>NW_016812346.1:1390213-1456223 GCF_001698545.2 Rhinopithecus bieti | reverse complement strand
AAAAAAAAAAAAAAAAAAAAAAGATGTAAGACTAGAATCTTGTGTCCTTTCCCTTCTTAAAACAGAAAGTTTAAATCAAGTAATAGGTGAACCACTGGAGAGGAATTTAATGGTCATCTGACCTAGTCCCCCTCCCATTTGATGCATCAGTTTCTTCTGTAGAACCACCATCAAAGGCCCATTCAGTTCCTACTTACACAATTCTAGAGACGAGGAGATTGCTAGATCCACAGGAGGACTGCTCTGTTTTAGGTTAGTTCTGACTGTTAGAACTTTTTTTTTTTTTTTTTTTAAACTGAGTGTGAGTCCCTCTCTTTCCAGCTTCTTATTCACTGGGCCTGATTTCTATCTGCTGGGGTGACTTCAAACTAGTCCGTTCCTTCTGTCACAACCTGGCTGTAGTAGGTATTTTCAAGGCCTGTCTTCATTGGCTTTTTTGGATGGAGAACTCCTAACTATCAAACTGGATAGCTCAAACTTCACCTCCTCCACACAGCCTTAGTTAGTCAGAATTCCGGCTTCCTCCTTGGGTTCCACTGCCCCACATGCATGGCATTGCACTGTGATTGCTTGTTGAGCTCTCTGGCCCACAGACATCGAGTCCTCTGTCTTTTCAGAAACTAGCCCAGTGCTTGGTGGTTAAAAGTTGATGGAGTAAATGCATGAGTGACAGCATCAACTGCTCCTGAACTGACATCTACTAAACACTCTATGTCCCTTCTCACTTTGGCTGTTACTGCAGTTAAATCTAAGGTTCACCTGTGCAGTTGGTGTGAGAGACTTCAGTGCAGGGTCTGATTTTGACCCTGATAAATCCACCATGGGGGAATGGGCCCATTCCTGCAGCTTGCTCTTCTTTCCTCCAGAGACTGCAAGGATTCTGCATGGAACCATCCTGTCCTAGTGTCAAGTTCTGCTCTTGGTAGATGGCATCCCCAGATTTGGGGCTCCAAGCTCCACAGCCTGACTCTTCCGCCCTTTGCAGGAGCTAGCACCCCTTTGCCTGTTCCACATTCACTTAGGTGAAGTTGGGCCTGACCATCATTCAGTGATAGAGAAACACCTGGGGTAGGGTTTATTTTGAATCAAGAATTCAGGTTTTGGTTCTCTAGGAGAGCACCCATGATTTTGGGGAAATACTCAAAGAACAATTTTTCTGTCACAGAACTGAATAGCATCTGTGCCTTGACAGAACATTTTTAACTGTCAAACAGAATTTCAGCCAGACTTATAAGCTCCCTTCATGAGAGGTTGTATAGAGGAGGGAGGAAAGACAAACATGGAAAGACATATTCCCAAGGCAGTGAGCAAGTAGAGGGCAGCTGGCCTTGCCAAGAGCAAGTAATGAGCTGGGGCTAGGCCTGCTTCTCTGGAGGGGAAACCCTGCTTTGGATATGAATGTGAATGTGACCCCAAAGGGAAGGCCTGGGTGTCATATGAAGCCCAAACAGTGCAGGGCCATTCTGAACACTACTACTTGCTCCATGGCTGAATTATATCACCTTTCCAAGCCTCAATTTTCTCATTTGTAAAAAGAAGCTGATGATCATAATCATTTGGCAGGGTTATTGATTATACTGATGGGATAATAGATGGGAAAAGCACAGGGCCTCACACATTCCCTTGTCTTGGCCCCTACCTCTCCCCTCCCCTCCTCTCCTTTCCTTTCTTCCTTTCCCCCTTTCTCTCTTTCCTTTCCCCTTTTCTTCCTTCCTCTCTTTTCTCTTTCTTTCTGTTTTTTGAGACAGGGTTTCACTCTGTCACCCAGGCTGGAGAGCAGGAGTACAGTGGGGCAATCATGGCTCACTGAAGCCTTGACCTCCCTGGGCTCAAGCGATCCTCCCACCTCAGCCTCCTGGGATGCTGGGACTACAGGTGCATGCCACCACACCCAACTAATTTTTGTATATTGTTTTGATAGAGACATGGTTTTGCCATGTTGCCTAGGCTGATCTTGAACGCCCAGGCTGGTCTTGAACTCCTGTGCTCAAGTGATCCTTCCACCGTGGCCTCCCAAAGTGCTGAGATTACAGATGTGAGCCACTGCACCTGGCCCCCAATTTTCAATTCAATGAACCTAATCTGCATCTCTTGCCTGTTATTCTTTTAGTTTGTCTTCATGGCCTCTATTTTCCTTTTTTTAAAATGATCTCTGGCTAACTTCTCTGCTACTGTTTTCTGTTTGTAAGCTTCTGTAAAGGTGTGAAGTCTGGGATTTCAGCAAGTGGGTGTGTGTGTGTGTGTTTGTGCGTGCACATGCGCACGTGTGCGTGTGTGTAGGGGTGGGGGGGCTGAATGAGGGCAAGTATCATGGTGCCTTCCTGGAAAGCGAAGAATACAGGGTCCCTGGACTTTCAGTCCACTTGCGCACACTGTTATTTCCAGACCATATCTCTTAGTCTTACGGTTTTTCCTAAGGCATGAGAGGTAAGAAAGAAGGTGAGTTAAGGAAGGGTGGGAGGGCAGTGGTATCTGTTCACATATAACAGAGATTTTTGTATACTAAGAGAACAAGTGATAACAAGCGATAACTTTCCCATACATTAGGCTGAGTTGGGAAGAAAATTTAAGCCCCAAAATGCACTGGTAAGAATTGATCTGAAACTCAACCTCTATTGCAGCAATTCTGGCTACTGTGATGTAATTTAGGAGGCTGATGCAGGAAACATGGCTGATATTTAGCTCCATGCTCTCAGTGGGCAGTAGAAATTGCAGAGGAAGCACAAACAGGAGGAATCGGGAGGTGTCAGAGTGAGCTTTCCCCAAAGGCTACTGAACTTATGCCAGACTTGGTGTGTGTTTTGAATCTACTCTAACCAACTACAACAGGGCATAAGGACTGATGATTTGCCATCTCACAGGAGTGACTGGCAAGTTTCATGGCAAAAAAAAAGGCAGTCCTGAAAGGCTTCTTTTGGATGAATGTTTCACAGCAGGTAATAATGTGGTCAGAATACCTGTTGCCTAGGAGGCTCACATCTGCCACTTTCATACAGCAGGCAGCATCCTTCACGCTGTAGCTAGTGTCTTCATGAGGGCCTTCCTGGGTTGGAAGGTGTACAGGGTAGGGAACAGTGGCCTGGCCTGGCCAGTTTATCCCTGAGGACTGGCCACTAACGTCTTCCAGCTGGGCCTCTTCCTTTTCACATAGAGTGAGAGGCAGGGAGGGGGCACCCCATGCCAAGCTTGCCAACCCCATCTAAGAGGCACACATGTCTACAAACAGATGAGCTTCTACTTCATTATCACCTCGGCCGGGACATGTTCACATCTGATATTGGATTAAAGAGGTGCTAAAATCAATCAAGCTGGAGCATAATTTCCAACACAGAGTGAAAATCAACCTTATGGGCCCACGCTTAGCCAGATGGACTGCCACCACCTGGTTTTATTAAAAATAGAGGACTTGTCATCACTGACAGCCTAAATATTCTACTTTCCTCCTTCTCTTTTCTTTTTCTCCAAAATATTATCATTGCCTATCCTGTCACCATCACCTTCTCCTTCAATAATCTGTAATTTTAACAAAAAGCTAATATTCATTGTATACTCATTATGTGCCAGACACTGAAAATACAGCAATGAATCAAAGTGTGGTGGGGAACTAAGATTTACTAAACACATACTGTGTGCCAGGTGCTTCCTCATCCACCATATCATCTAACCTTCAAAACCAATCTGTGAAATAAACAGCATTAGGACCATTTAACAGATGAAGCCAAGACACAGAGAGGTAAGGAGAGTTATCCCAGGACACGCAGCAGGTGGGAGAGCTAGGGCCATTAAGGAAGCTTTACTTCATTCTGCTGATGGTTCTTGGAGGAATTCAAAGGTCAGAATTCTGTCATCACCCAAATGGCTTGCACAGATCTAGGCAGCTGCAGGATGGAAACCGCATAACAGGAATGGCTGAGATTTCTCAAGCTGTCTGTTCTGTAGAAAGTGGTTCACATGACTGTTTTATATCATAAGTCATGGAACAGGATATGTATAAGGTACGCTCTCCTTACTCTGAGAACCAAATGAGAAGAAACTGCTAAATCTAGAGTCAAAGGGACATAGGCCAGAGTCAGGTACAAGGTCATACAATTAGTAAGTTGCAGAGCTGTGCATTTGAATTCAGGCCCTCTGAGTCCAAGACCCATCCTCTTTCCACATTATCAGTTCAGCAGCAGCTATATGGCCAGACCACAAGAGCAGGACCTTCACTGTTTCTGACTCATAGAAGGTCTCCTACCTGCCATCTTGCCTGCTGATTGTATATCCAAAGATAGGGTTATTGACAAAACTGATGTTCACACCAACCAGGGGGGTTCCATCTGATGTCATCACTTGGCCACGAATAACACAAGCATGCCTGTGGGAAGAGAAGAGAGCACAAACATGATATACCTTTCATGATCAGAGCCCTGGCTGGCAGGGAACCCCGAGAGGCCAGAAGACAGAAAATCAGTACTGAGACACATCTTGTACCCAGTGGCTCATGGTACTCACTCAAGATACATAATAATCTTTTAAAAAAACGTCGCCTCAGTTTAGGGCATCAAAGTGTCCTTGAGAGAATTGCTATTGGGAGGTGATTCAATGTTCTCACTTGGAGGTTATTTTCTAAGGATACTATACTATGCTGTAAGGAGATAAAGCTGATCGCAGAGGGCAATATCACCTAGTTCTGTGTGTGTGTAGTTCAATGATCTGGGCTCAAATCCTGGCTCTGTCACGTCCTAGCTCTCTGAACTTCAGTAGGCATGTGCCAGTTCTTTGAGTCTTTGTTTTTTCATGCTGGTATAGGGTAAGCTCCACAAATGGCAATGGCTATTACAGCTACTAACAGTCTCATTGGAAGTGAACATACAAACAAGTGAGCAGGATAGAAGGTACTTCCTTTCATCTGACATTCGAGATAGGAGGACAGATGTTAGCATGCTCTCGGAGTGAGTTTTGGAACCTGACACCTCTCCCAACATCCCTCCTCCCACTCTTACTCTATATTTTGCACAAGAAATTACCTGCTTTTCCCAAACTTGCCAGGCGAATGTTACTTAGTGCCTCTGTCTGTGCAATGTTCTTCCACCTGCCTAAAATGTCATTCCTGCACTCCTCTCCCAATATTCTCACCCTTAAAGACCCAACTATTAATGACACCTCTTCCTTGAAGCCTTTCTTGATGCCCCAATCAGAACTAGTTCTTCTCTCCCACAAAACCTGATGCAGACACCTTGATACTTTACCAAAGCATACACGCTCCTCCCTTCCACTAGATCCTGAGCTCTTTGAGGGCAGCGTGAAGATTTCTTTCTTTCTCCTCACAGTGCCTGAACTATGTCGAACAAATCCTAGGTTGCTATTGAAAACATGATGGTTGAACAAATAAATGGGACAATTAGAGATCATCTAGAATGGTTGCTTTTCAAATATTCAGAAACAGAAATGTTTGGGTAAATGACATTTTATAAGGACTCCAAAGCGGAAAAGGAATGAAAAGATCTACCCTGGATGAAGTTGGGGTGGAGGTCTCCACTCCCTTGGGCTGATTCTGAGGGCAACTCTGTGTAGTCTCCATGTCTGGAGAAGTCAGTTAGAAGATCCCTAAGTTAGTGGAACTTTCTCATTGTATGGAAGAGGAAACCAGTTTCCAGAGAGGTTATATTGTGTGCCCAAAGCTCCACAGAGAGCAGGTAACAGAGACAGGACTTGAACCTGGGCCTCACTACTCCAGGTCCAACTCTAACCAGTCACTTGCCACTGGCCACGGGTGGAATTGAAGGCACTGGCTGGTCCAACATCCTCAGGGATCCACACACTGGGGAGAAAGCCCTCGCTGAAAGGCATCTGAGACAAAAAACGCAGGCGCTGTGCACCACATAACCTTCTCTATTCACCTCAGGTAAGAAGGCTTTTCCTTCTGGCCTAGGGAAGAGCTAGTGACGAGGCCCATGGGCATTCATTAAAAAAAGATCTCAAATTCAGTCCCTGCCATATGAGGTACCCACACCTCTACCTTCCTAGAGTGATAAACTTTTCTCTGTTGGATGAGAAAAGCAATTAACACCAGGCTTGTAAAGCAGCTGGTCTCACTAGTGTCCTTTCTGAAGGCAAGAACAACTACCCACAATGCACTAGACTCCCCACCCCACCCCACCCTCCTCACCTCACTCCATACAATCTGGTTAATGCTAATTCAGTCAGTGGTTTCCTTCCGAGGCCCTTGGTCTAAATGCAATTACACGGCAAACAAGTTAAGCGGGTGAGGCTCAGCAAAGACTTTCAATTCTGCTCTGAAGGTCTTCCAATGTATTTATGTGAAATTATCTCTCCACTAATGGGGAAGATTTATTCCACCGATTGTATTCAGCTGGTTCTGAGAGATGTTTTCTTTAATGGAGGACAATTGAATTTTGTATTGCTGGAACTCTGTCCTTCCAGAGAATTACTAACAGATCTCATCTCCTGATGCTGGCCACCATCCAGCCTTCTCCAGACATATGTGCCTCTGGATTCTGCCTGGACAGTAACCAGCCCTGGGAGGACGGCTTCCTTTCTGGGGCTGTCCTGGCTGCTGCCCCTCATACACATGCAGGCCAGCCTCCTCTGATTGATCTCTCTTTGGGGATTTCCTGATAATTGGGAAACACTGAATCGGCACCGTTTGGCTACCATGTAGCCTCCAACTCAGCAAGCTAGAGCAGATGCAAGTTTAGTCCGGGCTCCCGTGGATTGCTTTTGGATTCTGGGGAAGATTAGGTTGACTCCCTGGACACTGATAGGCCATAGAGGCGTCTTGCCAACACAGGCATTTGGCTCAGGAATTAAGTCCTGGAGAAAAACACTTCCATCCCCGTTCTGTTTTCATGATTTTCAGTTGTCAGGAAAGCCCGGATTAATATAAAGCCTTCCCTGGAACAAAGGAGATGGAAGTCAGCTCGGCGGGGGCCTCTGAATTGTGTCTTGTGCCATGTGCGTTTGTCCTGGGAGGTTTGAAAAGATGCGAGTGCTGGGATTCCCTATGCTTGCTTTCTGCATCCATTTATTTAATGGATACTATCAGTGGTGTGCTGGCAAATGTTTAATGACTTCCAAAGAAAAAAAGAAAGAAAAAGAAAAGAAAACCAGCTTCAACTGTAGCATTTGCTCATTTCTGTGGTGTAAATGCTCTCATTCTGGCTGTTTTCAAGCTACCAAAGAGATGCCACTGAACACAGAGGTGGCAAGAGACACATAGGAGGATGCCATTATGCGATACTGCCACCGTGGAGATGCGATGGTCCTGAGTAACTCAAGAGAAAACGTAACATCAAACATGGCAAAATAATTAGAAAGTAATAAGTTTTGAGTATTTATTACCTTTGCTTTTAACATACCTTATTTAATTTTATATAATTTAATTTTTAATAATGGCTGTGTTTACCAACCAGCTTGCCGAATTTCTGAACATTTAATAATCAGTTCTTGTGAACTGGTTCAAGCTGGCTTCTGCATACCACTGGAACACTGACCCTACACTGAGGGTTGGGCACTTGCTCAGTGGTGGAGATGTGGCTAAGAAATAGTTGCTGCTTTGAATGTAGAACTCTGCAATGGAAGACTGCCTTAGTGAAAAACCATTAACGTGGGAGCAAATCACTGCCACCAACTTGGCTTTCCAGCTAGCTCATATGATCCTCTATTACCAGTCCTCTATTTGACATGATTTGCTTCCTCACGGTCGCTGTCTTGGTGTAACGGAGTTTTGGACTGTTATTTTCTACTCATCCTTAAGAGTCTCAACTAAGCTGTCACCACCTCAGTAAGGTTGTCATCAACTTTTCCTGACACAATGAATCACCCCCTCCTTTGGGCTTTTATACACCTTATAAGTATCTCTCTAATATTTGATGGTCATATTATATCATTTGCATTTATATAGCCATCTCACATGTTTACGTGTGAGCCAGAGGAGGGCTGGACCACATCTCCAGAGAGGGTAAGCATGGGATGCTGCTCTCAGAGTGTTTGTGAAGTGAAAAACAATCAAGTAACTGGAAGAGAGAAAAAGACTTGCTCAAGGTCATCCAGAAAGGAATTCACTTGGCTGAGCTGACACTAAAGCTAGGTCTTCTTACTTCTGAGGCCTCACTCTTACTACTGTGTTATGTACCTGCAGTCACTAAAATTCCTTTAATTTCATGAAAAATCAGGCACCTACTACGAGTCAGGCTCTGTGTTAGGTGCTAAGTTCCAGAAATGTATGAATTACGGTCTCCACTTACTTGCTAGAGCTCACAAAAGCCAACATGAAATGCCCCCGTGTAGTTGTCTCTGACACCAGTGAGTCAACACATGGGTTTGGCATATGTCAGGCAGCTGGGATATAAAACAAGCAATTAGGCTAGGTGAACTCTGCCAGGAGGGAGCGCCACTGCCAAGCCAAGGGTGGTGTCAGACATACTGGCATGAGTCCAACCACACACTCAGGGCCTGACTGAGGTGCCCTTGCTGACGCCAACAGGGGAGAAGATCTGCCTGACTGCTTCTTGAAGAGAGTGACAAGGTTTGGGATCAACAGAAGAATCTGCTGGAGACACAAAACCGCTCCAAAACAAAATCAAGCAAATAAAAAGCCAACCTCAACTGTTGCTCAGGGAAAAGTGGTAGGGCTCTGGTGGCAAGAGCGCTGGGCTGGGAGTCATAGTTCCCAGTTCTGACTCTGGGAACTAACTATATGATTTTGGAGTCATCTGACCTCTCTGAACCTCCCTCCTCTCATCTGTCAAATGCAGGCTGAAGTTTTTCCCAACTGGTATAAAATAGAATTCAACATACATTTAAGAATTTATAACTGTTTTAATCTCATACTACCCAATCCAGCTAAAGCAGCCCTATTACACGTGGCTTCAGAATCTTAATGGAGCTCATGCAATACTTATATTTATCGCTAAATTGTTCCCTCTATCTGGAGACTTCCACCTCTCCTAGAGCATTCAACAAGCAGTAAACACCACTCCTGCTCCTTCCGGGCTACTCCTTATGAGCTCTGAGTGCTGTTGCTCTGCCAGGACAATCTTTTCCCCAGCAGAACATGAGCTCCTTGAAGACAGGGACCAACCACATGTCTCTCACTGCTATATTCCCAGCATTGATCATGGTTGATGGCCATTTCTGAGTGGGGAAAAGAAAACCTCCTCCAAAACAGGTGTTTGCTCTGGAATTTGAATGCAGGGCACAGAGTAAGCTCTTGATAAAGTATTTACACAATGAATAAAGAGCTTATGTGCTTCTGTTACTTAAGGTGAGGACGATGTTAGAGAACTTTGAGCTACTTGACCTTGACAGGGATATGGTTAGAGAACCCAGGGCTGGAAGAGTTGTGCCCTTTCAAGAGGCTGGCCCACACTCTCCCTCAAAGTTTGGGTACGTTCCCCTGGAAGACTCACTTGCCTCAGCCTAGCTCTGACCCTTTGATTCTATAACCTCCTCATCTGTACCACCTGTGGTCTGGAAAACTTTGAAAAAGAATGCCAGAAACAAAGATAGATTGATTAGTCAATGTATATTATACAAGCAGATAAAGGAAGGCAAAGGGAGAAAAACTGTAGCTTTTATTATTATTTGTGTGTGTATGTGTGTTATTTTGTTATTAAGTGAAAGCAGCTACTTTGGTGTTCAGGAGACTGGAATATCATTTGGGATCTAGGTGGCAAATGATAACTCTAGCTTTTCTCTCCTTTAAAGCATTTGCTAGTCTATAACATTATTGATTATGTAAATCACTCCTTTGCATTGTGTATTTTAAACAGGTTTATTTGCCTGACTTGTATAAATCCTTAAACTGTTTCCTGCTAACTTCTGCTGACTGAATGGGGATCTTTCCAGCATCTACTACAATTTATCTGAAGTCTTGTAAGAACATTACCTGGGCCCAAATGAGAAGCCTCACTTCACAGTCTGTGACATTACTACCACTGAAGGTGTTTCCAGTCATAGCCTGACATTGTCCTCTCTGCAGTTCCCAAGACCGTCTTTCCAGCCCAGCCACCAGGCTGATCTGCAGCTCTCTCTTCCTAGTTTTGATCTGATGCTCTGCCTCAGTTTCTTTAACCAGCTTTTCCAGCCCAACATCTTCCGCCTATATACGCATTCTTGGGAAACCCCTGATTATGAAACATTTGAGTCAGAAGAGCCCTTCCTGGTCACCTCTTTCAAACTTCTTTTGGTAAAGATGAGAAAATAAAGTTCAGACAGGGAACGACTTGCCCATTCTTGCAGAGTTGCGGGGGAGCCAGGACTGATTCAAATGCCGGATTCACCATGAGAACTTGGGAGAGCCACTCCACCTCTCAGGGTACTCGCAGTCTGACCGACATGTACCTAACTATTTGAGAATCCCAACTTGACTTGGCTGCCTCACAATTCAGAGTTCACATGATTAGAGCCGGGTTCTGGAACCATTTTTGATTGTATGTCCTTTCTGCAAACATTTCTGAGCAGGCTTCTTCAATGTATTTGCATTCATTTATAAATTGCGCACATGTGCTACCATCGCTGGTTCACCCTGGGAAGGGTAATATACATTTGGTGCAAGGTTTGATGAGTATTCATATTTCAAATAGCCTTCTTGATAATTTTGACTCTTTTAGTGAACTCTGTTAAGATTGTTGATCATTTTGAAACTCTTAGTTAACTTTTTGCTCAATCTTATGAAAATAATCATGTTTAACCTCATAGCGAGATTGAGGAAAGTATTTAATATTAGGAGTAGAAGTTCAGCTCTGCCATTTTTTTTTTGTTTGCTTGTACTTGCACCATTAGTATTATTTTCCATTTGTATTTACTTTGCAGGAAAACTTTAAAGCCACTTTACCATTTTATGAGTAAGTTTGGTTAACACTAGATTTTATACAGATACACAGACATGCACACAAACAATTATGATATAATATAATATTATGTCATAATACACAATAAACAGTAATACACAATAAACCAGTGTGGGTTCACTGTCCCTCTTTCTTTCTTTTCTTCTTTTCTTTTCTTTTTTTTTCTTTTTTTGAGACAGAGTCTCACTCTGTCACCCAGGCTGGAGTACAGTGGCATGATCTCAGCTCACTGGAACCTCTACCTCCTGGGTTCAAGTGATTCTTGTACCTCAGCCTCCTGAGTAGCTGGGATTAAAGGGGTGCACCACCATGGCCCAGCTAATTTTTTTGTATTTTTAGTAGAGACAGGGTTTTGCCATGTTGGCCAGGCTGGTTTTGAACTCCTGGCCTCAAGTGACCCACCTGCCTTGGCCTCTCAAAGTGGTGGGATTACAGGCATGAGCCACTGTGTCCGCCCCACTGTCCCTCCTTCTGTGGAGTAGATCTTGATCTCCCTCAGAATGCCTCATGTACTGGTCTAGACATGTAACCAAGTAACACAGGAACCAAAGGAACAAATCAGTGAGAATCCAACATTATATAGAAACAAACCAGTCTTACTTTCTTATTTCTTAAGATAAAAGAAACACTGTATAGATAGGGCCCCTAAAATTTTCTTCCTGTTCTCATGGCCCACCTTCGGTATCCACCTTGGGACTCCGAGAGAGTGTATGTGGTGATTTTTTTGTATACAAAATAAACTTGAATATGCTATTTATTATTATACCCCAAAGCCAACTTCTCATTGTGTTTCAATCTTTATAACTTATTTCAAAGCTTACCTATATTTACCATGTTTATTTTCCAATAGCCTTATGCCCAAACCAATACAACTTGATCTAGTCCTTTTTAAAATTTTTTTGAGACATGGTCTTGCTTTGTCGCCCTGGCTGTAGTGCAGTGGCATGATCTTGGTTCACTGCAACCTTTACCTCCAGGGTTCAAGAGATTCTCCTGCCTCAGCCTCCTAGTAGCTGGGATTACAGGCTCCACAGGCTCCTTCAGATTGACAGGAGGGAGGAGTCTACCTTTTAAGTTACAGGGGTCTTCTCAGTGACTGAGTCCACGTTCCTCATGTATAGGTGTGGTCAGTGATGTCTGAAGGTGGGGCAGAGCTTCCCTTCCATCACTCCTTGAGGATGGGGTACCACCAGCTCTGCCATGGTGCCATGACACCACCTGGGGCCATCTAACAGCAAGATGGCCCAGCAACTACTAGTGTCTTCGGGGACCTGAGGTTGTGCTTCCTGCAGAGCCCAGAAACCACTGTTCTGTGGCCTGCTAGCTAAGCACAGCTGTTGAGCTCCTTCAGACACCAAGGAGCGTGAGCTCCCAGGCTGCAGAATCAATCTCTCAAGCCTGTGGGTAGTCTGGCTGCTCAATGCTGATGCTTCAGGCTGAGTCCTCTCCCACAGGAATCTTCTAGAATATTTTCTGCTGGCTGATAAATGTGTACACAAGAACAGAGCCCTTGACTTGTCCACCATACTATGCTTCTGGGGAACTGAGCCCATCAACTACGGCGAGGGAGAAGCAGGACTGAGAGGGTCTGGCCAGCAGGGAGCAAGGCCCTTGTCCCAGGTAAGTGGGTTGGTCATGTCTGGGGACATGGCTCAGAAATGCCATTATTGTACCTGGGGACATGAGATATGTGGTGCATGTTTAGATAGGCTGCTTTCTATGCTGTGTGGCCAGAAGCTTGTTTCTAAGAAGACTTTTCAGGTGATGGTTTGTGCCGTTAGAAAAATACAAGGCAGCTCTGCTAAAATGTGACTCCAGCCACAGTCTCTCAGCAGACAAGTTCATTCCATGACCATGTGTCTTGCCTTCTGTCAGGGCACAGGGCAGGTCCTGTTTCACCAGGAAAGGGGAAACTAGAATGAACCAGGATCAGACCCACTTCATGGGGAAGGGACTGATGCCAGGCAGAAACACAGCTAAGGGACTCTGCACAAAGTCCAGCTCAACAGGCTAGAGCTGAGGTGTACAGCAATACACAGCTGGCCTGTGATGGAAATAATAAATCAAAGGATGAGGGAGGAGGGGCTGTAGCGGCATCACGAAAGGGCTCCCAGAGGCATCTGGATGGGGACGTCCATGTGTCACTCGGTTATCATGCCCAAGTAGAGCAGGGATGGAGCTCCAGACCCAGATATGGCAGGGATGGGAGCCTGTCAAAAGAGGACAAGCTTTGAGTCCTTTGGTGCCAGGGCACCAGGATGCTTAAGTCAGACAGAGAAAGTGGGGCCAGGATTCAGGGACAAGGCAGAAAGCCATTTGGCACAACTGGCAAGTCATGGCAGACAACAGTAGCAAGGATGTGAGTTGAGCAACTGGGGCTGCTCTAAGCCCTTCTTCTCAGATTGGGATTGGTCCTAGAGGCCTGCAGGGTTAGATTCACAGGGTGGACTCACATGGCCCCCACTGTGGTGGGAGGAGGAGACCCAGGCAGGGGAGGCACGAAGGGCTGGATATCTCCCCTGTAGCAAAATACACACAGAGGCTGCATCCCTCCCTGTCAAGCCCCTGATTGTGGGATTTGCTTGAAGCAAACTCTTAATGCCTCTGAGATCTAATTGGAGGGCCAGTTAGACTACCTGCAGAGGTACCTGCAAGACCTGATCCTATATTCTCTATTGAGGGCAACATTAGTAATGTGAAGCATGGCTCTATAAATATTTTAACTTCTTATTGCTTAAAATTTCTCAGCGTTGGATAAAAATACAGAAAGTCTTTGATTTACAAAGAGCAGAATTACAGTTTATAGTTTGAGATATACGAACCTTCACTTGGGATTCCAGGTTCTCTGGGACTCAGGTTTGGCTACTAACTTGCTGAGCCAGGGGCTCTCTCTGGCCTTGGAGTTTCCTCTTCCAGCACAGAGGGCTGATGGTCTGGAAGGTCCATTCATCCCTGCCATCCTAAGGTGCTGGGATATTTGCCCCAATTACACAACTACACTGATGCTTCAGGCTAAGATTCTCATTTTTCTCCCAGTTCTCAATAGTGACACTAAAACCTGTATGTATACTAATGCTATAGCTAATGCTAATATTAACATTACTGCTATTTAGTGACAGGGGTCACTAACACTTAATGAATGCTTACTGCCCTAACACCTAAGTGTTTTATGTGTGCTAATTTAATCCCCACAAAATCCCCATGAGATGTGGGTTATTATTTTCATAGTGTAGAGGAGGGTAGTGAGGCACAGAAAGATTAAGAGACTTCTCTAAGGTCATACAGCTAGCCAATAGTGAGGCTGAGATTCCAACCTCTGAGGTCAGTGCTCTTCAGCACAAAGCCTTATTGCACATGGGTTTTTTTATGATGTAGTAGAATATTGGAGAGCAAGTCAGGGCCAGGTGGGGTGCTAGGGTTGTAGTGGCACCACACTGTATGGATTTCTGAACTGAAGATGCTGAGCTGGGAACATAAAGGACTCAGCGGAGAAGAAGAGAGGCTCAGTACATGGGCTCTAGAGCCACCTGGGCTTGGCTTCCAATGTTGGCTCTGCTATTACAAGCCCTATGACCATGGCCCAGATTACTTAACTTCTCAGTATCTCAGTTTTCATTGCTTTAAACAAGGGTAATAAAGTCCGTATATCATATGGTCTGCCCGGAGACTTAAAGGTGTTACTACCTATAAAACATTCCAAATAGAATATCCTTGGTAAATGTTAGGTGTTAGTACTGAACGCATGCTATGAGCCAGCCATTGGGCTTCTGGGTATTTTATCTCATTTAATCTTCCAAACAACCTGGCAGGGTAGAACTAGTGACCCCACATCACAGGGGAGGAAGTTGAGTCTCACCAGCCCAAGGTCACATGCTCTCACTTTCCCTAGGACTTGAATCCAGGCTCTCTCCCTCTAACCCAGAGTCGTTCCCACTGCACCACAGCATCCTCTGCTAATGCTTTCTGTGATGGACAACTAGCAACAAGCTCAAGCTACAAAGCAAACAGAGATCGTAATTCGTTTTTGAAATCAATAAAGGGATGATCAAGTGGCAGAGGAGGAGTTGTTAGCTGCTCATCAGGATGATGTGAGAACTCGTTGTCTGCATCCTGAATTGAATCACCTAGTTGCTTTATCATCATAAACATTCATTTCAGTGCGGGGAGGGATTTTTAAAAAACCAACATGAATAATATATAATGGCTGACATTTTGGAGGAAGCAGGATCTTTGCCTTCTTCCATCTTCCATCAGGTTATTTATCATTGTCTTTCTTTTCTTTCTTTCTTTTTTTTTTTTTTAAACTGATGGGGTACCCTGTCAGTTCAGCTTGTTCTGAAAATGCAGGAGTAGAATTCAATAATAAATTCGCTCAGAGGCCAGCTGTCAGGAAGTTGGTGTTTATTTGAAGTCCATTAGATGATCTCTGCTGCTCGGCCTCTTGAGGGCTTCCTGAGGGATAAGACCTGGGTGGAGGTGGGGGGTGGGGAGCAAATGCTCTTCTGAAACTCCTGTGCCACTGACGCTTGCATATGGCTTTAGGTTCACAGTGTGCAGATAAAAAACTATATTGCATACATGGTCATTTCTCTTTTCCATCATTTTTCACTCTTGAAAACTCTTGCTTTTAAAATTCCTGGAAGCTTTGTGCCTTTATATAGGGTATGAAAGGAATTTGAAGACTTAGGTGGAATCAAGGTTATTTCACTCCTGTTTAGAGCCAGTTTTAGGTCCTGATTAAGATGAAAGGCTCGAACTTGGTTAGTGAACGAGTGAGGGTCACATTTTTCTCAGTTCCTGCCCCTAACCCACTTTTCTGGCCTGATATTTCCCTCTGTTCTTCTTTCTCCCACATGCCCCCTTTGCTTACCATGCTTATATACCACAGATTTCCTAAGCCCATCTTGATTTCAAATGTCAGAGCATGTCTTCTGACCTTTGATGTGGAAAATAGTGTCATCATAATTATTCTCCAGCCACATTAAAATTCTCTGCATTCTCTGATTGTCCTGGAAAGTTATGCTGTTGCTCACACTGTTTCTGCAGTATAGAATGCTTTCTACAATCCTGTTCAACTGAAACCCACAGTAAGCAATACAGCCTATCCAGTAGTTCATGCATACACATACACATATAACTGAAATAAGTTTCATGAAATACATATTCTTTTTACAGTGATGCACTGATATTTTCTATTTCATTCTACTCCATTTCAGTTAAATTTACTTCTTTTTTTTGAAAATAATAGTTTCGACCTGCTGAATTGATTTCATGATGTACTAATGGGTTGTTATGACCTGCAATTTGATAAATGATGCTCTAATGGCCAACTCTCCTTACCAAAATTTTTGTCTCATGCTGAAGGCCATCTCCTGCCATAAGTCTTCATTCGTTCATTTGTTTTCAACAGCAAATAATTACTACTGCGTACTCTAAGCCTGCCCTGTGTTACATGCTGGAGAAGCAAAGCTGTAGGAGAGGCAGCTCTCACGGTGTAGGCTCAGGGGACAGACGTGCAGTGGGAGTGATGGTCTTGCCTTTGAGCTCTCAGAGCACTTTTGTCTCTACTTCTCTTCAGGCACTCAGCAGGGACTGGCTAATTCATTGATTTATTCTGTCACTCACTGTGGTTCACTCTGTGCCAATTCCTTTGGGTTCAATGACACACAAGGCATGGGACCCACGAAGACCCCCACAGTAACGGGGTGAGATATCCTCTCCTTCCACACCTAGTGCAGAGCAGGTGCTGGGCAATAGTCACCAAATGAAGCTTGTGTGTGTATGTGTGTGTGTGTGTGTCTGTGTGTGTGTGTCTGTGTTTTGAGACAGGGTCTGGCTCTGTCACCCAGACTGGAGTGCAATGGCATGATCTCTGCTCTCTGCAACCTCTGCCTCCTGGGTTCAAGTGATTCTCCCACCTCAGCTTCCTGAGTAATAGGGACCGCAGGCGTGCACCACCACGCCTGGCTAAATTTTCATATTTTTCATAAAGATGGGGTTTCGCCACGTTGCCCAGGATGGTCTTGAACTTCTGAACTCAAGCGATCCATCTGCCTCAACCTCCTAAAATGCTGGGATTTCTAAAGGCGTGAGCCAACATGCTCAGGCAGCTTGTGTGTTTTGCTCTGCTCTGTCCCTTGCTGAGCCTGCCCAGTCTCTCCTCCTCATAGGCTCTGATAGGATACGAGTCTCAGGTATCCTATAAGATTCTATCATATCTCTATGGGATATGATTCTCTGCCTCCTTTGGGGTAAATTCTTTGGTAATCCATCCTTCCTTTTGCTAAAGTCCCCCTGACTTCTTGAGTCTTTTCTCTTGGGGCTCAGTGTTTCCTGTCAGCTGAGTCTTGTAGCTCCCTGTCCACACCCATCTATTGCCTGATGGAGCCAACAACCTATTAGAATTAAGGGAACCCAGCAAGATTTGCCATCACATGATTTCTCAGACAAATTCTCTTCCTCAAATAATGATTCAACAATCTAAACCTGCCTCCCCTCTAGGTGGTTGTAATATCGTGTCCTAAAACCTATTCTGAACCCATATTTGAATAACTTGGGGGTGGTTCATCAGCACCTCTTCCTATAACTTGCTAATCTGTCCAGCATCTGCAACCTGTAACTATTCACTGAGGGGATATCTGACCCACATCCAGCCCTTTCAGTCAGAGGAGTCCTCCCCAAGAGCACAGATGCACCCAACAATGGGAAACAGTTCTGGCTCAAGTGTTTGCCCAGGAGATGTCTCATGTTGCCCTCTGTTTCCCAGCTCTCTGATTCCAAGCCCCACGTGTGTGTCCTGGCATCTTTGTATGGACAGTGCAGTTGGAGATCCTGCAGACCTCAGAGCTCCTCCTCTCGTAAGTGTCAATAGTGGACCCCCTTCACTGTATTCTCCCCATGACTCCATGGGAGGGACAACTGTTCCACTAGGCAGATGGGACCCGGGCAACCAGGCCAGGAGAGAATGGTGGTATTCAATCCAGTTAATCTGGTGACAGTGGTTCCCATGCCTACTCTGTCCCTTCCTACTTTAGGTCATGTCTGTCACTCTCCATCCAGCTTTGTCACTTTCTGTGGGTTTGAGGACAGCAGTTTGGCAGGATGTCAAATAGAGCTACTGTACTCATTCAACCTGCATTAAACACCTGCTCTGGACCCAACACTGTGCTGGGCCCTGGGGACACAGATGAACCAGACAGGGCCCCTCAGGGAGGCCTTCATCACTCCAGG
Source organism: Rhinopithecus bieti (assembly GCF_001698545.2). Classification (NCBI taxonomy): domain Eukaryota; kingdom Metazoa; phylum Chordata; class Mammalia; order Primates; family Cercopithecidae; genus Rhinopithecus; species Rhinopithecus bieti. The sequence continues at coordinate 1,438,137 of NW_016812346.1, read as the reverse complement.
AGATAGGGTTTGGCCTCTGAGGAAGTGAGTCTTGTGGAGAGTCCTGGGTGCTAGGGACTGGCTTGCTTGCTTTCACACCGAAGGTGGGCCAGTTGGCTCTAAGCCCTGTCCTTGAATTCTTCTCTCTCTTCTAGTGCCAGCAGCTGAGGTCCCAGTGTGCCTCATACTTGAGGCTCCCTGAGCCTGATCCAGCTGGGAATCTGCAGAGAGAAGGACCTCCACTCTGAGGCCTGCCTTTCCTTGCTGGTCTCAGAAATGCTGTTGGGTTCTGGGTGACAGCCTGATTCCTGGAGGCTGTTAAATGAAATCTCGAACTACACGAATTGTGGCATAGCACATGGGGTACAGGAGAATGTAGGGTTTTGTTGATTGGACACAGGCCTAATTGTCATACACAGGCACCAAGTCAGGTCTGCCTCCCCATCTGAAATTCCACTCTCTGGAGAAATGCCACTGGGCTCCACTCTAATAAGGATCCCAACTGACAGCCGGCTGGCAAGAATGCCACCTTTTTGCTTCCTCAAATAATGATTCAACAGCCTAAACCTGCCTCCTTTCTGGGTGGTTGCTGGACCTGGAGGGCAGGTTCCTCTCAAGTTTTACTTCCAATTAAGGAAGTGGATTTGGAAACTCTTTTTAATTAACATCATCATCACCGCCATGTAATTAGCAAGCAAGTTTTTGTGTGGCAGGTACTAGGTTGAGACTTTATGTACTTTTTGTCCCCATTTAATTCGCACAGCAATCCCAAGATACATAGACATTAACACCCTAATCTTACAGATGAGCAAGTTGGAGCTCAGATAAGTGAACCATTTAGGAATTTTCCTAAGGTTACAAAACTAGAAAGTGGATGCAACAGCCTTTTAATCTTGGTCTGTCGGATTCCAAGGCTTGTGCTATTTTCACTATGACATGCAGCTGCTACAAAAGCCACCATTTACTGATCACCTAATATGTACTAAGCCCCAGGCCAGGTGCTTTATTTTAGTTTATCCTTTCAACAGCTTTCATGAAAGAGTTACCATTATTGCCAATTTATAACTAGAGCCACCGACACAAAGGCTAAATCGTTTCCCTGAGGTCACACACAGCTAGTGGGAGGTAAAGCCAGGATTGTAACTCTGGGCACTTGCTATTATACCACACTCCCTCATATGAGAGGAAAGAAAGCAACTACTTAAACTGGGTAGCTAATTTCACTTTATCCCAACTGTGCAAATAAGCACTGTCCTACTGGTCTAGACCAAGGTAATCGAATACCAAGTAGGCAGTCGGTATTTCTATAGCAGAAAAGCATCTGCTGCCTCATGTGTCTACATTTCTAGTCACTTGGGCATATTTTACACAGGAATCTGTTTAGGGGTCCTTCCTGAGAGCGGTTTCTTCTGAATCTAGACCAGTGAAGAGCTGGTACATAATGATTCTGGCAAATATTAGGTAAAAGGAATTTTTACAGTAACTTTTTTTTTAAGAGACAGTAACATTTTTGGAAGCTTCTATTATCTATTCATTTGAAGAGCAAATATTATATCCCTGGCCCTGGCCAAAGTATTGCAGGTTTGGAGAGATGAATGGTCTCTGTTTTCAAAGTGTATATAACCAGCTGAATGTAACAGATATATAAACAATGATCTGCAAGTTGACTTCTTCTGCTTCTGTGACTAATCTGTAATGTGATTTTTAGCAGGTGATTTAACCTCTCTGGATTCTGAATCCTCAGTATAAAATTAGGTGTAATAGATAATATGTCCATCCTTCCTCCCTCCCTCAGTCCTTCCATTTCCTTATTCTTCAAGGCAATTTATATGTATATGTTTTCAGCAACTACTAAGTGCTAAAATGTGTAAGATGAAGTTTCCCTGGAGGACTCAGTTTAGAGGGGGTGACAGACATTTACATGATGCACTCTGTTAAGCTACTTGTCCAGAGCTGTGCATGTAGAGTGGCAGAGCCAGGATCTGAAGCCCAAGATGGCCTCTCTCCGAGGCCTGTATCTTCCCTACTGCTGAGGGGTCCGTTTTCCCCAGCACAGGCTTCTCAAACTCCGTACTTGGCTGGCTTCTTGAGGCCAGTCAGACCTGCTGGAGCAACAATACTGAGACCTGTGTGCAGGTCCCACAGTGACTCATGGCGCTTAAGCAGCAGGCTCAGGAAGTGACCAGGAGGACATACAGGGGACGTGCCCCTGCTGGCATTGATCAGGCTGGCATGGCAAGGGCATCCAGTAAGCAGAACAACCATAGGCAACCAACAAGCCATGGCCCTAATTGGATTCCATAATGGGCCCTGTAAAGAATGATTGAGCAAGTGACATTTTCCTTGGTAGGAATATTAGTTATATCTCTAGTGGATTAAAAGAACTCGCACTGTGGGAAGGCCTACAAGCATACATACAAAATCACACAACTGAAGAAAATAGCAGGAAGCTTCTTCCCCAGGGACAGCAGCAGCATTTCTAGCCAAGAGAAATGAATAGTTTTTCTCCTCACTCCGGCTCTGCCACTTGACCAGCCTTGTGAATTTGGGAAAGCTACTTAACTTCTCAGCTTCTCAGTATTCTGGGGGTAAGGTGGAGGGTTTGGACCATCGAGTAGCTCCATCTCTAGAAAGGTGGAGGTTTGAATGCTGCCACGCCCTTGCTGGGCTTCCTCCATCTCACCTTTCTCATCTCGTCATGGCTCCTTGCAAGGATGGGCTGGGGTGGTGGAAAGTGCAGGGGCTCTTTCCCGAGTCTGACAGACCTGCATGTCTGCATCCCGCTCCATCATGGTCCAGCAGTGAGGCCTTCTCTTTGGCTTCCGTTGTCACACTCTGGGGATGACAGCAGCTGCCTCACAGGGAGGCTCCCCATGGCTTCTTCTTCAGTCCCTGTTCTTTCCTCATTACACATTCCCCTTGAGCAAGGTTTTTTTTTTTTTCTCCCTGAGATGAGGTCTTGCTCTGTCACCCAGGCTGGAGTGCAGTGGCACAGTCTTGGCTCCCTGCAGCCTCAACCTTCTGGGCTCAAGTGATCCTCCCACCTCAGCCTCCTGAGTAGCTGGGAATATAGGTACCTGCCACTATGCCCAACTAATTTTTTTTTTTGGAGAGATGGGGTTTTGCCATGTTGACCAGGCTGGTCTCGAATTCCTGGACTCAAGTGATCTGCCTGCCTGAGCCTCCCAAGGTGTTGGGATTATAGGCATGAGCCACCGTGTCTGGCCTCCTTGAGCAACCTTTTGTGTGCTCACGGTTTCAACTGCTTGTTCATTGATGGCTCACAAATCAAGAACTCTAGGCCCTAACCTCTGCATGGGCTCCAGAAATACTTACTAACTGCAGATAGACATTTATTCTTGGGTGGCCTACTGCGGTGTGTCCCTTTATCACCTTGCTCCCACCCTGCTCCTGCTCTCTGCTCCTCAGCCTGGTGAAAGTACCACCATCTACCCAGGCATCCAAGCGGGAGACTCCTCTCTGCAGCATCCCACAGACACAATCAGTTATGAAGTCCTGCTGATTTCCCCTTTAAACAGAGCTTGAAAATGTCCCTTACCCCTCCCACCCCTATCACTACCCCATTGTTCCCTCAGGACAGGGACCCTCTGGCACAGAAAAATGAACATACAAGGTACACAGTGACTGCTGAATTAACCATACTGACTTTTAGAGATAGTTCTGCACATATGAGGCACCACTACATTGGAAGACATTCAAAAGAAATGATCATAAATCCCTGCTCTTGGATATGTTGTACTGGTTCACTGCCCTGATCTAGGGTGCAGAGATTAGAGAGCTATTTTGTGCCTCTGGGTCTTTGCATGAGCTCTTCCTTCTCCCTGGCACACTCTTTCCCTTCCTTGCCTGGTTAACCATTTCTCCTCTTTAAGACTTGATTCTAAAGCCCTGGCCTCCCTCCTACCCAGGAGTACATGCTCTGTGCTCCAGAGTGCCCTGGGGACAAAGTTCTGGCCTAATCACACTGTAACTGTCCCTTTTTTTGTTTTCCTAGTGGACTGGGAGTGACCAATAAGCAGGAACTGTGTTCTGCTCATCTCTGCAATCCCAGCAAAGGACCTGACAGACCTCGGTAAAAAACTGTCCAACGGATGACACAACTGAAAACAGGAAGACTGTATGGGCATGTGGCCTGGGATTGCAGCAGATGCACCCACCCCTGCCTAGCAAAGTCTTCTGGATGTCTGCTTTGAGGGTGAGCAGCATCAATGCCTTTCAGCTCATCTAGAGACCACAGGATCAGTGAGAGCTGACTGCAAAGCAGGTATTGATCCAAGATTCCCCTTGGACCTTTGGTTTCTCACTGTCTTCATCTGTCACCCAGTGGGTGCAACAAAACTTTGCTCATAAAAATTCCAAACTCCTTGGATAGTAGTTTTATATCTGCCTCCCCTGACATTCCATCAGGAACCATGGATGCTGACACTCTCCTGGCTTCCTCCCACCCCCATTCATCCAAAAGAGGCTCTGGAGTGATTCAGTTCTCCCTCAGAGAGCCCTGGCTGGAGCTGGGGCCCTTGGACTCACCCTCCATCAAAGGGGTTCTCCCCGGGGATGATGTGCGTGCTGTCCCTGCCCACGAGGAACTTGATGCGGTCATAGAAGGAGTGTAGGTTCTGCTGTGACACAGGGACCTGTGTCTCCTGGATGATGTCCAGAGGGTCAGGGGAGCCCAGGCACAGCGGGTTGACATGACACAGGGGCTGGAGGCAGCAGTCAGGGTCCATGCAGTCCACCAGGCCATCTGCAGGAGTGACAGAGCATGTAGTTTATATCGCTATGTTCAATCAGCCATGTTTATCCAGAATGCCTTAATTCATTTCTTCTCTAGTTTTCACTCGTTCAAAAAACTTTATTAAATGCTGATATAAGCCAAAGTCTCTGCTGGACACCAAAGAGATGCAAGTGACTCAGATGTGGTCCTAGCTCACTAGTCTAGAAGGAGAGACAGACAGTAAGTGTACAGTGTCTGGACTGTATGTTTTTCCTTCCATCGAGATAGAAGGGATTGTATGTATGAAGACCCAGAAGTGAGATAACACATGAACATTTGTGATGCTATATTCAAATGCTGATGGCCGGAAGGTGAGTGGAAGAGCACCAGATGAGGCTGCTGAGGTTGACAGGGGCATACCAGGCTGGGCTTTGCAGGCCAGGTTAGGGAGTTTGAATTTCACCCTCAGGACAATGGGAACCACTGAAGGATTTTAAGCAGGAGGTGACTTCATCTGGTGTGCACTGCTGAAACCGAAGGGGACCTCAGTGGAAGCTGGGAGCCAGACAGGAGGAGAGGGCATCACTGAGGTTGCACAGGTGAAAAATAAAGGTTGCTTAGACTGCAGTAGCAACAGTGACAATTAAGAGAAGTAGATGGTATTGAGAGACATTTAGGAGGTAAAACTGTAAGCCCTGGTGACTGCCTGGCTTTGGGAGTGAAGGCGCAGCCATTCTTAGCGTCTCTCCCAGCTGCAGTGTAAGCATGTGGCCTGCGGCTGAGTCCTCGGCCCTCTGGAGGCCTGCTCTGCTTTCTGGGAGAGGAGGCTGCAGGGATATTTGTGCTTTTCGAGTTTGTTGGATGATTTCAGATCCCTGACAGAGTTGCCATTAGCAGGGAATTCTTTTTACCACAAGGATGGACTTCTTCAGGACTGGAACTTGTATTACAGCTCTACTATCTTCCCAACGTACAAAGAAAGTCCACCAGATCACAGATTTTTGGCCTCATTATATCAAGGTACTTTTACAGGCACCTAATATTAACAGACTAGCTCAAAATAGATAACAAAGAGATCAGCAGATAGTGCCCAAAGTGGGGGACAGGAAAAGCCCAGGGTCATAGTTTGTGTGCTTTGTCGGCAGGCAACAGTCTAACGACATGTATTCCTGCCTGGGTTCAAATTCGGGCTCTGCTGCATCTCAGCTGTGTGACTCTGGCAAACTTCCCCACCACTGTGGGAGCACACAGATACGTTCTGTGTTCCAGCACTTAGTGGAGGTGCTTAAAACATAACTATTATACAAATAAATGAATGGGAATTGAATGAATTTACCAGTGAAGCAGGGGTTGTGACAAATGCCAGTCCATAAAAAGCCAGAAAACTGTAACTTCATCCCATTCAAGTAAGCAGTGTACTATGGTAGGAGGACCATGATGTTCAGAGACTAAAGTTCAAGACCGAGTATGGCCCCTAAGAATGACCCTGGACGAGTTCCTGTACTTAGTCTCTCTGAGCCCCATCTCTTCAATAATGTGGGAGTAACAGTGACACACCTACCTTTCTAGTTTTCTTCATGGAGTTTACAATACAGAAGCTGCCCACCAAAGTATTGCAAATGCATTGGCTAGACTCGGTGTCCCCGATCCTCCTTGCTAGTGGTGTGGCCTCAGGTAAGCTACTTGATTGCCCTAAAACCTAGTTTTTTTCCTTAATAAATTAGTAACAAAAAGCCTTTCTGTTTCTCTCCCATATCTGCATGGTGCCGAAAAGCTTATGGTCTCCTTGAAGGCAGATAGTGATAAAGAGTATGGATTCCAGAGATAGACTGTCTGGGGTCAAATCCTGGCACTGAAACTTACTAGTGTGTGACTTTGGGCAAGTTACTTAAACTCTTTGGCCTCAGTTTCCCATATCTCTTAAAGGGGGATAATAAGAGTGAGTGTCATACAAGTATTTGTTATATAGATAAAAAGTGCAGCATTATGTCCCCAAATCTAGCATAGTATCTGACACATGGTATCATAGTGCTTAACTCTGGGTTAGTTTCCCTTCCTGATCCTGAACCTAGAACATGGCTCACCAACATGAAGAGCCATTCATCCTTTGTCTGCTTACCTACTAGATTCACTCTGAGATATGGAAGGAATGCCTCCCCTCACCCCAGCATTGATCTGGGTCCTAACTTGTGGCTCCTGTCCCAGTTCCCAGATACAATTGCCTAGCAAAGCACCTGTCTTCTCCGGCAGTCGGCAGGCTCCATCACACATTCTCATGCTGCCCCTGTCAGACATCGCTTAAACACATAATTACAGCCCAAGCTGAGGGTTATTTGCATTCTGCTATTGATGTTAGCATGACAGATTCAGCTGTCTCATCCATAACTCTGCAGAAATGCTCCATTATTCAATCCCAGTGAGCAGGGACGTTGACCATTAAATCAGCTAGCACAATTGAAGGGCCGTGAAAAGTCATGGCTAATTTGAAATTTTATTAGCTCTTGCCTGGTCTTGTTTACCACCAAAGCAGTCCCTGGAAGCCTGTGTTTTACCCTTTTATAAACATTCAGCTCTGTGGCACCTGGAAAGAACTGCTTCCTGTGAGAAGGATGTCTGCTCTCTAGTCCTGGGGGAGGTTAGCCAGGAATGACAGTCGTTCTTATTAATATCTATATTAAAATGATGATGATGATGATGAATTGCCACATTCATTGAGTGCCAGGCATTGTGCTAAATATATTACAAGGAATGCATCATTGAATCCTCTATGAAGTAGCCACTGTTGTCACTTTCATTTTAGAGAAAAGGAACCAGAGGCTCAAAGTGGTAAAGTAACTTGCTAAAGGTCACGTCACGTAGTCAGTGAAGAAGCTGACTCAGAATCTGAACTCAGTTCTTTCTGAGGCATGCAATGTTCTTTAAGCTCTGGGGAGACTTTCAGGAACTATTTCTTAAGCAGAGAACATGAATTTCTGAATTTCTGAGTCTTAGTGAAACACTACTCTTCTGTGCTCTTCCAGCCTCTTGGGCAACTTCCATCACAGTACGTCTCTTTCCAATATTATAATTTTGATTTTCTCTCTGTCCCCTGACCCCCATACTCTGCAACCCAAACGATGAGCTCCTAGAGATCAGGGGTTGTCTGATTCATTTCAGTATCCCAGGGCCCAGACCTGGACAGGAACAGTGACTGTAATCCACAGAGGTTTGAGGGATGAATAAATGACTGACCCAGGTCAGTCCTGTCCCACTAATCCAGCATCCACATCACAGGACACCAGAGTTTGATGGAGCCTTTTATTCTGTGATCGGTGGCCAAATGCGCAGTGCTTAAGAGAGCCCTCTCTCCAGGCAAACTACCTGGATTTGGACCCCAGTTCCCAATTCCCATGCAAACTGTGTGACTTGGTTCAACTTACTTAACTTCTCTAAACCTCAGTTTCTTCATATGCACAACAGGGGAGAAAAAGAAGGATGGTTAATTCTTTAGACTCACCAATCTGTCTCTACAGCCAAGTGTGAAGCACAAAACTTACCTTGGATGTCTTGTGACAATGAGATAAACATTTTCTAGAGAGGAACTTTCAGGCTGAGATTCTGTCTGCAAGCATGGGACCCAGCATGCATGCCTCCCCCACATAGGAACTGATAGGCCACACCATGGCTGTTTAATTAGTATTCGTGTCTGTCATTAGTTCTGCAAAGTTTGGTTTTGAGCTCTTTGAATATTTCCCTCTCCCTTTCTCTCTAGTGTTCAGGAAATTAACTACTAAATGCTTAAAGGATCTTCTCCTAGCTTTCGTGTCTCTCAACCTCTTCCTTAATTTCCATCTTTTTATCTGCATTCTATCCTGATTTATTTCTTCAAATCTCCATTCTACTTCATTTATTTTCCCATCATTTGTGTCTGGTCTGCTGTTTAATTTGTTCTTTGGGTCATTAACTTAAATTATCTTACTTTAAAATTTCTGGATAGGCTATTTGGAACTTTTCAAAATCCACCTGTTTCTTTCTTGATCTTGTCTTGTTCTGTGGTTTTTACACATCATTTTCTCTCTTCAGTCATTTAAAAGTGTATTCATTTTATAGTCTTTTTCAGGCTGTTAAGTTCTTGGGAGTGGTCATCCTTCTGCACGTTGTAGTTGTTGACTCCAGCTCATGGTCAATCATTTCCTGTGTGTTCTATGATTCTGTTAATTCTCGGAGGGCTTGCCTTTCCTATGAGAATCTTGTGTGGTTGAACTAACCCTCCAGGGTGGCTTTCTGATTACGTCAGCTGGCCACCCCAGGGGTACTGCTTGTCTGGGACCACTTTTCAGGTTGATTTCTTAGGTTGGAGTTCTAGGACTGCTCTAGTGTGTCAGTTTAGATTTCAAGGTCTTTTGAGGTATAGGCTTGGTCTCTTAGCACACCTCCCACCTCCAACAAGCTATGGCAGAGAAATGCCTCCATGTCATCCTTCTGGCCTAGTAGGCACCGTTTCTTTTTTTAGTCCTCTTCTCATGCGACTTGTAGCCTTTCAGGATCCCAGCTTTATGCGAGGCCTCAATTCCAACCTCCCACTGTGGATGTGCCCTGTCTGCTGACTGTGAAATTATTCTGTTCTGAGTCTCCCTGGCGCTGATGATCCTGCACATCTTCCAGGACTGCTGTAGCTTGGGCTCCTGTGCCCACTGCTCTGGCCCATCAGCTTCATCTTGTTTCTAGAATCCAGGGCTCCCTTGTCTCCCTTTTATTCTTTGCTCAATTTTATCAACGAATGGTTGTACCTTATCATCAGAGAATCTCTGTATGACCTAGTTGGCCATTTTGCTGAAAATAAGAGTTTCAGCAAGAGCTCTGAGCCTCAGTTCTCCCATCTGTAAAGTGAATCATCAAACTTACTTCATAAAGATGCTGTGAGAATGAGGCAAGATCATGGATGTGAGGCACTTAGCATGATAACTAGCAACTAAGCAAGTACTTGGTAAATGATAGTTACTATTAGCTCCTGCCCAGGAGCCTCCCTTGAACCATATCCTGGTAACAGGCTCTTTTGCCCTACCCTGGCCCCTCCCTACACACACATTACAGGACAGCCCTTTCTGGACGATGCAGTTGGGCCTTAGAGAACTGAAGTGGATAAACATGGTCATAGCAATGCACTGTAAATTACGGTAGCAGAGGCCTCTGGGGATTTGCAGATTGGGGTCTTCCACAGTGGAAATATCACATAAACTGTGCTCTGATGAGAGGCTGTGGCACTGTGGAATGTCTTACTCCATGCTTCACAGGTGGGAGTGATTAATGCCTATACCTTCCTGTGGTGATGCTTCCTAATCATTGATTTAACAAATATTTGCTGAGTAGTAACTGCGGACAAAACTTCCACCAATGGAGGCAATTCTATGTAAATGAGACACACAAATGAGCAGGGCTCACAGCATTCTTTTCAAAGGCTGCAGTTTACAAGACCAGCTTCTGAGTAAAACTCTCTTTATATTTTCAAATGTAGCATATGGTGGCCTGAAACAGTGCATATGGCTGTTCTACAGTGAGGGAGAATGGCTCACAATTTAATTTTCTTAGGGGTAGATGACAAATTTTAGATGATTCACACTAAAGGACAAAAAAGCATGCTGTGGGGACAGAAATGTAATTTTTGGGATAGACTAGAAACATCAACACACAGTTTGGGGGATTCTCTGGTTTTGGGGTGGCTTGGAAACATTTATAGTTTCCAAATACTTCATATCTCACTTAATTGTATATTATACATAAGTTGGTTAACTTATAAATTCTCTGCATTTTTATATTTGCTATTCCCATTCAGAGACTCTCATTATCACAGCAGAAAAAAAAAATCAGGAAAGTAGAGGATTTACTTCTATTCCCTTCAGATTTTCCATAAAACCCTCCTAAACCCCCACTTTTGGGAAAGAACATTTTTTTCCCCTAGAAATTTCCTTTTTCCTCAAAGTTCTGAACACATGTCCCCTTTTACATGGTGACAGTGAAAAGAGGCAGAAGAAAATGTGAAAAAGGCCAGGCAGGCCCTGGAGGCTAGGGGTGCAGCAATGCCGCACTCAAGAGTGGCCCCTGATGGGGAGTGGAGGGCAAAGAAAAGGGGAAAAAAGAAGCGGGGGGCAGCATCTGGGGGCACTAAATGAAACACTCCAAAGTGGTTCACATACTCCTGACCCTTGAACTTGAAGCTCTGTGGTGCTCACACGCTGCTGGTACATGGAGGGCTGGCTTCTCTTAACATTTTCATCTATGTGTTCTGGCTGGAGGATGAAGGCCCTGCCATCCTCTCACTGAGATCCCTCTTCAATGCCTACCTTGCAGGTAGGTGTCAAATGACCTGGAGAACTAGGGAAAGGGGTGCGTGGGAGAAAGATATCCAAGCTAGATGCCTGAAGACCCAGCCTCTCTCCTGTATCTGCCCTTCTCTAGCCATGAGACCCTGGGCACATCCTTCCTATGCCCAAGATGCGATTTACTCCTGTGAAACCAGGATACCAGTCTCTGCCAGCCTCTCAGGATTGCTGAAGAGCTCCAGGGTTTAAAAGAGTGATCGAGTAAGTCAACAAAAGAAATTTGAGTGTCTTTTGCATGCTGGTAACTGTTCTCTGGAGCCTGCTCTGGAGACAGGGGCTGGGCGCAGACATGGGCCAAGTCCTCTGCTGGCCACGTGGTCCTTCTTTGAGTGAACAGTTGTAGTACTGACTAGAAGTAGCTTCCTGTTTGTTGTGTGACCTTAATGGTGGCCAGTGTGTGGTGGGTCCTTAGGCCCCTCATTTCCCTTTCTCGTGTCTGCGTCTGCATCGGGGAGGCCAAGGGTACATGGGATAGTCTCAAGTCGGTGGGCCTGCCTGATGGCCACCTCCTGGCCTTTAAACGCCAGAGACCTATGTCCCCTGGTGGCCAGCCTGCTGTGACTTTCACAGGAAGTAAAAGGTATGCAGGAGCATGTTATTAAAGATGGGGGTGAGGCCAACCTTCTCACCTTTACGAATAAGGACACTGGGGCTCAGGTTATGTAATTTCCCTGACATCATTCTGCTAGTTAAAGAGCAGAGCTGGGAATTCGGTCCATTATCTTTCTGTATATCCAGCTGTCAGGCACAATTCCACAGTGGACAACTCTTTATAGCAATGCTCTGGATTTTCTGGCTCCCAAGCTCTGTCGCCTCTCCACAGGGGGCAGAAATTGACTTGTTTATTTCTGTATCTCAAATGCATAGCACAGTGCTTTGCACACAGTAAGCATCACATTGGTTGAATGAATGAATAAATGCATGCATTTTTTATGTGAGAATCTCAAATTAGACAGCTCCATCAGCTTGACAGGGCCCATCAAGGGCCATGGGGTGTGATGGAAGCCATTCCCTACAGGAGGAACTCATCCCTCTCTTTAGAAAAGAGACACAGGGAACATGCCTGTTAACGTTCACTTAGCACCCATTATGGCTGGCAGGCCCTGTTGTTAGGTACTGGATGTTCAGGAGTAAAACAGAGTCACGCCTCTAAAGGATTTGGTGTAGTGGGGTAGACAGAGACAACTGAGTACTGGAGAAGAAGGAAGCAAAAGGGGCTGTGGAAGCTCAAAGGTGGTACCCCAACTCAGACTGGGGGCTGGGTTATTTCCTGGAAGACAGAATGCTTGAACTGAATCTAGAAGAATGGGCAAGGATAAAAAGGAGAATGGGGGTGTGGGCTGGGGCAATGTGGGACAATCTGTGGTCTAGTAAGCTCTTTGTACCTTAGTTGTTTGCATAGTTTCTTAACCTCACAGCCCCATGGACAGTGTATAGCAAGCCTATCAGTCTCTCTGCAGGCTTAACTCTTCCTTGGCTTGACGACCCATTAGCCAACCTTATCTCGTTCTTGTCTGCAGTCTGACCACAGAACTGTTTTACAAGAGCATTTGCGGAGGCCCGGTGGGTGGAAGGTGGAATGTGTCTCCCCTTCTGTACATACTAGGGAGAAGATTTTGTCATTTGCTATAATAAATTCTGTGCCTCCTTTCAAAAGGCTTGCAAAGTCTTTATCTTCCCCTTGGAACACAAGATTTTTAAAGGTCAATTTCTCTCTTGTCTCTTATCATGAGAAATGTGGTTTAGAGATAGTTTGAAGGGTGACCAAATTCTTTGGCTTTATGTGAACTCTCCCTTCCAGCAATAGGAGATGAAGAGGAAAAGGGAAGACAGAGACCTTTGTTCTCAGTTTTCCTGAAATTTCTCCTTCTAGGTTGCATCTCTCAATTATCTATTGCAACAATCTATCCAAGATTGTTTTTTCATGGGGCCAAGAGCACCAAAAGAGATTATCATACCTTGAAGCTGCTTAAAGATCCTTTATCAGAAAAGGCTTGGTTGCTTAAAATCCAGTGGAGTTTTTATCCTGGAGGCCTTTAAAAAACATAGGTTCCAATCTAATCCTAGCTCTCCCACTGAGCCACTGTGTGACTTTGGGCAAATCATTTCAGTTCTCTGAGCCTTAGTTTCTCTGTATGTAAATGTGTGCCTTGCAACTTTGTTGTAAAGGCTGGAGACATGTGTGCAGAGTGTCTAGCACAGTGCCTGGCACTCAGGAATGTGCTCAACAATGGCTGTTGTTTTCCTTTACGTACGTTTGGATTCTTTTCTAGCAAAGAGTGTGTAACAGTTTGGAATACAGACTTTAACAAAGAAAATGAAAAAGATGAAAACATATTATATAGAGAAATATACCATAATCTTACATGAAAAAATAGAATGTAAAATTTTATAGAGGACATAATTCCAATTTTTAAAAATAATTATTTACAAATACATATGTTATAATAAATATCATGTTTTTGTGATTACAGGTGGAAAGGAGCAGGAGAAACAACTGATATCTGTAGTTGATAAACTAAGTCTTAGAGTTACGTTGAGTACGTCACTCAAGGTCACACAGTGAGCAAATCAGGGAGCCAGGAGTTGAATCCAGACAATCTGGGTACAGATCCTGTACTTTTAATCACTGTGCTATGTTGCCTCTCAGGACCTTTAAATATATAACCTGTGATCCTCATAGCAGCCCTGCAAGGTGGGCATTATTATCCTCATTTTACAGTGACTTAGCATCTTTGGGACATGGTATCACCATCTTTGAAATGGGTATGAATAAACATCCCCATAAGTGGGTAAAATGAGAAGATGCATGTGTCTGCACTTAGTAAGTACGTACTCAAGGCACACAGTATGAATGGGGCACACCTTCTTTGTCAAGAGGGGCACACAGAGGCTTCACTTTGAGTGGGTGAGTTAGGGCCCCTCTGCTTGTCTGCCTTCTGGTCCCTCTCAGGAGCCAGTGCCCAAGGTGAGAGCATTAGGAGACCGGCGGTCATTGAGTCACATGAAGGATCTTGTTTCCATGTTTAAATCTAGCCAAAAATCATACATGAAAACAAAAACAAACCAATAAAGCTACTCCCTGGCTCAGTCATACTGTTTAGCTCCGTTTTTTTTTTTTTTTTTTTTCCCAGACAGAGTCCTCCTCTGTTGCCCTGGCTGGAGTGCACAGACACAATCTCAGCTCACTGAAACCTCCACCTCCCAAATTCAAGTGATCCTCGTGCCTCAGCCTCCTAGGTAGCTGGGATTACAGGTACACACCACCAAGCCCAGCTAATTTTTTGCATTTTTAGTACAGACGGGGTTTTGCCATCTTGGCCAGACTGTTCTCGAACTCCTGGCCTCAAGTGATCTACCCGCCTCAGCCTCCCAAAGTGTAGCTGTTTTCTTTTTGTCTCATCATTTAAAAACACTGTTGTAGCAGTCTTAATGAAACTTGAAATTCAAGTTTAATTTAAATTGTGTTGTTTTAAACCCAGCAAATTGGGAAAGAAGAGTAACCAGGTATTCTTAGATAACTTGAAGGGTTACAGGGGTCTACAATGGGCCGTATGTCTGAGATCTGGACACAGTGAGAAGCTCTAATGTCACCAGACCTCACATACTCTGGCAGTTCCTGCGACCGGCCAGCTGTGTGCCTTCTGCAAAATACTCGCTAAGCTTCCTTTTCCTTATCATGAGGGAATAGTAAGGGGATAATAAGGCCACATTCCTCACAGTGTTATTGGGTGGATGCACAATTGCTTTGCAAACTGTAAAGTGACATACAAGTTATTACACTCTCATAAGCTTTGTGGTACTGCTGCAGCCTACTTAAATCTGAGTAAGTACTCACACTACACTTCTAGGTGGAGTATAAATCACTAGGAGAAGGCAGAAGTGCTCTAGGTTCACAAGGCCATGTGGAATGGCTGAAGAATCTAGTCCAGGTCATGTAATGACTTGCTTTGTGACTATGATGTGTGTGATGTCACCTCTCCTCTCTGGGCTCCAGTTGTCCTGTCTGTAAACATGCAGGGGAGGGAGTTAAAGTCAATGTTCTCTGATGTCCCTTTCAATCCTGTTACTCAACATTAAACTCTGTTAATTCCTTCTCCAAGCCTTGAGTCATATCATCTAAGAACAACCACTCAATGAGACTCTAACACAATTTCTCTCCAGCCTGAATGATTTATCTGGGATTATGCTGTATACCCTGTCATGGCTGAAATAAAGGCACTTATTTAATTCTGCTTCCATTAGACTGAGTCATTTGGATGACAATTTCTTACAAATGACTGTGAGTTTCTTGAGGGAGAAAGACTGGGCCATGTTCACTGGTCTTTACGTCTCCTTGGAAAGGAGCATGGTGCTTTGTAGGTAGCAGGAGCCCTACAAAGGTGTGCTTGGCTGAACTGAAAGTAGCCCAGTGCAAATATGGCTTACTCATGTGCTCCTTTCTTCCTCTCTCCCTCCACTAAAACTGCCCCCATTTGGCCAAGGCTCAGAGTAATAAAGAGGCCAGTGGAGATAACTCTTACTACCCCTGGCACTTGGTGACAGTCCACTCTCTAAGGTTGTTTCATCTATGCCACCCTGCAAAGCAGGGGTCCTTGGTACCTTCCCCTTGGCTCCCGCAATGGGTGGATAGCCCACTGAACTGAGAGCGCCCTGAGGTGAGACGTTTCCTCATTTCATAGTTGAGAACCCGAGGTCAAAGACCCTCAACAATTTGGCCTTCCCAGCTGATTCTATTCCCAACCATGATGACCCATGGGATGTCTTCCTGACTGGACTGAAAGTCCCATGGGACAAAAATCACATCACAGTTCCCAGGAAGGCACCCAGGCATCTGATATCAGTTGAATGAGTGGATGCTTCTTTATCCTGGCAATTGTCCCACTGCATTGCAATTACTTCCTGTTTCTCTCTCCCTCTAGATTGTGACCTTCACAAGGGTAGGGACTGTGTCTTATTTATCTCTGAAGCCCCAGTACCCTGGACAGGGTCTGATACAATGTCAACACTTGGTTAACATTGGTTGAGTGAGTGAATAAACTATGTGCAAGCTCATTTCAGCCCATAACATGCTCCAAAAATGCAAGTGGCATATTCTCCCACAATTGGGGATTTTTCTGGTTGATCTTTTCCACTTCCTACTGGCTCATCTCGCAGAACAGCTGGAGGAGGCTCTATTCCCCTGGGGTCTGGATCAGCCCCATTTCCTATGAGAAGAACCTCTCTCTCCCTGCAGAGCTGTGGGCTTTGGGCTATGGTATGCCCATGCCCCATGTTACCAATGGTGCATTCTTGTGCTAGGAGGGCTGGCTCTGAAGTATGGCAAACAAAGGATACACTTGAATTGCATTTCATGGGAGAGAATCAATGAGCCTTGTTCTATAACCTATACTTGTATGTATACTGGTAGGGAGAGAGGTGTGCTCTTTCCCCACATTTCCTAAAGATATGCAGTTATTTTGCTGCCCAGATGTTCAACAGCTGTTTGAAGGCTTTGGCCAAGACTTTTGACTCATGAGAAGGGAATGGTGGCTCCTCTCCCCTTTTCTTCTATTACATGAGTGTTACTATTAGTTACTGGAATTGTGCCTACACAGACAAAGTGAAGGGGAATGCTGAGGAAATCATGCAGATAATGTAGGCTGACATCTCTTTCCTATGAAGAGCAAATATAAATGCACTTTACCTTGCCTGAAGACAGGGGTGCTTGTTGCCCTTCCCTGTTTAGTCCTGGCTTGGCCATTAATGATGTCTCTGAATAGAGAGCCTTTTCCTTTCCAGGAAACTGCTACCCATCCAAGTGTCACCTTCTTGAAGATTGCTTTCCTACTCCCACAACAACCAATATATAACTCTACAACAGCACTTATCACAGTTCATTAGCATTTAACTTTCGGTCTTTCTCCCCCATTTGAGGTCCTGGCGTACAGGGACAGGACTTCCTTATCTCTATGCCTAGCATAGGGCCCAATTCTAAAAGAAGAACTCTGGATATTTATGGAGCACAAAAATTAATGAACTCCACAAGTTTCAGATTGATTAAGGAACATTTCAACCCTCCAAGATCTCAGGAGAACATAGACCTTCTGTTTCTGCCTAGCTACTGTGGCCAACCCCACAAGCTCCTTGTTGGCAATTGCTCCACTGGGCCCGGGCCTGGGTGCATCAGGCCCAATTACCTCCTGGATTTAGGCAGCAGGCGGAAGGGCTGAAAGCTGCCTGGCTCAAAGACCAGTGCTCCGAAACAGCCCTCTCTAGGCTGCTGAAACCCACTCAAGGCAAATAGACCACAGAAATCACAATATCACATACTTGGCCTTTTAATTCTTATGGTGCTTTGGGGTTTGAGAATCCCTCTAAATATAAAATTCCCAAAGGTTAGAATGCTGAGTTTCTGACCTATTGATTTCCTACACTGTGAAACATATTAAAATCCTTTGGTATAAATATTAGGGAGCCACATAGACTTGTTTGGACTAAGCCAACTGTTAGGCCATCATTAGGAAGAAAGGGTTAACTGTTTTGGTTTTTTTCAGATCTTTATCTTTTCATTCTCCTAATAACCACCTGCGAGTGGGAGAATCAGGAAGGACTGATGTATCTTCCAGGTGGGAAAGTAGAACACATTATGGTTGTATTTACCCAAGTTAATGCAACAGAAAAATGAAGGCTAATTCTATGACTAAGATAAGGACTGAAATGGTACTTATGGGCCAGCTGCAGCTGCCTCATTTTATTAACAGGGAGAGTGAGGCCCAGAGCCACCAAACAGCATGTGTAAGGATGCACAGGGAGTCAAAGCCAGAGCTGGAATTAGAACTCAGGTCTTCACTCTCAGCTAATGAATGTTCTAAAAGATGAGCACCTCCTTCCTTGGGCTTTGACTGTCTAGCACTTTAAAAAAACCCAAAGCAAAAGCCATTTCTATTACAAAAGGTGTCTACTGGTGTGCAATGAGGGTAACCTCCAGAATCAGAGGAGAAGAGACCTTGACCAAAGGTAACTCAACCTCCCTCCCCTGGAGAAGTGTCCCTCTGCAGCTTCTGTGATAAAGAATTAGATGGTCTCTTCTTATCTATCTCCAGTGAGGGGGACCCATAACTTTGCCAGACATCTCATCCTACTGCTGAATAGTTAGAAACCTCTTTCTTCCATATGCCTTCTCCTCCATACTGGCTGCTGGATATCAATTACTTTCATTTACATTAGTTAATTTTAATTGATTCAAATGGAACACCTGTGACCCACACTCATCCCCCTAAGCCACATATGCAGTTTTTTTGCTTGCACCGCAGGTCCCCCTGACTGGATGACTGGTGTGTTGGTGGCCTGTTAGCTCAGTAATACCCATTCTCCACTCTGGGCCTCTTACCCTCTGGAGCCGCCTGGAGCCCATTGGTGCCAGAGCCCTACCTCCATCGTTGTCTTTGCTGTCACCGCAGGCAGTCTCCATGGAAGTGTCACAGCCAGCTCCTCTCCAGCCCAGCTGGCAGACGCAGTGCCAACCATTCAGGTCTAAGGTACATCTGCCGTTGCCATTGCACAACCCAGGGCAACCCTCTGAAAGACAAAGTACAGAGTCGAGGTCTGATCACCCAGAGTCAACCGCCATCACACACACTCACACGCTACCTGCCAACTTGCAAAATGCCTTCATATCCATCAGCACACGAATGCCCACAGCAGCCCAGGGAGGCAGGTATCACTAGGAATTGCCACTTTACAGAGAAGGCAACTGAGGCTCAGAGAGGTGAAAGGACTTGCCAAGGTCGCACAGTCAGAAGTGGCAGGGACAGGGTTGAAACCCACACCTTCTGTATCTAAAAGCCCTCTTTCAAAAGTGACCGGGATTCTGGAGCTGGAGTCAGTGGATGTCGGCCTGTCAGAATCTAACCAATAGAACTTTTTGCCCGATCCTTGCTTCCTGTTCATTCTCATGTGTTCCTCTTATCTCTGGCAGCTGTTTAGCACAAAGGAAACACCTTTGTGTTTATTCCTCGCTTCCTTCAGCACTTCTGGGTATCATTCTAAAGGGCGTTATTTTTTCCAACTCTTATAGTAGGTCAATTTTATTGGACCCTAGGCTTTTCATTTATTTTGTCTTATTTTCTCCTAAACAACTGTCTTTGCTTTGAGGAAGAGGGCTTGGGGCTTTTTCTTACCATCTTGTCTACAGCTACACTTAGAAAAGGCCCTGCACCCAGAGGAGCTGTGATGGCCATTGTGAAACGCTAACTAGGGCTGTCTGTGAGTGCAACGCAGGTACAGCCAGGCTGCTCTGCTCTCATTACACTCATATGCACATCTGCCTGCCTGTCTGTCATTTATTAAGCATCTTCTTTGGGCTAGCACTGGAGGTACAGAAATGAATAAGACCTATTCTTATTCATGAGGTGCATAAAGCCTATCAAAGGAGACAAATTTCTATAGGCAAAAAATTTCACTGCTAAATGCCCTAAAGGAGACTTACAAAATATGGTGGGAACTTAACACAGGTGTGGCCATGTGAGAGGGCTATAGATGATTTGATCAAGAAGGGTCAGGCAATATTTAGATGTTGTGTTGGTTCTGCTTGGACCATATTATAAAGTGGGGAAGTTTAAAAAAAATACTACTAAAGTAGATTTGCAGGTTTTTTGATTGCCACATCTTTAAACCTCTCCAAGTTTGTGGCTCAGAAATCTATGTTGAGAATATGTTAAGTTACATGGTTCACTTCAGCTTCTATCGTGCCACTTGGTTTTCACTCAAGTCCTTATATTAACAATCCTGCCAACCCCCTTCTCCAAGGGGCTATCAAAAACCACCTGTCCCTGGCAAGGCTTCCATCTCTTCTCTGCCTCTGCTCAGTCTTGGGAGAGGTATGGATGTGAAAGCACTGTGTCAGCTATAAAGCTTCATTTGTTTTGTTATTATGAGCAGCAAAGTGCTCCAAATATGGCTGCAAACTGAATCTTCTGCCGTGAAGTAATGGGAAATTGACTCATTATTCTTAAATGGGACAACAAATGTGAAAGTGGCTGCCCAGTACAAGATCTGGGCCAAGGTAGCCGCTCACTAAATGGCTGATCAATCAGAATCTAAAACTTGAGTGTTTCAAGGACTTTTGATAGTTGACCGTTATTCCAAAGTAAAAGAAAATAACATGTTTATTTCCACTTGAGATGTTCATCACAACAACCCATGAATCTGGCCACTGTGTTTTCCATTCAAAGGAAGAAACATGTAACAGTTGTATACTCCAGCCTAGGAGGGGTTCCTCCAGAAGTGTTTGTAGACTATGGGTTTCTGTATAGCAGGAGCCTGCTGGGAAAGATGGGAGGCTACCAGCATGGCCACCCCAAAAAGTGATTGAGAAAGAAGTTTTAAAAGTGAGCCCCAGGAGCAGAGCTGTGACACACAGGTGGCTATCCAGGCACTCTGACACAGTTGCTAACATCAGCCACCTTTAGTGATCTAAACAATCACAGTTTTCTCTTTTCCTCAATTAGTCTCATGGCAATGTTTGTCTGTCCAGCTGGGACTTGTTTTCAATTAAGCCTCGTTTGTATTTGGAATTAGTCTTGGAGGAAGTAGGGTCTGATCTTTAAGAATGGTAGCTGACTGCTTTCTTTTGCTGTAAGATAAAGCCTCTTATAAGAGACAAAGAGTATGTCTTGCGTAAGAGCACAAGCTTGAGAGGCATATCAGAGTTTGGCTGTACCACTCAGTGGCTGTGTGACTCAGGCACGTTATTGAATTTCTTTGAGCCTCAGTCTTTTTACTTATAAACTGTGGTTGTTGGGGGGGTTAAATAAGGTATGCATGATGCACAAAGCCTGGCATACAGCTCAAACATAATATCTGAATCTTCTACTCACCTTTACCTTCTCTCTATTTTGGGCAGAGGGCATATAATATCATATGTTGTACCCATAACCTCAGGTGGGGCTCACAGAAAGGCAAAATAGGAAACTGAGGCAGTTATCTAGATCAGAGTCAGCAAACTTGTTCTGTAAAGACCCAGAGAATAAATAGTTTAGGCTTGTGAGCCATATGGTCTCTTGCAATTACTCAACTCTGCCATTATAGCTTGAAAGCAGCCATTTTAAAATGAATAAGCATGGCTGTGCTCCAACGAACTTGATTTACAAAAATAGGTGATGGGCCCGATTTGGTCTGTGGGCTGTAATTTGCCAACCTCTGGTTTAGATGCTTCAGGATGGTGAGACAAAGACAGCTGCCACATACTGAGGGTCTACTAGGGCTGGCCACTGTGCTAGGCACTTTATATAGATTTCTAAAATAAGTAAATTTTTGTTAAAAATATTCAGATCCTGATTTTCTAGGGCAGATCCAATTTTACACCATTTAATCCTGAATTTTTAATAAAAGCCATGTGTCGTAATAGAGTGAGGACTTTGGAGGTGGATCAGCCTCAGTTCAAATCCTAGCACCATCATTTTACTTACTACCTGTGTTATAACTGGCAAATTATTTAACTCTAAGCTTCAGTTTTCTCATCGGTAAAATGGAGATAATACCTGATTCTAAGAGTACTTGAGAGTATTAAATGAGATAATATATACCAATTATTTATCACAGTGGGTAACATACATAGGCATTCAATAAATGAGAGCTGTTATTATTATTATTATTATTGGATTTACTTGTTTTAAGTTTGTATAACTTCACTAAGAAATTCATAAACAAGAAAATAACCCTTTGCCAGCCCAAGTCGTATAACGTTTAGGTCAAAAGCTATGGTCCTCATAAATAAATCCTTGCCAAAAACAGTCAAGACAAGCACTGGGCTTGTCTCATGGCACCATGAACATGCAGTGTAGTGAGAGGTGGCACGATGGGTTCAGGACTGCGAGTCCCAATGCAGGCCACCATTCATGCTTTCCTAGCATACTGTACTTCTCTCAATAGCAACAGTCCCAAGGATACTTAAACTATCAATTCTGCAATTAGTTTCATTGTCTTACTTCTTCCATTAGAATGTACCAGTGCCTGCACATAGCAGACACTCAATATATGTTTGTTAAAATGAATCAATGAGAGGGACAAGAGACCTGGGTTCTGGCCTAATATGGGGGGAGTTGGGAAAGTTACTTTCTCTCTTTGGGTCTCAGTTTCCCCATTTATAAGATAAGGATTTGGATGAGATGATCCATTAGGTCCTTCCGGCATAACTGACCCAATAGAGAAGGTCAAAACAACTTCAAGTTAGTTGATTCTGTTCTTAAATTCAACCAACTTTACTCAGTACCTGGCGGATACTGGACTTCGTGTTAATTCACAGAGATGAGATATATCATCTGCCCTAAAATTTTTTATATTCTCTTTATTTATACCATACTTTGTTCCAGGAAGGGTTTAAAATAGGTCTTATAATCACAAACCATACTTCTCAAAGTGAACCTTGTGAAATAGTAGTTCTATGAGGTCTTCAAGAACAAGCTTCTGCAGTCAAATAAGTTTGGAAAACGTTGCATTCTATACTCTTATTGTAGAAAGTCACACTGAATATCAATATATTAAAGGCTCCAAGAAGTCTTAGAATAAAGAAAGCTGCTTATTTCATTACTACTGCATTTTCCAATTTGACTTCAGAACTCTTTCCCCCACCCAGTAACCTGTGTGATATTCCATTCCATAGAACACCCTCAGGGAAGCCCTGCTCTAGTGAACTCCTGTGGGCACATGGCATCTTGGGCACATAGTCCATGCTGCTCTGAGGCTGTCTGAAAATATCATCACCAGACCTTTAGTGGGATTAGGTCAATGAATCATTGAGGTGCCAGTTTGGAAGATGTGGAGCAGGTGTTCTCAGGGAGGGTTAACTCCAGATGTGGAATCACAGAGAATCACAAATGTGGAAATCCACAGTCAATTTCTTCAAATGGACCAAGTGATACCCTAAAGATCTGCACTATCCTCTAAGTTTCAGAGGGACTGTGAGTACCTGTGGGTGGAACAAGGTTTGCTTTCATCCAGCCATTTGCTTCTGGGATAATCACACCCCTAATAGCCAGCATTATGAAGCCTCCTCCAGGATGACTTGCTGACTTTCTTAAAGCAATATGTCCATCCTTACCCACTGAGGCTAATTCCACAAACCCTGAAACTCATCAATAATTCAGAGAGCCCACGTGACATTAATAATCCCTTCTGGAAAGACTCACACCAGGCATTTGCTAGAGTCAAAATAATGTAATTTTAAAGTTTAGAGAAGGGCTAACAAAGCTTTTCAAAAGAAATGATGCCCTTTGAATTGTAAAGAACCACTTTATCTTCAATCTCCTGCTTAGGCCTATGAAGAAGTCCCCCTTGCAGCTAGCACCAGGTATGATTAGAAGACTTTCAGAATCCTTGAAGGTATTTATTTTTTAGTTAAGTGGCATGGATGCTATGCAATACACTTATCATATATCAAATGGCCCATTTCTTTATGTTTCTCTTACTGGTCCTCTTATACTTTTTTCTCTCTCCATATTCACTTCCCTAGACAAAGCCATCATCATCTCTTACCTAGATGAGAGCAATAGTCTGCTAATCGGTTTTCTTGTTCTCAATAGTCCCCCCTCAATTCTCCTTTCACAATAGGGCCAGACTGATCTTCCAAATCACAAATGTGATCTAGTTATCATCTTGCTTTTAAAAACCTTCAGATGCTTTCTTATACCCTTATGTTAAATTCCACAATCTATAAGGCCCCAACAACCTAAGTCAGTGGGGTGGCTACTTGCTAACTGGTGGCCTTTGGACTTCCCCTGCCATAACTCTCATCACACTTCGTTGGAATTATTTGTTTTAGTGTCTTCTCTGCTAGACTGCAGGCACCTTGAGAGCAGGGACCATATCTGTTGTGTGGTATTCACATTTCCTAGCACTTAGGAGTTCAGCAGATTTGTTGAGTAAACATTGTTTCTTTAGTCTCTACCAAAGCAACTGGGAAGCAATGAACAAAATCTTGCCCATCTTTGAACAGTAAAATACTCTACTCTGACAAGACCTGCGCTTCCATGAGACAGATCTCTGAATTATTTTTTTAGAATTAGTATCCATTATACCAAAATATCAGCCAGATGAGTGCTTGGGTCAGACCTAGATTTTGCCAAGAAACATTTGCCTTTTAAAACAAGTTATGATTCATTGACCTAATCCAACTAAAGTTCAGGTGATGATATTTTCTGAACTAAAGATCAGAGCAGGTGATTTGAGAAAGAACACAGGCCACTTCCCAGTGAGGGTGCCAGTTTGGAAGATGTGGTGTGGAGGAAAATATATTGGAAATTATGGACATTCTTGGTGACTTAAGGTGATGGAAGATAGAATGTTGAAACATGGATAAAGCCAGGAAATGCAGAGTCCTGGTTCTGCTACTTATTAGAAGTGTGAGCCAGGATGACCCACTCAGCTTCTCAACTTCAGCTTCCTTTTTCAGTCAAACGGGTATCATATCTATTCCCTTAAAAAAATCACATGACTCACCTAAGACTCATGGATGTGAAAAAACTTCACATAGTAGGAAAATTTTCCATCAAATAGATGGTAACATGATAAAATTTAGCCCACCCTGAAGAGTCCTCTGCTAATGAAAATTGTGAAATGCCTGTTTTAAAGAGGCTCTGAGGTACTACTCTTTCTTGCTGGAATGATTTTATTCTCAGTTGAGGACTAGCACATGAAATATGAAGACCCTTGCTCCTCCTCCATCTGATGGATCCTATGCAACACCTTTGCTGTAGTTGGCAAAGCTGTCCCAGCTGAAAAGCATTTAGTCAGTTATGTTTCCCCAAAACCCTTTCCATAAGTTTTAAAACAGCTGTTGCTATCTCTTATTAAAAGCCAATTTAGCATTTTCCTTTATGGTTTCAAAAATTAATCTAGCTAATGAAGTCCTTCTTCAAATTAAGGATGAGAACAAGTATATGATGAATAAAGCAGTATAATTCATACTTATTGAGCATAATTCCTGCCTATATACTAAGCACTTTGTATTCATTACTTCACTTAATCCTCATACCACCCTTATGAGGTGGGTCCTGTTAGCAAGATAAGTTAAATCACTTGTCCAAGGTCACTTAGTTCACTGAGTGTTGAAGCTGGGATTCAAACCCAAGCAGTCTGACTCTAGAATATGTGTCCCTATCTGCTGAGTACATATTTTGTACCAGGTGCTGTGTTAGGGCCTGAGAACAAAAAGATGAAAATGACATGGTATTTCTCCTCAAGGAGCTTAGAGTCTTTTAAGAGCACACATATCTTATTATTCTGAGACTTATTCTTAGAGCAATGTGGCCAATTTGGAAAATCAGGTACCACCTAACTAATGTAAATGTTTAAAATGGAAGGAGTTACTTTGCCTTTAGGGAATACTCTTCAAAGACAAAACTTACCAAAGTCAGGCCTTCTCTGAAAAGGAAAACAAACAAACAGACCATCTGCTCCCTGAGTCGGGGGTCTGTTTGTCCCCTTGTCTCCAGACCCTGGCACAGGTGCCTAGTACACAGTGGGTGCTCCATAAATGCTTGTTGATGAATGAACACAATAGTACTAC
Organism: Rhinopithecus bieti; assembly: GCF_001698545.2. NCBI lineage: Eukaryota > Metazoa > Chordata > Mammalia > Primates > Cercopithecidae > Rhinopithecus > Rhinopithecus bieti. The sequence continues at coordinate 1,412,516 of NW_016812346.1, read as the reverse complement.
AAAGTAGTCCTTAAAATTTCTTAACTTGCTCTTGGGTGTCTTCCTCTCCCAGGCCACCCACTCTGGTTGCCAGCATCTTAATTCTGGTGGACCAGGTGCCATAACAGATGGGCAGGGTGACATGAGATGGGGTGGAAAGAGTGAAGGGTGTATGTACATGGGGCAGGGGGGAGGGAAAAACAAAAGTACAATGGTATTGTTAGAAACAGATCTAAGCATCTGTGACACTCCAGGTATATCAACCACCTTGTGACCGAAAACCCATCCCCTTTGGGCAATGGATGTTGCGACAAAACTGGGGATGCAGTAGCATCCAGACATCATGCTTATGCAGTGTATATACATTTTTATATACACACTTCTTTATGCTCAGACACAAACACACACACAAAAACAACAGGAAAATAGAGGAAGGAAGACCATACCTTTAACTACCCTATCCAGATAGTGAGCTAGGGAGATAAAAGACAGGACATTTAAGGTAGGATCGAGTAAGTGCAATATCGCCTGTCACATAACCATGCCAGATGCTAAAGAGACAAAGGGATTGTGCCCCACGTTTGGGACAGGCCTATGCGACGGTGGGGAAAATAAAACCAAAGATAGGACGACACGAGAGAGGAGGAGGGAGAGCAAGCATTCTCCAGGGATGGCCAAAAGGAACTTCAACCCATTCTGTGATCCAGGCATTTGGAAATGTGATCATAGAAACAAGAAGACATATGAATAAGGAAAACAGACAAAGAAGGATGGGAAGCTGCAAAAGTGGCCGCACTCCTGCTCTGCCAGCTTTGTCTGGCTTTACAGAAAACTAGAGCCTGTCCCTTTGACTACTCAGAGCAGCATCCAACTTCCCTACAGGTGAAGCAGCCATACCAAGAACAAATGGTGCCTCATCTGGGCAGAGGCATTTCCAAGAAGTTGGAATTTAGAAATATGCAAAATTTGAATAATCTCTGATATGCACTAGTGAAGGGGGTTGAGTCTTTGATCAAATATACTGCTGGATTATCTGTTTGCCATTCTTGAATTTTTCATGTACACATGTGCCCACATATGCTTGAATGCAGAATGCTTAGTGTTCTAAGTAAGACCCATCCCTCCTTTGTGCATCTTACACAGACTATGAGGTGCAGGTCAATGGATGTCACTGTGAAAAACAAGACAAAGCAAAGAAACTCTGAGCATTTCTCAATGCTTATTAACCCTAAAGAAAGAATGATGTGTGCTTTGTTTTCCAGTGGAGGGGTTATGTCCAAGCCTTGAATTATTCGGTCTTCTAAAGTTTTGCTTATTTGAAGATGGGTATCAAAGTTTGCTCTGAAATAAACCCCACTGTGCATATATATGGGTGTCTGGCTGTGTGTTTAGAGCAGGGCAGGCCTCTTAAATTCCCTGCATGAATCACTAATACCATTTTGCCTGCCCTACATAGGCTGTAGTTATAGCCCTTCGAGGAGCTTCTCTTTCCTTATCTCTCCACACCTCTCCCTAGTGTGCTGTGCAAAGGCCGGGTAGCCGGGCAGTCTCCTGAAGGATCTGATGCCTTCAGCCAGGCTGCACTCCAGCCTCAGCTGAATTTCACACATGAATCAAAAGTCCATCTGACAGGACTGGACTGCAAGGTGTGGCCTTATCAGAAATCCCTAGGGTTCTTTAAACATTCCTACTCTCTTCATAGAAAAACAGAAATTATATATTTTTTAATTCTCTGGATAGAAAAGATATTGTTGTTCATCAATATATATTAGCCTCAAAGACTAGTGGATAAGAGGCTGTGTTCTTAGTTCAGGTATCCATGTGGTCTCTGCTTCAAGATGAAATACACTCCTGGAGCCTGCACAGCCAAGTGGAAAATTGGGAAGAGGAAATTTTAAGTGAGGATACATGCCTTTTTTCATTCTTATAGATGTTGTGGAGTCCATGAGATGCAGGATATAAGATGGGAACATGAAATGGAGTACTTGTTAAGCAGGGATGAATAAACAAAGCTATGGAATGCCAAACAATGAAAAATGGGAATAGCCCACACAAAAAATGGCCTAGGAAATATCTCTGGCTAAAGGGAAAGCTTTCTTGATTCTTGGCTCTTCTGTCACTTTAGTCTTAGTCAAGCTAATTTATCTAATTTTGCAAAGTGGTCTAAAATGTCTTACATCTCATCTCCCAGGATATGCTATCAAAGAGCATGAATACATAGAATCACCTGGGTTTTGTGGTTTTTGTTAGCTTTCACATCTGCAGAATTTTTTGGAGGGTCCTAATTATAGTTCTTGTAATAACTCTGAATCCAGTTATAGAAGAGGTGTAGTGAGCCTAGATTTTTTTCCCAGGGATGGCTAGGCTGGATGAGACGCCATCACTGGGATCCAAGTGGTCATAGCATCCACTGTGAGGGAGTTCTCTGATGAAAAAACTTTCTTGATTGTCTCCAAACTTAATGGTGGTATCATAGTTCCGGTGGTGAGTGAAGCTTATATCCACTCTATAGGATAATCTCCCGAGGGCCAGTGGCTGACTTAAGAGAGCTCTCTCTCTCTTCTAACGCCATTTTCAAGAACCAGGTAACCATGCTATTAAGTGAAAATATGTTTTTGATACTTTTAAAAATTCTTACTATTTCCCCAGACCACAGGTAGGAAAGGAAGTCAGTGGAAATGATGGAGGCAGGCTCAGGTTACCATCATCACTGCGAGTTTTCAGGAGACAAGAGTAGACATTCAAAACTTCAAATCCTGACTCCGCAAATCAAAAGGGATTCCTTTGCTACAAAGAGCCCCCAAGCCACACTGTGAATCCAAAAGCTGGTAACAGCCAGTTACTACCAAGTCCATGAGTTTTCCGGGAATGTAACGGAGCTTCCTTGTCTGTGGCTATTGAAAATGGGAGTGACAAATGAGTCCTTGAACTTTACTGCCATTTATTTATAAAAGGCATATGCGGAAGTCCATACTGTGGTTGCTTTTACTGTTTGAAAATCTTGGCGCATATGCTCTTGAGTACAATTGTTTAAAAATTCATGATTTTAAAGTACCAACTTTTAGAAAAGATGATGCAAACTTTGCATTATGAAAGGTGGATTCAGGACTTCATCAATTCCTGCATCTTTCTCTTCAGAACTTCAGGATAAAGATGATGGCAGTAGTCATCTTCCCTCTTGGGCCACACTGTTTCTTTGGCATTTGCACAAATGTTTCTCATACTCCTACTATGCTCCTATCTCTATGTGAAAAGCTACAGATAATAATGGTACTATAGCTATTTATGCTACAGACTGAGCTTTTGGCATGCAGTTGGTCTGTGTGGTCTTAGGTCTCTTTGGCCTTTCTCTGCTCACCAACATAAAAACTTCTTTCCTTGATTTGCCTCTACCAAAAGAGGTTTCCAAAAGTTTCTCTTAGGATAATCTTTAAAGTCTTCAGGGGCCCCCTATCCAAAGTTATGGAGAACATGGCAAGAGGCTTTTCATTCTTACTCTCCAGGAGCCTCAGGGCAACTCGAACAGCTGCATTGTTGGTACATGTTAGGCCACAAGAATTAAGGATCACTACAGCAGGTGATGGGTTGGCAGTTCTAGTCATCCGAGCTTCTTTCAGATGGATGACAAACAACCAAAGAGATGTTCTTGCTAAGCTCTTGGATACATTAGTGCTCTTCTCTCTTTGGATAAGTGCTCAGTGACACCCACAATGAGAGAAATTCAAAGGCAAGTTCCCACCCCACCACATGTGGGCTGAAGTCTCCCAGGATCATTAGCAAATCAAGCTTGTGCTCTGAAAACTTGAGGTAGATCCCTGTACATTTTCTCTCTCTCCTTGTCAGCATCTTTCCTGTCAAACCACAGGTCCTGTTGTAAGTGAATGCTTTCCGAAGGGATAACCATAGCATTATCACAGCGGCCTATACCTCATGAGTGATTTGTGGGCTCTTGGTTAAGGATTTTCCAATTATGAAAAAGAAATCTGAGAGCTATCAGGCAGAAGTGGACAAAGGGCCAGGTGTGGTGGCTCATGCCTGTAATCCCAGCACTTTGGGAGGCCGAGGCAGGTGGATCACCTGAGGTCAGGAGTTTGAGACCAGCCTGACCAACATGGAGACACTCTGCCTCCACTAAAACTACAAAATTAGCCAGGTGTGGTGGTGGGTGCCTGTGATCCCAGCTACTCAGGAGACTGAGGCAGGAGAATCACTTGAACCTGGGAGGTGGAGGTTGTGGTGAGCCGAGATCACACCATTGCACTTCAGCATGGGCAACAAGAGTGAAATACCATCTCAAAAAAACAAAAAACAAAAATTAGCTGGTGTAGTAGTGCACACCTATAGTCCCACCTACTCGGGAGGCTGAGGCAGAAAAACTGCTTGAACCTGGGAGGCGGAAGTTTCAGTGAGTCGCCGTGGTGCCACTGTACTCTAGCATGGGCAACAGAGCGAGACTCTTTAAAAAAAAAAGTGGACAAAGCACGGAAGATTTTGTGGCTTTTCTTTATAATTTCTCTTCATTGGGAAGTCTGGTTTTGCTCACTCAAGTAATTGTATCTTCAGGGTATCATTTTGATCTTTACCCCCAGAGGAAGTTTTGTTTAAAAGTCAGGATTTTGGGGATGGGACAGCTCTCCTGAAGTCTGGTCAATAATTCTGTATATCTGGTATCTTGAACAATCACAGCTTTGGAGTCAAGGCTGGAATCTGATTCATGTAATGAGAAGCCGTCATTTTCTACAGGTGTTTTCAGACTTTAGCGACAAGGGGCACTGAGGTGAATAGAAAAACCACCATAGAATTGATCCAAAATGTTAGTAGTGTTTTCAAAGAAATAGGAAAAAAATTAAACATCTTGTTAAATTTAACTATGATTTTCAGCTTTCTCAAAGGAAATCAGAGGTCAAGCCCCAGACTTCAGGGATCCATAAAACTCCCTGAAAAGAACCAAAAAATATGCGTTTGGTGACTCTCTGTCAATCATATACTTGAGAAACAGATTCAAATCAATCCATCTTATCTTAACTTCTTCTGGACTAGGAAAACTGGGTTTCACATACGCAAGTGGGAGTATTAGTGTCATGTAAGTAACAGTAAAAATGAAGCATCCCTCTTTCTTCAAGAAAATATCTCCTCTTGAGATATTTTCAGGAGCAGGTGACTCACTTTTGGGCTGATGGGTGGTGCAGTTCTGTGGGCAGTGGAGGAGGGGGCTGAAATTCTGTCACCCTTGGGGACCTCCTCCAGCCACTCCATTCTGTGATTCACGGAGAGAGAAATGAAGCCTCAGGCAACGGCGTGGTCTGGCCCTGGTACTTTTACCAAAGACCCTTCTTCAAGATGCAAAGAGACAGGTGATTCCTAACATAAGGAATTAGGATTGAATGTGAAATATTTTTGCTGTTTGACAAAAATACTGTCATTGAAGAGTATGCCACTGTCAAATTCCCTTTTATTCTGAAAACCAACCTCTCTTGAGAAGAATCAAATAGCTTCCATGAAAGATAAGGTGAGCCAAAGGCTCCAAAAGAAGATACTTAATTCCTACGATAATAGTCTGCTCTGGGAAATGTCATTGGGGTAAAAAGGTTCTTAACGCTAGGGACTTGGCCATACGGGGCCTAGATTTGTCTTGTTCTTTAAATTCTGTATTCCTGCTGTAAGGTAATCAAGCCATTCCTTCCTGTTTATGCAGGGCGGCAGTATGTAAATAAATAGACCCTCTTTTTTTGCTTCCACTGCCTAGAGGTCTCTAAATCAGTGTCGTGGATACCAGCTCTTTCTCTGGTATGGGAAGTAACAATTGCAGCCAGGAGCTAGCTGCACGATAATGACCTATTGTACAGTAACGAAATCTGATAACAAGAGAAAATTTAACACTTTGAATTTCTAACTGTTCACATCAGCAGTGTTTTTCTTTTCCTAAATGGCTCTTACAGGGAGTAAAGTTCTCTGGAAACAAGGAAATGCTTCTCGTTATCATGAAAGACTAAAAATGGATTTCCCCTTCTCATTTCTATTTCAACAGGAAAAGGATGGCACCGTTGTTTCTCTACATTGCTTCCCCTCCCCCTTCCCTTATATCCTACAGGGTTATTGAAGTGTTCCTTCAGCACGAGGGTGTTGAGTTTCTTGTGGGGATGCAGCTGGCCACAGGCAGAGACCCACAGAGAGAAGGTTACCATGCAGGAAAATTAGACAAGGACGAAGAAAATGCTCACCACACAATGAGAGGTAGTAATAGAATTCCCAGCCAAAGTCCTTTCACCTGAGCCACTATGACTAGTCCATTGCTTCTTCAATGTCCTATGACATTTCTTTGGTATTTAGGACTGTCAACCTTCTTCTTATATTGTGCACATTTACTTTGATGTATTTCTTACTGGAGGGAAAAGGTATCTGCAACCCCAAGGTGGAATCTCTTCTAGAAGAGCGACAACAGAGCATACAGGAGAGGAAGGAGTGGATGGTTTGACTTGTTGGCATCAAAATAAAAGGGACATTTTTAAGGCCAGACTGATGAATATCCAGAAAACACTGCCTGTAAAACAGCCTGCCCACAAGCCCTGACATAAGTCATGTGTGACTAGATGAAGGGAGAGGTTCCCTAAGATGAGATGCGTTTATCTTATAACATATTTGTCCAATATTTGCAAACATTTTGGAGTTTGGTAAGATGAGCTGAGGACTCTGTAAGTAGGAGACAGCAAACAGAATGGGCCCTCTCTGGGCTCTGTTTTTTGTTTTGGTTTTTTGTTTCTTTTTGAGACGGAGTCTCGCTCTGTCCCCCAGGCTGGAGTGCAGTGGCACGATCTCGGCTCACTACAAGCTCCGCCTCCCGGGTTCACACCATTCTCCTGCCTCAGCCTCCTGAGTAGCTGGGATTACAGGTGCATGCCACCACGCTCGGCTAATTTTTTGTATTTTTAGTAGAGATTGGGTTTCACCATGTTAGCCAGGATGGTCTCGATCTCCTGACCTCGTGATCCGCCCGCCTGGGCCTCCCAAAGTGCTGGGATTACAGGTGTGAGCCACTGCACCTGGCCTTATTATTATTATTTTTTTTAAGATAGGTGTGGGCTTTCTTTTGGGCTGGGAGGCTGAAAGCTTGGTTCATCCTCAGTCATGCAGAAAAGGGAAAGTGAGGGGAAAGCAGAGTTTAAAGAAGAGGGCCCCTTGGATGACCAGGGCCACTTCTCACTAAGGAGTTTCCAGGACAATAGTAAGGGAGGATGACACTGACATAAAATAGCCATTAAGGAGCACACAGTAAGATGACGCAGCACAACCTGCAATGGCTGCTGCAGTGGCTGCCATCGTGATGGAGTGGCTCTGTTGAGGGTGGGGGCTGGGCAGATTAGGTGACAGACTCTGAGTGCAACTGCCACAACACGGCACAGTCTCCAGGAAGGACAGGAGCAGGTGCCTCAGTAGAAAACCTGGACTTTGTCATGCAAGGGCTGCAGAGCAAGCAGCTGGTAAGGAAAAATCAAGTGTCAAATTCCTGTTCTACCTCTTTGAAGTTCTGTGACCTTAAGCCTCAGATCCTCGAAAATGAGGAAATAATACATACTGCTTCACAGGGTAATTGTAAGGAGGATAAAATAATGCAGCTAAAGTTCTTAGCACAGCTCTCGGCATGTTGTGAATACTTAAAAATCAGAAGCCATTATTATTATTAATATTAATAAATGTAAGGTGTTCCATGACCAAAACCAGGGATGTTTCAGGGGCAGGGACCAAGGATATAAACTAATGTTAGGCTTCAAAACAAAAACAATGAAGACTAGAAAAAACCCTCAAGGGGTAAGAGGTAGCTCTGTTTGCTCAAAATTCCTTTGTCTCTCCAAAGCTGTGGGGCTTGTCTTCCAGTTTCTCTAAGACCCAAGAGGTCACTTTCTGAGCCAGAAAGGCACCTGGAATCCTGCCTTCTAAAGCCATGTGCTCACCATCTGATCACAGACCCTTCAGTTAAAAAAAAAAGAACAAAAAAAACAAAACAAAAACGGAAGGGGAAGAAGTTAAAACACACATATATACACAAACCAGTTGATTCAATAAAGAGCTTTTGGTGAGTGCTCATTCCAGGATAATAAACCAAGCAAAACGTCTGGCTGAGTTTAAAATCAACAAAACCAGCAGGAAAGGCAGAAAGAAGGGAACGAAGTGATCAGCTTGTTTTCAGAGCTGCTTCAGCAGGAGCTGGTGCTGAGGAGCCCCCAAGGGAGGGGAAAGGAGACAAATGCAGACAGGATGGAAACTGAGGATGGGGGAAGATCCCAGGCCTAAGGGACTCCAGATGTGGCCTCAGGGCCTGTGGGGAGCTCTCCCCAGGATTCCAGACCTCTTGGGGAATTCTGACCTAGGAGCCCAGTGGGCATGGAGGGCTCAGAACTAAGCCCCAGCCATCCCAGCAAGATAATGCATTGGATAATAATGGCTGCATGTATTGGGCATTCCACTGCATGCCAGCCTCTGCTAAGGTCTTCACATGTATTATTATCCCCATCGTACAAGTGATGAAACTGAGGCTCCAGAGTGTTGACGGGCCTTGCCCATAGCTGCTAAGAAGTGCTCATCTGCCTAATTCCTGAACACAGAGCTCCCTGACATAGAGCCACACTGCATTTAGCCTGGAAAGAGCTAAAGAGCAAGGTGTGTTAACCAGCTAACCAGGACCTGGGAAATGGAAATTGGGAGTAATAAGGTTTAAAACACCAAATTGTGAGTTTAAATCTAACCGATGGCTAGGAAATGCCAGTCGTAATGCCTCCAGATGAAAGGACTTTCTTCCCCATCCCCACATGCGATGAGGGCCCAGGCTGGCCCTGAAATGCCCCGACAGACAAAGGTGTCCTGCAGACCAGAGAAGGTACCCGGGGGCCTTGGCCCGCCATACCGATGGTGCAGTGTTCGCCATTCCAGCCAGGGCTGCACTCGCACTTGCCGTCGCGGCAGGTCCCATGCTCCGCACAGCGCGGGTGGCAAGCCCGCTGGTCGCAGGCTGCCCCCATCCAGCCATCCTCGCAGCGGCAGGTGCCCCCTACGCACACGCCGTGGCCACCACAGTCGGCAGCACAGATCTCTGTGGGGAGGAGCAGAAGGAGGGAGGACACCAGGGCCAGGAGGGGAGGGCAGTGGCCAGAGGGGCAGGGGAGGGAGGAGAGAGAAAAACAACAAGTATTGAGCAAGTTATTATTGGAAACCAAAGTCACACTTGGCTACATACCTGGGCTTCTGTGACAGATTGGGATTCCAGAGGTTCGGGAGACTAATCTCCGTGGACAATGACCCTCGGATGAGAACAATTCTCTGGGCAGAACCTGTCCTGTGCCTGTTTCCCTACCAAAAGAGGAGGGATTGTAGGGCTCTGCTCAATTTGCTTCTCCCTCTTGCCAGCCTGTCCCTGCCTTTGTGCTTGCCCGTTCCAAAGGGGACTGGCCTTCTGAACAGATGTCAGGAAAAGTCAAATGTAATTAAAAACCGGTTATGTGTGAAAACAAAGTAAGGATGAGACCCCGTCGCCAAATGAAGTGCTTGTGGTCTGGCTGGGCACGTGATGAGTTCCGCGGCCTGCATTTCATGACTGCCTGGACTCTGATTGAGGTTGGGGTGCGGGAGGGAGGCTGAACCCCAACCCCGTGAGTATTCTCTGGGTTGTTGTCCAAAACCTACAGTTTGTTCTGTACTTCTGCTGGGTTTATTCTCTTTCAGTTTCCTGCTTCCTCACCCCAACTCCAAGAACCATTTAAATGGGGTTTCAGATCCAAAGCAAACGGTTTGGAGGGGGGCCCTTCATAGCCAGAGTGGAGCTGCCCACCCTTCACAAAGGTCCATCTGTGAGATGGTGCAAAACACACAGGGCCCGATTCACAAGCCCCTCAGGCTCCAGGCCAGCAACAGCTTCATGCTTACTGCAGGCGGAGGTGGTAAAGTCTTCCAAAATACAACTGCTCTTTAGGAAACAGGTTCAGGTTGAGCAACCACGTTCACTGAAGCTCTCTGCCAGGGCTCTGATGGAGAGAGACTGACTTGATTCTCATGCCTCGTGGCCCAACATGCTTCAAATTCACATGAAAATCTCAACCCTTTTCATTTCTTTCAAACTAAATTAGCTGGCACCTCTGTCAAGGTGTATTTGCTCATCTCCCTTCCAAGCTGCACGCTTGGTTTAGAAGCTGCTAATATCTTAGCTACTTTGAAAAAGAAAAGAAAACAAAATTAGGTCTCAGGGGCTCAGACCTTCCTACCAACCTACAAGACAATGAATAAAATGTTTGAGAATTTAAAAAATAGTAAGTTACCATGTACATTGTGTTCCTGTGCCAGACATCCTGCCAAGCACATTACCTCAAAAGGGAGGTACTTATTATTTGCAGTAACACATCAGATTCTTCAGCTGAAAAGTGGGAAGGGATATCTCTGACCTGGAGCCAGGGACTTGGGTTCTATGTCAGGCTCAGGAGCTTCTGAGCTGTGTGACCTGGGGCAGGTCCCTTGACTTCACTGAGCTACAGTTCCTGTCTGGAGAGTTCCTGATCCTGTCAGACAGTTCCTTGTCTGGAGAGTGTGAGCTGCACGATACCACCTTGCAGCAGCCCTTGCTGACCTAACTGGGCTCTGGAGAGCACCCGGTGAAGTGGATGACAAAAAGGCACGACAAAGATCGAGCAACCCAAGAAAGGTTTCTTGAATTGAGGTCAGCACAGTGAACTTTAGACAGGGAGTCTAGGAGGTTTGTAAGATCTATGCCTCCTCAGCCACTGATCTACTGTGTGGCTTTGGGGAGGTCACTTCCTCTCTTCTGGGTGTCAGTTTCCTTGTCTATTGCACTGGAACCTAATGGTACCTAAGATCCCTTCAGGCTGTAAGAACGTGGGATTCTATCACAGAGCACCCTCCCTGTTAGACAGTGTAATCTACCCCCAAGATCTGGCTGAAAAGTACCCCCTCCTCTGAGAAATCTCCTGTAATTCACCCTGTGGATTATTCACTTGTTTCTTTCCTTCCCATTTTTACATGGTAGAGTGGTTTTCTGTTTCTGTGTCTGTCTTATCATCAGACTAGGAACCCAAGGCTGGTCTAGTTCCTTTGATCACCTCTATCCCTGGTACCAAGCACAGATCCTGGTATAGAATAGACCTCTTATTAAGGTTCGTTGGATGATGGATGAATCATGGTATGCCTGAGGCTATAGGTGCCTGAGAATGATAAACATTCATTCACCACACCCCACTTAGCCTGGCTGAAAAGTCCAGCCAGGCCCACCTGTCTGTTTCTTTCTAGCGACCTGCCTGTATGAGACGGTCGTGTGTGAGGACAGGGCTGCGGAGGTATGTCAAGCAGCCTCCTAGGATGTTGTTTAAGCTCTTTTTCTTTCTTGCTCACATAGACAACACTTGGTCTTGCCTCAGATAAAGAATGACAATCTCCAAGCCCCAGGACTTCCTAGGTCCTGTCTCTGTAATTCCCATTTCTTCTGCACAACATTGAAAGGACAATGACTTCCTGGTGACTCTGGAGGCTGAGCCTGGGGTCAGGGCTGGAACTTTCCCTTGAGGGCCCTGGGAGAGATGAAAAATCAGCTTAGTATTTGTTTGAGTTTACTCAGCACTTTTTCCAGGTGGTGGTTTATGGTGTGAAAGTAAACAGCAGAAAGCATACTATTCACTGAGGTGTGAGCCAGGAGAGGGGCAGGCTGCTGGGGCCAGAGCCATGGTGTTTTCAGGCAGCAGAGAACATGGAGCCCATCGGGGACAAAGAGAAGAGGCAGGCTTTTCCCCACAATCAACTTCCAGACTTCACGTCTTAGCTAAAACGTACTTCATTGCTTTGTTAAGTCACCTGGAGACAGTATGGACAAAAGACAGTAAGACTTGGAATCAGATGTGATTCCAGATCTCAGTTCTGCTAGCTGTACGACCTACTCAATAGCTGTAAGCTACCTTTTCTTCCTCTGCAAAGTAGCGATGATGAGGGCAACCACTTCAGAAGCTTCTTCCTGCCTTATATATAGTAGGTATTGATAAATTCATACAATTCATATATTCTTCTAATAATATCCACACATGCCTACTATACGCCAGAGACTGTACCTGGTGCTAGAAATACAGAGGTCAATAAGATATAATCTCTGCCCCCCAGGAGATCACAGTCCAGATAAAGCACAAACTAATACTGGCATTCAAAAGATTATCCAAATAACCTACAGCTATGACTCATGCCTGCATCTTTTGGCTATGTACAATGAATTAAAGAACACGGAACTTAGGATCAGACAGGTCTGATCTACCCATGGCTTTGCCACTTACTGGCTGGGCAATCTGCAAGCTGCCAATTATGCAATTCATTGAACCTTGCTTTCCATTTCTGTAAAATGGGGTTAATAATTCCCACTTCACCGGTTTCACAGGGTTGGTGTTAGATCAAATGAGGTAATATGTGGGAAAGCCACTTTTTGTTTAACTAATGCTCACATCAAGTTTTACAGTTTGCAAAGCACTCTTCATGGACAATTTCTCATTGAACTACCACAACAAGGCTGTGAGAATGCCTGGCTATTATCCTTCTTAGTGGTGTGGATACTGAGGCCAGATAGTATGAGGACATTCTACAAGGGCATGTGATCCTCTAGTGTTTTTCATTGTTTTGACAACCCTTGGAACAGTACTTCAAAGTAAGCATTTTACAGATAAGGAAACGAAGCCTCAGAACAGGCAAGGAATGCAGACCTGTTATGGGTGGGCTTCCGCTTGAGGGAAACTCTCAGCTTTTCCAGCAGATCCCCACATCCTGCCACTTCTGGCCCTGCTTATCCTTTGTTATATCCAAGTCAGACCCTGATATATGCGAGATGAAATGAGATCCTCTACACAGAGTTTCCCAGGCACTTAGTCTTACCCTTCCCATCTGGAGACTATGGCTCTGTCCATCCAAACACTCCACTTCCTTGCCAGTTTACACTAGACATGCTCTCCTGGCATGAAGTTAAAGTGGCCTGGTGACTGGCACCCCTCCACCAGCCCTTTACAAGCTGAGTTGTGAGCTCTTACACATTTTAATGGAAGGGGCCTGAGCAGGGCGACCTCGATGTTTATGGGGTGCTAACTGATGGTAACACAGCCTAGGAGCGCTCGGGTTCTCTGCAGATAGGCCCATCTGACTGAGTGGAGAGACCCACAGACTCAAGATGAGAGTAGAAACCTGTGATGCTACTTTATCATTTGGCCTCAAGTCATGGTCCCTATAGTTTCTGTTTTTCAAAATACCTTGAAACAAAAGGAACTGTTTTATTTTTCCTTCTCAGATTCTGCTTTGACATTAAAACAGATATAATTTGACAGCTCATATGTCTTTTACATAACGTAAGTGGTCCTTTGTGAAATGTAGGTTATGGCTCCTCTCCTAGTCACAGGTTCCCTTATGTAAAATGGGAATGACATCAACTACTATACTTTGGAGGATTGCTGTAGGAATTACTTTCATTTGGTTGATTTCTTGGATGCTCCCTGTGTGCAAGTCCCACAGTGGGCACTGGAGATCCCATGGTGATTATGACAGGCATGAATTTTTTCCTGACCTCAAAGAGTTTACATTCTAGCATGGCAGACAGATATAACCTAAATCAATTTAGCATGAATGAAAGTATAGCTTCTAACATAGTGCCTGGCACATATTCAAGATATCATAAAGACACACATTTTTATAACAAGGGAAATGAAATGTAGTGGCAAGTACAATAGACTAAACTTAGAAGATCACATGTGAATTCTGACTTTCACAACATACCCAATAACAAGGGAGGGTTTGAGAAATGCTAGTTGGCTTTCACATGACCAACATCAGAGCTTTCTGAATTAATGTTGGAGGGCTAGGGACTGGGAGAAATCTTTTGAAGTACTAGAAGTACACAGCCATAGGGTAGACTTGGGTTCAGATTCTGACTCCCCAATTTCCTAGCTGTGGGTCCTTGGGGAACTTAATCTCTCTGAGACATAATTCTTTACCCCTAAAATGAGGAGAGTAATAATAGTCCCCCTCTAGCATGAGTGGTGACAACTGAAGGAAACAGTTTACATTAAAAGCTGTATGTACACTATGCTGTGTATATGACTGATGAGGACCTAAGATGATTCCATCAGCACAGCTCCAAGTTGATTTCAGCAGAGGAACGTGTTCCTGAAGAATGAAACGTTTGCTTTTCTAGTAGTAGTCTCAAACTTTGGGGCTACTAGTAGAAAAGCATGTCCTTCCTCTGGTCACCTAGCATGGCATCATCAGCCAAGAGTATCAAAACCAAGGTAGAAGGCATTTGTATTTGTAGCCTGGACTTCCTCTCAAAATCAAGGGAAAATCTCCAACTGTCCTAAAATTCCTGTTCCAAGCTTACAGAGTTCTTGACTGAACTGTACAGGCCCTTGGAGATGAACCTAGCCACACGTGAGCTCTTCCCCTATAGAAAGTCAAACCTATAGGACCACCCTTTCCCTACCCCACCTCTTCCCTGCCTCACCCGTGCACTGTCTTCTCTCTAGATTGGAAGTCCACTTGATGGGAAGGTCCAATGTGGTTCCCTGGCACTAGCACCAGGTGTGGCCCAGCATGGCTTTCAACAAATGTTTGCTGAAAGAATAGATGAATGAAAAAAGCTTCAATGGAAGAATGTCATTGGAAGTATGTCAGTTGATGTGACTCTATCTCAGTGCCATGTCGTATACAAGTTATTTTGTTAAATATATTCACGTAGAGGCTCAGTGTCCTTTGTGCCTAAGCTTCTTAGAAACTCATTTTCTCCAATCTCTGTGTGTGAACTCTGTAATTTAAAACACTGCCTTGGTCCTTACACCCACAGATACATCTTCTTCATGCTAATGCCCAAGTCATACCTGTTCTCTTTCTATGATGTGGAAGGGGGTGAACACACGAAGAAGAGGCAAAAGGGTAGGGAAAAGGCTCTTGGTTAATTAAGCCAAAAAATGTATATGTACAGGAAAAGCTGCCCCAGGCTCCTCTCATTAGATGTTAATCCCCTTGCAAGCCCAGATGAAGCCTGGGACCTATCGCAGCTACGTTTTAATTTGTCTGGACTTACTTTACAATCCTGTTCATTAAAATAGCTAGTAGGGGAATCTGTGCCTTTCTCCTAAAGGGAGAGATTTATGCATAATTTTCCCATAAAATTTCTTCTACTTGGAAAGATGCTCAAAATTGATACAAGTAAGGGGTAGAAGGGCCCCCACCCAAAGATCTGCACACCTTCCTGCTAAGCAAGGAACAGGTGCAAATGAAGCTGTTTCTAAAATTCCAGTCATGTGGAAACAGAGTCTTGGCCCCCTGGGACCTCCTGGGAAGTCCTTTCATAAGTCTGCATTTAGCACTAAAAGAGATAAGTACAATTGTTCTATTTTGCTGAGGACCTGAGATTCCAAGAGTGAACTCAAGAAATTTTAAAAAAGGGTTAATTTTAAATGATTCCTGCCATGATTTTTTGTTTTATCACTAGCTCATCTGAGTTACTGCATAACTGGGGGAGTTTATCAGAAATTCTGGCATACTTAGAGTCCAACAGTCAGCATTTGAGGCAAAAATAAGAAAATGAAGTACCTTCAATGTTCCAGAACTGTAACCGTTGTTGTTGGAACACAAATATTAACTCATTAAATTCTCACAATAGTCCTGCAATGATGCTTTCACTCCCATATCACAGTTGAGGAAACAGCTTGAGCTAGAAATGAAAGGTGACTGTGATTCACATGCTTTTTGGCCTATGAGTTGTGGAATCAGGTTTAGACAATACCTCAGATGCCATATGAGTGTATCCCCTGATTGCTAATTACATCTTAGATCATAGCCCCAGCTAGACTCTAAGATCTCTGGAACTAGTGTTTGAGTTTCTTTTCTTACCTCAACCCAGTGCTGACTGTATTAAGCACTTTTCCTTTTGTTTGTCTGTTTATCTGCCTATTCATCCTCCATCCATCTGTCTGCTCATCCATCAGCCCAACTATCTGTCCATCCACCCAAATGTGTAATCACCTAACCAGCTGTGTGTCACCAGGCCATCTAAGTGTCCCAACTATTTCATGTTTATGTGCTGGAAAGCATCAGGGAAAGAAGGGGTTGAAGATATTGGAGGGAGCAAGGGGATGCTCAACTGAGGTGCCTTTCAACAGGTAGGACTGTTTCTGAAGTACAATCAGAGGGATGGGCATAGGGGGTACTTCACCCTCTGGGTAGAGGGATCAGAGAGTCATGTGGGACACAGGCTGCATGGGGAGCAGGCAGGATAATGGGGCAGCACTGAGCTACTGGTCTCAGCGTTCTCAGTGAGGTAGGAGGCAGGAACCTCCCTGGAGCACGGTGCTGGTGAATAGATGTGGACGTTTGAAAGAGCCCCTTTGGCGAATGAGAGCGAGAACTCACAAAGTACAAGAACTGCAGCTGGGAGGGCCCAGGAGAGGCTAAAGATCATGAGCATGATGTGATTTGGCTTAGTTGCATTCAGAAGCCCAGCTGTGAGATCAGAAATGGTGAATGATTAAAATGATCCTGGGTTTTGCAAGGTGGATGTGGAATAAAGGCACAGAGACCAGGGGAGCTGTGAGTGAAGGTCCAGGGGAAGAGCAGAAAATGAAGAAGGAGATCAAGCCAGGAGAGAGCTGGCACTGGGCAGGAAGTGGCCTGGTTCTTGCCAGAAGATTTCCTTTAGGTGGACTAGAGTCAAGGGAGAAAAAGAGGAAAACTAGAGGAGCAGGCTTTATGGTTAGAAGAGAATTCTCTAGATGGGAAAACTAGGGCCTATCTAGGCAGTACCTTATCCTATGCCACACAGTGACGTGCATGTCAGTACTTGAGTAGGAACTTGCTGGCTGCCTTGGGAAACAGTCAATGTAAGGGTGCAGCTGGACAAGTAGCTGCCAGAGGGTGGTCGCCGCACTCTTTGGCCCTCTTCTGTGCTTCTGCCTGTGCCATTTCCATAGTCTGGGCTCCTTTACCGTGATCTTCATGGGTTCAAATCTAAATGTGCTTTGAGTTCTGGCTCCAGTGCCACCTCCTCCTTGAAGTCCCCTCCTGGCCGCTGGAAGGATTTTCACCTTCTGCTTTCCCAAAGCACTTTAATGTGGATCTTCCTTTCTCAGGGTTATTAGTCTACCTGAGTTGTCTAGAGAACCCTGCCATCATCAAATTAATCTCTGCATTCCCCCGTGAGTCTTACACAGGAAACATGTCTTCTGACTGTATCTGCATTGCCAGATTCCAGTGGTAAAGGACACAGTGCTCCATGTAACTGTTCAAGATTCTGTGATTTTTCACAGAGCAGAGGCTTGGAATCAGGTAACTGCTTGCTCTGCTACTTCCTAGCTATGTGAAACAAATACTGCATCGCTTTGAGCCTTATTTTTGTCATTTATAAAATGGTGATAATGATGTCTATCTACCAGAGTTTTGAAACAGATTTACAAATATACTGAGCATCTACTCTGTGCCAGATATGCCTAGGGGCTGAGGATACGAGATTATATGAAATTATTCATATCCACAAGGAACTCAAGTCTGCCTATGTGTGTAAATGAGCACAATGCCAGTCACCATGCCCAGCACACAGTAGGCTAATTAAAAGTTAACTTTTTCTCCCGCAGACCAGATCTCCCTATATTTTGTACAAATTAGCATTCTGAAAGTATGGCACCCACACTGTCTCCCTCCCTCCCTCACTAAGTTGGACAGATGGCTTTTAGTCTCAGTGCAGGTTTCAGGAAGAAGCCAGAAGGGGAAGAAGGTACAGGAAAGGAACCTCTGACTTCCTTACAGTAATTAGTCTCCTTTCGACACTGAGGCCAAACCCAAGCTACTCTCCTGTGCTTTTCAACTTCCCTCCCCATCACCCGAGAGTCAGAGCTGCTTCAAGCCATGGCTCTGTTCCACGGATCGAGATGGCAGAAAGTTAATGAGCCTTGGAAACCACACGGCCTTTCACCTCATTCAAGGAGCTTGGAGAGCTTTCAAACCAAGCAGAAAAGTGGATTCCAGTATGTGGGTGCAGAGCAGGTCTCCACATCTATTCCCCCAGGACTAGATTTTCAAGTCTTTACAAAGCACCTACCACAGGAAGCAGTAAGCCACTGCTACTCCTCTTAATTGGAGAGTATCTGGCTTCCTGATTAAAGGAGTTCAAACCTAGCTTGGAGGAGGCCTCCAAATAGGAACTGACTTTGCAGAAGGATAACAAGTCAGGAAAGAACTAGTGAGCAAGGAAGCCAAATAATGTGACTTGGATGTGTATTTTCAGCCAGGACTGGAACACAACCAGACCCCCACTAAAAGGTCCCAGCTGGGTGAAATGAAGAGACAGCTGATGTCACACTCTCTTCTCAACGATCTCTGATCCTAATAACCTTTTGTAAAAGGCTCATTTCTCCACTCAGTCATAAGCTCATCTATCTAACTCTTTCCTGGACACTTCCACCTGGCTGTCCCCCAGGAACCTTCAACTGTATGCTGACAATAGAGTAGGTTTCTAAAACCAAACCTGACCTTGTCACACCTCCACCTGAAACTTCTCAGTGGCTCCCAAAGACAGAAACAACCTAAACTCCTTCAAGATTATTCATGCTGGCTTCCCTCACCTTTTCCACCTCTTACTACTGCCACAAACATCCTAAGCTAAGCCACTTCAAGCTACTCATCTTTCCTAGAAAATGTCCTGATCTCCCATCTTAGTATATGTTGCAAATCTTTGACTTCTACAATTGGCTACTGCAAGTTGCTTGCCTCTTCCTTTTATCGCTACCTACTCGTATCTAACCTCCAACACCACCTTAAATTCCACTTCCTCCAAGAAGCTTCCCTGACCATTGGTTGAGAGCAATTACTCTTTTTCTGAAACCCTTGTAGTAATATTAGTACACCAAAGTCATGATCCAATTTACATGGTTCCTCTGGCAGTGTTACTAAATGAAGTGCTATCCAAAACCTGATACCTGATTTACTGGCAGTTTCGGCATAAACCTTGGTAATAACCAATGGCAGAGTTGTGCAGGGGATAAACATGGGCTCTGAAGCCAGAGAAGCCTGGAAGTGAATCATCATTTCCTCAGAGTGTCTTTGAGCAAGTCACCCGAGTTCTCCGGACCCTGGTTTCCTGGGAGTAACACCATCTGCAATGTCAGAGGTTAATGTATTTGCTGTTTGAATAAATAATGAAGCACATACATGAAGGAGCTCTGTAAAATATAAAATTTCCATTGAAAGAACAGGTTTTTTTAGATTACAAGTTACAATAACAGCAGATTGATTCAGGAAGACAACTAGAGATTTTGTACAAGATATCAGCTTGGGCATCCAAATAAAAACTTCATTCTGAAGCCCAATTTCAGGAGGGCTTATATTTGCATACTGAAGAGATCCAATTCTGACAGAAAATGTTCCAGGGCTGTCAGGGGAAATTCTACTAAATTACAAATCTGCCAGCTCTTGGTTTATCAACCTTTAACTCTGGCAGTATTTAGCAGCATGCTTGTCTGGGCCCAATTTTCCAGTCTTTGATTAAATGTTAGGAACTCTTTCCTGGCTGACCATCTCTTTGTGTCTAAACCTCCACACTACCTCCCAGGCAACTGGTAGGCTCTTCCATGCCACCCTCTGACACTACCCTTCCTCTCTATGCCAGTGTCAATCTCCTTGATATTTATTATTCTGAACTTTGATTTTAGGCTATCACTCGCTGTTGGGAAGGGGTACAGGAAATGTCAAGTTTCAATGGCTATTATTCCTCTGGAGAAATTCTAACCTTGAGTTTCCCCTCCTATAACATACCTATACAGAAATAGCCTAGCTTGATTGTTTCCTTTTGATGTTTAATTGGATGTCGGTGCTGTGCTTTCTGGGCTGAGAAGCTAATGCTTCTCAGAGAAGGAACAATTCTGGCTACACAAATAAGACTTGTAACAGTGGAGAACGCTCAATGCTGAATCTAATTTTCTCTCCCATCCATGAACTTCAGACAATTTCTCTGGCATTAAAGCATCTCACTCAGTCTTTCTGTCATTAATAAGAATTAAATTCTGTTCCTTCAAATTTAAATGTAATTATATTTTGCCTCGTAAATAAAATTGAATTTAGCTCTAATGCAACTGCTATGTTTAGAGCTTTAATTATTTTAACCCGGTTGCTACTTTAAGCTTATTTTTGTGAAAGCATTGAGTTTATTTTGCTGTCAATTGTGACTTCATTTGATAACAGGGTTTTTCAGCACCATATCCGTCTAGTCGTTATTGTTACTATTTATGCTTTGTGATTCTCTTTCCCTTTGGGAAGGGAGGAGATTACTAGAGACTAAACTGAAAGCTCAGAGGATCTGAGTGTGAATTCTGAACGGTCCGGCTCCGTTAAGGTAGAATCTAGGCCAGATTGAGGTGAGAGAGCCAAAGAGAGAGACCTGATGTGGAGTCTGAAAGGGAAACCTTCAATGTGCACTGACAATTATTTTAAGCCAAGATTTTCGGCGCGGCATTCAGCGCGCTCCGAGGTTTGGATCCTGCCTACCTCTGGCCTTCTTTTCTGCCACCCACCCCTGCAGCTCCTATCTCCAGCCGGAATGAAGCGTGACTGTCTAGCCAACCATGCATGCTCTCTACTTGTGCACATGCTGTTCCCTCAGCCTGCGCTGCCCTCTCCTCCTTGGCCACCAGGGGGCCTCCCTTCAGTCCCCTTTCAGGGTCTGACTCCCAAGTCTCTGGCTGGTGACAACCTTCTCCGTTCCTCTCCCATCCCATTACTGGCCTAGTTCACTGCTTCTGCTTTTGTGCTCCCAAACCCTACCATACACACAACAATCAGAGCTCCGCTCATGCTGAATAATTAGGCGTCTCATTTCCTGACCAGGCTGTGGGGCTGTCTGATCCTCAGTGCCTAAAACAGTGAATGTCCAGCACATGGGAGAGGCTGGAAAGATTCAGTGAATGAATGCAGTGAATGTGTCAGTGTGGGAGCAGGTATGGAGCTATTGTGGGGTGCTCTCTCTGAAGAGGTTGTGCTCTTCTCTGGAAAGGACCTCAGGAAGCTCTTCATGCTGAAAGGAGGCTGACTCTAACTCCCTTGTGCTGTGGGCCACTGACCTAGTTGTTTGGGGATAAATGTGTCAGCTTTTATCTGACTCTTCATCTAGATAATGATCTAGATAACAACTCTTCATCTAGTGTCAATGACCAGTGTTGGGGACTGGGGAAAGGGGATGGTAGAGAGGCTCAGAAACTGCAAGGAAACTGCGCCTCTGAGAGAGCAAGTGAGTTGTTTAAGGTTACACAGATTCATATCCAGGCCTTCTGGCTCCAAACCTTCATTGTATAAACTGTCCTAAGAATTAAATTTGTTAGAGTCTAAGGACTGTTTGGATAATTTAAATCTAATCATGCATTCTAAAACTATATACAACTACTTCATTTATTGACTGCTTACTGAATGCAGCCACCATATACATGTTAAGTCTGATTTGGAAAACAACCCTGCAAGGCAGGTGTCATTAGCCATAGTCTATGCTTAAGCTGAGTCTTGAAAATCTAGCCTGGTCCTACTCCAAATTTCATGCAATTCTTGCTGACTGCACATGTTACCTCCAAACCTATGCCACTGAATCTCTAAAACATCTCCACCTGTTATTCCATGAAACTCAACTGCAATCAAATGATAAGAATCATAAACCCACAGCATGAGCATTTTACAGGCGAAATCTCTGCCATGTACTGCTTCTGTAAGCCAGCAACCCTAAGGAATAAAATATAGTGAGAGGGCCCTCTCAAATAAAAGTCATTTATGGGAGACAAGACTAGAGAACTCATATAGCAGTGGAAATGAGGAATAAATTTATAAGGCTGAGGAGAGAGGCTATGGGGGTGAGGGTGGGGAAGGAAGACCTGAGGGAGAACCAACAGGGGCAAATGATGAGTCTAAGGGATGGCTTTTGAAAGGGTACAATGGAAAATGCCACAAAGTCTAAAATCTTTAGAAGCCATTAACCTCTGGCTGGGCGCGGTGGCTCACGCTTGTAATCCCAGCACTTTGGGAGGCCGAGGCGGGCGGATCACAAGGTCAGGAGATCGAGACCATCCTGGCTAACACAGTGAAACCCTGTTTCTACTAAAAATACAAAAAAATAGCCGGGCGCGGTGGCGGGTGCCTGTAGACCCAGCTACTCGGGAGGCTGAGGCAGGAGAATGGCGTGAACCCGGGAGGAGGAGCTTGCAGTGAGCTGAGATCGCGCCACTACACTCCAGCCCGGGCGACAGGGCAAGAGTCCGTCTCAAAAAAAAAAAAAAAAAAAAAAAAA
>NW_016812346.1:1344980-1390049 GCF_001698545.2 Rhinopithecus bieti | reverse complement strand
AAAAAAAAAAAAAAAAAAAAAAAAAAAGCCATTAAGCTCTGAAAGAAAGGCGAGCCTTTCCAATTCTAAGGACCATCTCAAAGAGATTAAATTCTTTCCCTTTTCTGAGACAACTCTGAGCCAAGAGGGTGAAAAGCCAACTAAAGCACTCGGAAGGGAGATGGGAGGAGTTGTTCTGCTCAGCAGTGCTACTGAGTGTACCCCCTTTATGCAAAAGTTGATGAGGCATCCAGCCCAGCAGGCCTGCTCTCTGGGGAAGATGGCTTGAAGGAGGTGAAATGATGCCAGCTCTTGTCCAGGAGGCCTTCTGGCTGGCTGGCACTGCACAAGAAACTAACATGATCTAGGTCTGGCAAGTGACAGACAAGGAGTGCAGAGATTTGGTGTTAGCCCAGCACACTGTGTGGGGAGTGGGAGGGAAGGGGCTTGTGTGGAGGCGGGAAGGAGGTGGAGTCCTGAAAGAAGCGATTAGGTTCGCTGTCGTGTAGTGTGCTGGTATCTTCCTGGACAGAGCTTTCGGCTGCAGCCCCTCTCTTCCCTGTGTTCCCAGTGGGCTCTTTTTCTTTCTTTGACTATTCACTGGTTAAGTCATTCATGCAATAATCACCGACAACCTAATGCATATTTGGCCCTATGCTAGGGATACTGATAGGCCTTGACCTCACAGAGTTCACAGCTTGGTGAGAGAGAGAGAGAAAGAGAAAGAGAAAGAGAGAGAGAGAGAGAGAGAGAGAGAGAGAGAGAGAGATTAGAATACATTGGTCAATATAACATAGTGTTTAGGAGAGACCTTGGAGCCAGATCTGGTTTGAATCTGGACTCCGCCAATTATTAATCGAGTAAGGGTTGGGGGAAAAGGGATACCGATATGTAATTTAATCTTTCTGAGCTTCAGTTTCCTCATCTGGAAATGGTAATACTAGTAATACTTCCTTCCCAGGGTTTTTATGAACCTTAACTAAGATAAGGTTGTAAAGGACTTAGTTCAGTGCCTGTTACATGCTAAATATAAGAAATGGTTGGCTCTTTGTTACTCTATCCTATGGCTTGTCAGAAAGAAAGATAAGACTGGCGACACGAACACCTCTTTGGATACAAAGGGGGCATGAGGCAAGAGCTGAGGACTTGGGAACAAAGGGCCTGGATTTAATTCAAACTGCCACTGGTAAGCTGAGTCACTTAGGGCCGGTCATTCCCCCTCTCCAACTCTTTTCTATCTGTTTAACAGCAACAGCAGTAGCCACCTCCCCCACCATCACTACCACCACCATGATCAGGATCATCTTCCCAAATGACTCAGGAAGTGAAGTCCCACTGGGGTCTATGTCCTATGCTCTTCTGGGCCATAAGAATCTGTTCCAACAGTTATGTCGTGTGGTTTATAAGGAAGGAAGACCACATGCATGAGGCTGGATTGAAAGAGGAATTTCTGAGATGAGACTGGAAGCCAAGTTGCCAGGAAGCCAGGGAACTGAGTAAACACTTGTATAAAATCCGACTTCACTGTTTCCACAAACCTAACCAACGTGCTGGGGAACTTGTCAGCTCACATTTCAATACAGGGGCTGGTTGTTGAGTGCAGGGCATGTTGATTTAAGCTGCTTTCATTAAATCCTGTTCTTGGTGCCAAACAGCAAGACACTCATCTCAGGGAATAGTCAGTGTTCCCTCCTGGGAGGCAGCAGGCAGCAGGGGCCCAACTCTGCCAACCCAGGAACCCAGAACCAATGCTGATGGTGCAAGGATCACTTGGGATTTGTCCTTTGGCCTCCAGCTCCTGATGGGAGGGACTGGGCAGTGTCTGTGCCAGCCCCGCCATGCCAGGCAACAAGCAGCATAAGCAAGATGACTAGAGCTACCACTTGTCCAGGGTGTGAGCTGTGCCAGATACTACGAGAACCACTTTGCCCATATTTCCTCACCTAATCCTCACAATGATTCTATAAAGTAATTTTACCTAAGGGAAAATTAAGGGTTAGAGGGTTAAGCCACATGCTGAAGCCATTCAACGAGTGGGGAGCAACTCTTCCCCCAAAAAGCCCAGTGTCTGTTCTGTGCCCTGTAGTTAACTCCCTAAACAGAAAGATAGTTTCTTGGCTTTAGTGAATCCAGGCAAAGAGGCATTCCTTGCCTGGTTTCACTGCAAAAACTCAGTAGTTTTAAAACAGCTTTCACTCAGTGAAAGTGCCCTTGGAAGGCAGGTGGTAGAAAGACATTAAGTGCTTATTCTATGACAGACACTGTTCTACGTGCATAGAAAAATGATGTACTTTAATGATTACATAACCCGCTGAGGTAGGTACTATTACTATCTCCATTTTTCAGATGAGGAAACTGAAGTCAAGAAAAGTGAAGTTTCTTGCCAAGGTCACACGGTTAACATGTGGCAGAAGCAGGTTGGAACCCAGGCCAGCAGTTCCTGCACAGCAGGGGCTGAGGAGAGAGAACAGTCGAAATGCCCTCATTCTCCTTCAAACCAGTTTCCAGAGGCAAAGTGACAGCCGAGGAGGAACGCGGCCTGTGGGGACTGCTGGGAGGCAGGCTGCCCCAGCGCGGGGCCAGGCCTTGACTCCCAGTTTCCTCCCTCACCAGCATGGCTCATGCAAGTCACGGCCACTCCTCTAGCCTCGTCACAGGAACGGGGACAATACCGTACCTGTCATCCCAACTTCACAGGGCTGCTGTTGCGCAGGGTGTGTGTTGTTGTGTGAAACATCTTAGTGTGCTGTGGGACACTCAACAAAACCAATTGTTTTTACTATTACAATACTTTTAAAGCTGCCTTTTAAATTCCTGGCCTTGTGGCAATCATGGGACCCTTCTAGTCATTTATAGGCTAGAGATTTAAACACTAGAATCTATATTTCTGAAAGGGATTTCATCTTACGTCTTATTATCAAATGTCTTTGTTAATATCAAGTGCTCTACAATGAGTGTTTTAATCATCATCATAACAAAGCTAACAGGTACTGAGCTCATATAATGGGCCAAATCTTTTTTCTTTCTTTTTTTTTTTTTTGAGACGGAGTCTCACTCTGTTGCCCAGGCTGGAGTGCAGTGGCACGATCTTGGCTCACTGCAACCTCTGCCATCCGGGTTCAACCAATTCTCCTGCCTCAGCCTCCCGAGTAGCTGGGACTACAGGTACCTGTCATCGCGCCTGGCTAATTTTTGTAGTTTTAGTGGAGACGGGGTTTCACCATCTTGGCCAGGTTGGTCTTGAACTCCTGACATCACGATCCACTTGCCTTGGCCTCCCAAAGTGCTGGGATCATAGGCATGAGTCACCGTGCCCAGTCTTTCATTTTCTTAAATAATTCTCACTATAACTCCAGAAGGTAGGTGCTATCATTATCTCCATTTTATAGCTTCACAAGGTAAAGTAACTTGCCCACAATTATAATTAGTAAGTATCAGGGCCAAGATTTGAACCCAAATCTGTCTGACTCAGGGACTTTCCTCATCACATGGTTCTCTTTTGCCTTTGCACATGAGGACACATATGTGTTTGATACCAGTTATGGGGAGTGGTATAGCCAGGACTGAGGAAAAGGAGATCTCATAATTCTATTCAAAGTCCCTTCTCATAGTTCTGTTGTTTCTGTTTACTGAGCTAACTAAAGAATACTTGGTAATCTCATCCAAAATTATACCTACCTCCTCAGATGCTGTGGGGTGTCATCAGGGATTAACAGTGCAAGACGCAGTTATATACCTATCATAAATTAGCTTTGTGGCCACATAACCAACAATGCAAGCCAGCATAGCTTTAAGAGGATCATTTACTATATCGCTATAAACAGAGCTATATAAAAAGAATTATTCCTAAGACCCTGCACATCTGTGCTTACAATCATGTCTTTCCACGAGCTTTGCAAACAAGGATAAAAGTCCAATTTAGATTGTGTATTGAACATCAATTCTCTATTCAACAGGGAAAGGTAATTCAAAGTATCCCAAAGGCATGAATGCTGCATGGATCTCATTTCTGCCAAAGGTCTCAACCATCTTTCTTGATCACAGCCAGAACTGTTAATACACAACATAATGAGCTAATCTGAGCCTCACTTTGTTTAAACGGCGTGGACTGCAGAGGAAAATGATTTTGAGTAAAAAAGCATAACTGGAGATGCTATCACTTTTTAGCTTTTTGTCCCTGGGCAGGATCACTTAAAATTTTTCCAAGCCTTAGTTTCTTTCTCACTTTACTTCTCTTCATTTTGTTGCTGTTGTTCCCCTCCCCTTTCCCAGAATGCACACTCTACAAAGGCAGGGACTCTTTGGTCTCTTCATTCTCTCTGACTGGAAGAGTACCTGGTATACTGCAGGTGCTCAGTAAGTATTCACTGGTTAAAGTATTATGTAAATTGGTAAAACATGGATAACTGACACCTTTCTTGTAGGGTTTTTGCGCAGATTGAATGAGAGATTAGATGTGACCACAACCCGCTGTACACCAGTACTGTGCTAGGTGACTCATGTATGTTCCCATGTAATCCTCACGTTGAAAGAACCTGGAAATTATAGTGTTTTCAAACAGAAGGGTGCCGACAGAATTATCCTTTGTACCTCATATGTACAAACCCTGTGATGAACCAAATGCCACAATCAAGAACACATTCAATCATGTGTTCATGCATTCATTCATCGCTATTTATTGAGCAGGTGCTGTGGGTCAGTCCATGCTGAGTCCTGGGGCTGCAAAGGTGATCAAGGCATGTTTGCTACCCTCACGGAGCTTGGCGACTAACAGAGCATTTGGCTAGAAGGGCAGGTGGGGGCCAGATCCCAAAGAACCCTAAACACTACACTGAGTTTGGACTTCATTCTGAGAAATGGGTGAAACCAAAGGGTTTGATGGCTGGGACATGCATCCTGTAAAGCCCACCCCTACAGAGCTTACCTAGGAACACTTTCCCTATGGCCTTGCCTCCAGGGATAATGTCTTAACATGAGATGAGATTTCAGTGAAACATATCTATAATTATAAGTTCCATTGTTAAGGGGTAGTTTGGAATCTCAGGGCCACTACTATGGAAGGAATGATGTAAGGATGTAATTTTTGAATCCTCTCTTTAAGAGTAGAGGTGTTGAAGGCTAGAGTTCAGAGAAAGAAGAAAAGCACTCAGAGGCATGGGGAATGCATTGCTATGTGATTGGGAACAGTTACGTCCCTGATCAGGACTGAATGGTGACCATGTCACTGTGGAAATCTCCTGCCTCTACCCATGCTTCTTCTCCCCACCCTCCCCACCCCACCCCTCATTCCTCCCAACCCCCACTCCTCCTCCACCCACCCTTCCTCCCCCTGCATTTACCGATAGAACAGTCGTGTCCAGTCCAGCTTGGGTCACAGCTGCAAAGCCCGGTGTCCGGGAGGAAGGTTCCGTGACCTGAACATTGGTCTAAGCATGTGGCCCTGGGGGTCTCGCAGTTGGTGCCTCCCCACCCCACAGAGCAGTGGCATTCGCCTCTCACACAGACACCCCGGCTTGAACATGTGGGGTCCATGCAGTCCACTGTGAGATGGAGGAAGGAGAACATAGGTAAGCATCTGACCAGCAAAGGTGAGGCTTCTTTAAGCAAACTACTTAGCTTTGTGACCAAGGGGCTTCACACATTCTGGTGGAAGGATGCATAGGCCACATAGTAAGGTGAGAGCAGTACTGTGGCAAATAGCAGACCTGGCTTCTCAACTCCACCCAGGTAGAAATCCCTATCTCTTCATTTGTGGGGAGGACAAAGTAAGAAACGTGCCTCAAGCATCAGCACAGCACTTTATGTCTACTAGACTCTGTTTCACTCGCTTCTGAATCTCCACCTCCTAGAACAGTGCCTAGCATACAGGAGGTGTTTCATAAATCTTCATAGAACAAACTCTTATTATCACTTCATAACGCAGGCTTATTTATGTGAGCATGATACTAAAATAGATTCCTTAATTTAAATCAGAATTTATTTTGAAATTTAATTCCATTAGATTTTATCATCTTCCCCAAATTCTTGAGATTGATATGAACTTCACTTTCCTGGCCAGGTATGGTGACTCACACCTGTAATCCAGCACTTTGGGAGGCTGGGGTGGGAGGATTGCTTGAGGCCAGGGGTTTGGGCAGCCTGGGCAACACAGTGAGATCCTGTCTTTACAAAAAAATTAAAAAATTAAAAAAAAATTAGCTAGACATGGTGGCACACGCCTGTAGTCCCAGCAACTTGGAAGACTGAGGCAGGAAGATTGCTTGAGCCCAGGAGGTTGAGGCTGCAATGGGCTATGATTGTGCCACTGCACTCCAGCCTGGGCAGTGGAACAAGACTCTGTCTCTAAAAAACAAACAAGCCAAACGATAATAAAAAACTTCAATGTCTTGAGGGCAAACACTTTGCGCAGCTTCTCCTCATGTGATAGGTGAGTCACATAGTGGTGGCTCACAGCCAGGCAGCCCTTTAGTGCTCCCAGGGCCCAGGGTCAAAGTGGTCTTAAGAGACCAACAGAGAAAGAGGGAAAAGAGAGATACATTGTGGGTTACCTGCTGTGTGCTTACACTCTAAGCACTTTATATACACTATCAGATTCAGTTATCTCAGTAACCCAGTGAGATGCAGATGAGGAAATTGAGGCTCTGAGAGGTAAATAATTTATGTCAGATCACACAGCTAAACTCTGCCAGAGAGGAATTCTTTTCCTGATTTCTAAAATTGTGGTAAAATACACATAACTTAAAATTTACCACCTTAGCCACTGTTAAGTGCACAAGTCAGTGGTGTTAAGGGCGTGGATACTGCTGGGCAACCATCACCACTGTCTCCAGAACTCTTTTCATCTTGCAAAACTGAAACTCTGCACCCATTAAACAACTTCCCATTTCCCCTTTCCCTCAGGACTCGACAACCACCATTCTGTTTTCTATCTCTATGAATTTCACTACCCTAGTACTTAATGTAAGTGGAATCATCCAGTATTCATCTTTTTGTGATGGCTTATTTCACTTGGCATAATGCCCTCAAGGTTCACTCATGTTGTGGTATGGCCAGAACTTCCTTCCTTTTTAAGGCTGAATAATATTCCATTATATGTTCATACCTCATTTTGTTTGTCCATTCATATGTCAATAGAAATTCAGCTTGCTTCCACCTTTTGGCTATTGTAAATAGGTTGCTATGAGCATGGGTGTACAAATATCTCTTTGGGACTCTGCTTTCAATTCATTTGAGTATATGCCCGGAAATGAAATTGCTGGATCATATGGTAAATTCTATTTTTGATTTTTTGAGGAACCATCATGCTGTTTTCCATAGTGGTTCTACCATTTTACATTCCCACCAGCAGTGCACAAGGGTTCCAATTACTCCACATCCAGAGAAGAATCTGAAGCTCTGTCTGATCTTGAGGCCAATATTTCTATCAGGGGTTGACTTTCCCTAATCAAAGCTTTAGTTACGGGGCTACAACAACATAGACCTCTGATCTTCTGCAAAGCACTGCATGGAAAAGGAGAAGAGTACTGAGAATTAACTGAAGTGGCTCCAGTTCATATGGAAAGTGCAATAGGTGGCAGAGAGAAGACAGGATTGGTAAAGGAGGTCGATTCATGTTTTTTCACTACCAAAAAGTGAAAAATGTCAGGTCTGTCTTTCTCTTTAGGGAGGTAGGGATTCTATTCATTTTGTAATTGTGAGGGGACGGTGGTATCCTGGGGAGGAGGGGCAACATGTAGCTGTTGGAGAAAGGGTGCTGATGGCACTGTGATGAGCATGGTCAGGCCCCTCCTAATAGGAACTCACGAGGGAGCCCTAAGCTGCAGAAGAAAAAGCTCTCCATTTGGCCTCTGTGGACCTGGGTTCAAGGGTCAAGGGACAAAATGTACTGGTTCTAGGTCCATGGTCCAATTACATAACTGCTCTGCGCTTCCCATCTATAAAGCAGGTATGGTAAAGATACTGATTACTGACTTCTCAGGTTGCTACAAGGAGCAAATGACGTTATGATTTCAAAGGACTGTATAAACTTTTGCAAAGAAGTTATCTTCCCATCCTATCAGGACATTCAGTAGCATAGCTTGGGGCAAACTGCGGCCAGAGCTCATTTATAATTCAGACATCCTTTAAATGTATTTATTAATTATATTTTATAACCCAGTATATTTGATTTTTACATAAAAGACTGGGAAACCCAGGCTGGGTATATAAGAGTCACAGACACAAATGGGCAAAAACTTTATAAGTGGCAATATTCTGGGAACATTTATTTTGAGAACTAGCTTATTAAGAAAGTTATTTTGCTATTTAGGGTCTTAAAGGTGTTCAGCCTAATAACCTAAATGATAAATAAGATGATCAGGGCTCAGGAGTGATTATTTGGTAATAACACAGTAATGATCACAATAACAATTAGCATTAATTTATTCTCTCTTCTGTGCCATATTTTGCTATTAAGCATTTTATAGACATTATCTCATTTAATCCTAACAATGTAAGTATGAGGTAGCTACTTTTATTATGTTCATTTGACAGATGAGGAAACAGAAAGCACAGAGAGGTTAAATAACTTGCCCAAGATCACACAGTAGTATGGCAAATGGAAGAATTTAAATTTGAATCCCCCTTTCCTGGTTAGGCCTCTTGCCATTCCCCCTTACAATCTTACTGGTTCAGAAATACATGCATGCATATATACTTATATAAACCAAAAAATGTCTTAAAAATAGAAATCAAAACAAGAAAAGAAATAGAGCAATGTGGAGGATGAATGAAGTCAAATGAAGGCAAAGAATCTTTTCTCCTGCAGTCTCTGGACTCCATTCAAAAATGGTTAGAGCATGACCTGTTGGAATTCCTGATAATTAAAAATAATAAATGTAATAATAGCGATAAATTCTCATGACCTGCCTCAGATCTTGGAACCTCAGAAGGATTATTCTGGCCCATTAGGCTTCTATGACAATCCCCTAGACCCAGAGAGCTTTCCAATTTGACAGGAAACAACTCAGCAATTCCTATCCTGAGGCCAATAAAGGTATTTCCTTTTCTGTAAGTGCCTGAACCTCAACTTTGGGTTGAAACTGTCTCTGAGAATCCCAGGGCACGTTTGAGGTCGAACCTATAAATCTCCATCATTAGCGAGCAGGCTAGGAGGGTGCCAAGTTCAGCAAGAGGCTCTGGGTGGCACAGACCTGTGCTTCCTTAGATGTAATGAGTCTCCTGAAAGACCCAGGAATCAGCAAAGTGAATCCTACACTCCCAGCAGATGGTCCAAGCAGAGAACAAAGATCAGAAGGAACTGATGAGAGGCTACCTCCAGGCAATTAATCTGTGCTTCTGAAGGTCAACTGGGCC
Source organism: Rhinopithecus bieti (assembly GCF_001698545.2). Classification (NCBI taxonomy): domain Eukaryota; kingdom Metazoa; phylum Chordata; class Mammalia; order Primates; family Cercopithecidae; genus Rhinopithecus; species Rhinopithecus bieti. Next base: position 1,380,716 of record NW_016812346.1, on the reverse strand, counting down.
AAGTGATTGTGGAGCGGGAGGGAAGTTTTAAGGAAGACTGCATCTCAGGAGGGACGGCAGCTCCTGGAAATCTAGGCTGAATCAGTGGAGGTTCCTGCTGGGGCTGGGTAGACATTGTCCCTGTGCTCTACTGATCCTACAGGGCCAGTATCTATGCCACAATCATGCTCTGCCAAAGAGGTGGTAGGTAGACTCTGCCTCTGCTTTTGCATTCTGGAGCCTCTGGGGTGGTGATTAAAGTTGACTTCTTCTCATCACACTGGGACAGCTTCAGGAACAACAGTGATTTCCCAAGGAGCTGTGTGCAAAGTGGGGAGAAGTGGCCAGCTTGGGGTGGAAGGGAGCTGTGATAAAGGAGTAGGAGCAATGGTCAGGGAGGTGGACTGGCTTTTGTCTGGAAGACAGCCTAACTTAGTTTCCTCTTACAGATGTGCCAAACAGTTCTTTTTTCCCCTTGCAGAGCTTGCCATTCAAGCCAAAATTTCTAGCGGAAGCATAGCCCGTTAACAAAATGATGAGGCCTGCATGACCAGGCTGAAGACAGAGGTCTTTCCCCCAAAACATGCCACGCTTCAGTGACCACACAAGCTATTAGACGCTCTGCAGGACCAAAAACACAGGGTCTCACTTTTCACTGTGAGAGGTCTAGGTTTTTTCTTTTCTGCTTCTCCCCCAACTCCTTCCCAGTGTCCTACTGGCTCCGTTCAAGCTTTAAAAAGTATAGGGCAATAAACTTCAGAAGAAGGAATGGGGAGAAAAAAAAGTGAGCTTGTTAGCTGATGTTTTATAAACACAGTGAAACCCGTAGCACAGAGCAGAGGGAGGAGGGGAGGAGAATGGTCGAGGACAAAGGCCCCGAGAAAACCCCGTTATAAACACAAGGACAACGCAGTGAAGCTTCACCAGAGAAACAGAAATAATAATGGGAATCAGTACCAGATGGCCCTCCTCAGAAAAGAAAGCAGGAGTAGGAGCATTTCTTTTCAAATAGATAATGTAAATCCAAGTTCCCAAACATTTTTTTCTCTCTTATAAATAACGCTGCAGCTCTGGGGCGCTGCGCGATGCCGGATCATCTGGGAAAGGACAACTGCCTTTTCCTGGCCCACACAACATGGGTGGGATTGGAGGCAGTTCACAGTTTCAAGAGGAATCTCTTCTTTGTTTCTCTTTCCTTCTCAGGGTCTTCACCTCAAGTGACTCAAATAAAAAGGGACAGCAGATGAAGGTCACCATTCTCTGGATAAGAAGGCCGAGTTCCTTTGTTCCAGGGGTTGGCGTTCCTTCTCTCTCAGACAGCCCAAAGTAATCCCCATCAAAGTTAACAGGTCTGAATCAGGACTTCCAGCCATGCTTGAGGTTTACATACAGCTTGTCTCAGAGAGGCGATGCTTTTCAGACACTAATCTCTTCTTGTTCCCCACTCTTTGAAAATGGGCCTGTTAACATTCTGTTTTATTTTTAGAGCAAATGATGCCTGGGAGGGGCTCTCTGTTAAGCAGTAAATGGTTTAGAAGATCGGCTCTTCTTGGAGCCTCTTCCACCCACTGGGGAAGGTGCCAGGGTGCTAGATGGCAGAGAATGGGAGGTAATGACAGGCGCACAGCGTCATCCATCCGTTTCAAACGGGAAATTCCAACCATTTCAAAAGACCTTGGATGAAGTGACTGGGGCGAAACAGGAAATGTGCTTCAATTGTCCTCAGAATAATAGTAATAATATAAGAGCTCACATTTATGGAGCGTTTACTATGTGTCAGACACTGAGCTAAGTGCTTTACATGGGTCATTTAATTCATTCCTCACAATGGCCCTCAGAGGAAGGCATTCCCATTTTATAGACAAGGGAACTGAGGCTAGTTAGTGGCAGGGCCAGGATGCAAACCTATATCTGATTCCAGAGTGTGCACTTTTAACAGCTACTTTACATTGCTTGCGAATAAGGCTCTTCCTCTCAGCTGGAAACACCATGCAGTCAAGAAGGAAGAGTCCTGGATTTGAAGTGAGACCTGGGCTGAATCCCAATTCTGCCATTAGTCAGTTCTATGACTCTGGGCAAGTCGCTGCCCTTCCCTGGGCCTCAGTTTCTTCATTTGTGAAACAGAAATTTTCATTTATCTCACCTGGTTGGATTTTCTAGTAAAGAACAGATGTTAATGTTAAATCAACAGTTCACTCTTCTAGCCTCAATCTACACAACCATATATTTATTTTATAAAGGAGAGAGGCGGCCGGGCGCAGTGGCTGAAGCCTGTAATCCCAGCACTTTGGGAGGCCGGAGACGGCGGATCACGGAGGTCATGGAGATCGAGACCATCCTTGGCTAACATGGTGAAACCCCTCTCTACTAAAAAAAAATTACAAAAAACTAGCCGGGCGACGGTGGCGGCGCGGCGCCGTGTAGTCCCAGCTACTCGGGAGGCTGAGGCAGGAGAATGGCGTGAAACCAGGAGGGCGGAGCTTGCAGTGAGTCGAGATCGCGCCTACTGTACTCAGCGCTGGTGCGACGGAGCAAGCTCCGTCTCAAAAAAAAAAAAAAAAAAAAGGAGAGAGGCATGCTCATGGGCACTGCAGAGCCATACACATGAACACACACACACACACACACACACGAGTGTGGTGAAAGAGGGCAGAGTTTGGAGGCCTATAATAGAATCACACTTCAGAAATGGAGATTAAAAATGAGCAGATGAGCCTAGAGGGGAGTGAAAAGAACTTGGACTACGGAGCCAGAACGACTGGGCTCAAACCCAGCTCTGCCATCTACTAGCCATGTGTCCTTGGGCAAGTTATTCAACCCTCTGAGTCTCAGAATCCCCAACTATAAAGTAGAGATGACTACTCCTCCCTAATTAAGGTTTGAATTACATGACACGAGGCTTCTAGCACAGCCTTGTATATGGTAAGTGCTCGATACATGACATTTCTCCCCTTCACTGACCAGGACTCTGATGTGTTTGACTTCTTCCTTTAGATTAGTTATTGTCGCTAGTGGGTGGGCTCCTGGCTTGGGGAGGTGGGGTCACAGAATGGCTCAGGAGGCTTCCCTTGCTCCCTGGTCACCCTCTTGGCACTATGTGCCAGCCTCTATTTCAGAGGAAGGTGCCGGAGCTGCCAACTGTAAGTCTTACCTTCCTCACAGCTCTCGCCCTTGTAGCCAGGATTGCAGATGCAGGTGCCCATGATGCAGGTGCCATGGTTGCTGCAGGCCACATCGATACACTGGTTGGTGGGCACATCACACTCGGCGCCTTTCCAGCCACTGTGGCACAGGCATCTGCCCTTCATGTACTGGCCATTTCCGCTACAGAGCACGGGGCAGGAAGCTGGGGAGACAGCACCGGAAGTCTGGCATGAATCAATGTCCAGCACACCCCAACTGCCTTTGTCTCTTCCTCCTCTTGTCCTGCCTGGCTTGACCAGTAGCCTCAATTATGTTGCCACAAACACCCATGTGTGCCCATCTGTCTTCTTCTCTTGCTTTATTTCTTTCCATTTTAAATACATCTAGATTTGTAGGTGATGGTGCACAGTGCAGGGCCTGGCAGGGTAGGTATCCACTTAACCCCATCCCCTTCATATTGCTGATGGGGTACAGTGGCTGCCGGGAACCTCAGACAGGAAGCTTCAGTCTGTTCCTCCATCTTACTGGAAAAGCCAGTTGCTGGGCCTCCTGCCTGCCCTGAATCCCTCCTCCAGCGCTCTCCTCTAATAACACTCCACTAGCACTTCCCCACAACTCATCTGCAGCGCCACTTACTGTCCTCTTTAACCCAGCAAATCTCAGCTTCCCTTGCCTTTCAGGCCTCCACTCCAGCCCCATACACCACTGCCCCCTTAAGAGGAGAGCAGAGCCCAACTTGGCTCTTTAAAGTATTATCTTTTCATTCTGCCTCTTAGCGTAAAGGGTTTTGTGATCTTCTCTATGAAGGATACTATATAAAAATAAATTATACTGCATTGTGCTGTAAGTACTTACTAGTCTTATCAAGATCCAATAAGGCTTTTTTACACATGACTCTTAACTTTAAGTGCATGTGGGACGAGACGGTAATTCTTGTTAGAAGGAATGACTCATCTCTCTCTCTACCACGTTTCCCTGGCCCCCACCTGGCTTCTTTCCTTTTTAAACCACTCAGCAGGTAATCACTGTGTTTCCTTGGGGCTGCTAGCTTTGCTGCCTCAAACTGAGTCAATCTCACATAGGAAGAATAAACAGACTCTCATGGCATAGTACTTGCAGGGTGTAGTTCACGCAGCCTGGAAAACCATCTCTGCCTTCTACTTACGAACAATTTCTCAAGCCTCAGGACTCGGGTGTAGTGTCACCCTCATTTGGGAAGAATTCCCTGAAATCATCCCTTCTACTCTCAGACTGCTCCTCCCTTCTACTCTGATAGAAGCTCCCTGCATTTAACTGTGTTATAGTGTATTTCTCTTCTTATTGTACTACTTTGCAGTTGTCTATTTACTTGTCTGTCTCTGAGACCAGACTCAGAGCTCCCAGGATTGGGTCTTGCCTAGCACAGCACCAATCCCTAAAAAGGCACGAAGCAAATGGCTACTGAATAAGGAAAAAGGTAAAAAACAAAAGAAGGGGCCATGTTAGTTTCCCAGGGGTGTGCCAAATTCTCAAGATTGCAGATCTCCTTGACATTTTCCTTGTTAATTATTCCAGGACAGAAATGATGGCCATAAGTACGGGATAGATCGTGGGCAACCTTTTAGGTTATCTCCACAATGTTTATCATGGGCACTGACTGTGTCTAAATATCAGGCACCATTAGGGTCCTGTGTAGAAAAAAGCGGCCTGGCCTCCTCAGTCCCTCCCCTTGGGGTCTTGGCCGATTCTGCCTGTGCTGTTAGAAGGTAGCAATGGAGGAGTCCTCAGGCTCCTCATTTACAGGCCAGAGAGACATCACACTAGCATGAAGATAAACTTCAAAGATGCATGGCCAGGGATGATCATTCCTATAAGAGGAAATCCACTTTTAAAAGAACCCCCACTGCCACTGCACCTGCCCCAGCAACAGACACCAACTTCACTGTGACCACCCCACAGTGAATTCACCCTCCTTTTCTGACCTCCCCAATCATCCACATATGGATAACAGTGGCTGACAAGGTTATGGCTCTGCCTGCACACCTCCCTCCAAGGGCTTCTGGAGAATGGCCCTTGGAAACCCTTCTCGTGGGCATCAGAAGGTGGGCTGGATTCTACACTTGCTCTGAGAAGTAGAAGTGAGCTGCCTGAGGGGTCTGGGAAGCAGAAATCCAGAGCTCCAACGCAGAGTTCTCACCTCTGCCACAGTCGGGGCCCAGGAAACCCAGGAAGCAGTGGCAGGTCCCAGAGATACAGTCACCATTGCCATAGCAGTTGCTGGGGCAGTTATCCACTGACTCTGGGGGGAGAAAAGAGAAGGAGAGTTGAAAACAAATTTCCTTACCCAAATACAGAGCCCAGGAATCAAGCCTTAGGTTAACCAAGTCCCACATATTTGAGCTATTGAGGCCCTGTCACTGAAAGGAATGAATGGAGTTAAAATTCTGTTACTTTTACTCTTATGGAAGCACAGCTCAATTGACATTATCAGAAGTGTTCTGGAAAATGTCTGCCTGAACCAAATTTTTATAAATCAAGTTTGTATATACAAACACATTAGAGATTCTTCAGCTAAAAACACTGACAGAAAACAGTTTAACCTGTTTACAGTGGTTTTGTCTGGATGGTGTGTTATTGGGTGATTCTTATAGTCTTCTTTATACTTTCTGTATTTTATGCTTTTCTCAGAATGGACTGATATTCCATTACTTTGTTTTTACATAAAGCTACTGAGCATTTACAAATCTGGCTTTTCCCACCTCTGACTTTTCATATATCCATGTAGGTCCCCCACCGTCTCTCACTGTAGCCACTACATCAGCCTGAGGCAGGTCTTTCAGCCTTCCCCTTGCTGCTCACCCTGATGTGTTCACCACCCAGCAGCCTAAGTGATTTCTTTGAAACAAATCTTATTCTATCACTCTCCTTCTTAAAACACTTCAAGGGCTCCCCATTTGCTGAGATGAAAAAAATCCAAGCTCTTTCCAGAGGCAAAGAAATTTTCTTTTTTGGCTGCGTATAGTGGCTCACGCCTGTAATCCTAGCATTTTGGGAGGCTGAGGCAGGTGGATTACTTGAGGTCAGGAATTTGAGACCAGCCTGGCCAACATGGTGAATCCCCATCTCTACTAAAAATACAAAAATTAGCCTGGCATGGTGGCGTATATCTGTAATCCCAGCTACTCAGGAGGATGAGGTGGCAGAATCTCTTGAACCTGGGAGGCGGAGGTTGCAGTGAGCCGAGATTGTGCTATTACACTCCAGACTGGGCAACATAGTGAGACTATGTCTCAAAAAAAAAAAAAAAAAAAGGTTTCTTTCCTACTCCCTCTGCATTACTTACAGCCCCAGACACGCTGTCTGTCATGCCCTCCTTTTGCAGAGATGTTCCTTTCTCTAACTCCTCCTAATACATTTGGTACATGCTCTGTGTGACAGGTCAAGAAAATATGGAATCAATTTCAGAAAGATTTTAATCAGAAGTCAGGCACTGTTTTGTAGCTCCTGTTGGTAAACCTATTATCTGGAATGCATGTTTATTTGGAACAGCTCATTTCTCAATAATGCTGGATGTGGAATGAAGCACAGAAGCAACTATGTGCTGAATGCCTTCTTCGTGCCATGTATTTCCACAAAATTTATCTTATTTCACTGTCACCAAATCTGACAAGCACATATTGTTATTCCTCTTTCACTTAAAAAAAACAAAAAACAAAAAACAAAAAAACAAACAAAAAAAAAACCAGGTGGCTGACAGAAATGAAGTGACCTGTGAAAGGCCACAGATACTTTATCAAAGAGGTAAGACTGCAAAGACTAGAACCCGAGTCTTCGGGCTCTACGCCTGGCCTTGCTGCATGACACTATGCTATCTGGGTCTTGAAGGAACTTATTCCACAGCAGAATCCAGGGAAATGAACAAGGCATATCTATGGTATCCCCTAATTTTTGTGTCCTGATCGAGAAACGCAGGCCTTGACCACTCTGTGACTGACACGGCCATTTGCAACTTTTCTGCAGGCTGGAGTCCACGCTAAAGCCTTGAACATTCTCAGGTACTGAAAAAGGTGTTTAGGTTGTTTCCCAAAACAGTAAAGAAATTAGCCCTGGCCTTGAGCCAAACTCCTTAAATCCCCATATAAACTCCATACCCTGGGCACCTTGCTGTGGAGATACCTAGGTAGAACATGACTTAGGTCATGTTCTCTTGCTGTCTGCACGAGAATTGCTACAGCACTCTGTAAGTTCCCTAATAAACACTTTGGACTGATCAACCTGGCTTTTAGTGCTTCTTTCTTTGCAATCCCAACCAGTCCTATCTTGGGATAGCTTGGGGCACCCCCTCATGAGAACTTCCCTGCCTCTACTTTTGAGGCGACTCTAGCTATGGGTTCACTGGATGAAACAGTGGGACAGTGAAGCCCATCCTGAAAGCAGCAAAGGATCTATTTGTAGGATAGAGAATTCTATAACTTTCAGAGCTTGGAGGGATCCTAGAGACATCCAGCCCAATGATCTCATTTGGTAGAGAAGGAAACTGAGACCCAGAGGAAGGGCAGTGACTTGCCCGAGGTCTCAGAGGGAACCAGTAGAGTCAGATTTGAAAGTAAAGGAAAAGGTCAGTTAGGCAGGCAGAGTTAAGGATTCAGTCTGTTGTCTTAGCTCAAAACTATAAGTCATGAAGCCAAGATCTAGGCTTCTGTTAAATGAAATGTTACTACATTAGATACAAGGCTTGCCTATAGGAAATCTGCAGCTTAATTGGGAGAACAAAATAATAAGTCAACTGTTGAATGAGGCATAGAAAAAGCTCTGCCTGGAGGTAAGAAAACCTCGTTTTGGGGTCTACTCTTTTAGTACCGTGATCTGTGACCTAAAGCAACTTCCTTCCCCTCTCTGGGCCTCACCTTCCTGACACGTGAAATGAAGGCAATGGTGGAGATGATTCCCTGCAACTGCTTCCTGTTCTAAAATTCTGAGTCTATAATTAATTAAGAGATCAAGTGTGGAGAAAAGGCATCTAGACAAGGGCATCAAAACTTAAATGCAGCATAGCACTTAAGGGTAGTACAGTGGCAGCTGGAATGGGGCAAAATTAGCAGAGAGAAGGCTTCTCAGAGAGCGTGGGCTTGAAAAATGGCTTGGTGATATATAGGTGGAGGCGGCAGCATTTATAGCATGGTGCATTTTCAAGAAATGTCCTTCTTCAAGGTCTTCCAGTATCAACTTAAGAACTATTTTTAAAGTTTGGAAAAATGGTCCAAATGTGTGGCTCCTTTTGTGAGTGGGCAATTCCACTCACTCAGTGTTGTCTCTGCTAACACAAGCAGTGTTTTATATTAACACAGAGTTAGAACAAGAAGGTCTAATCCAACATGTGACCTCATTTCAGGGCAAAATGGTCTGGGTCCCGGTAGAGCAAGGCTTAGGCTGGGGACCTGAGATCTCTATTCTCCATTGGCTTTACTTGGAAGAATCCATGTTCCCAAGACCTTCAAGTCAGTAGTGGATTCCAAAACACTGTTCTTAGAAAGAACCATTTAGGAAGTTTCATTTTGAATATTCTTTTAAAAAATGAAAATTTTGAGTAGTCTAAGGCAAGATAATTTCCACTTTAAGCTACTGGGCTAATTGTACAATCGGAGAGAACTAATTGAGTTCTGCCTGCAGGGCTGCAGAAAGAGTACAGAACAGAAAGGCAGACGGCCTGGTTTCCAGGTCTTGTCCTGCTACTGAGTGGTTGTGAACTCTTGGCCATGTCACATGACCTTTCTGTACCTGTTTTCTCATTATTGCACTTGCTCCTCCCATATGTTCCTGCTTGGCAACTTCTACTCCTTCTTTCAAATCTAGTTCAAATGCCACCTCCTTGGAAAGGCCTGGACATCTTAAACAGGCTAAGTTACTTCCAGAACTCTTTTCCCCTCACCCTTATTAAAATACCATATAGGCTTCATTGTTGACTGTGAACTCCTTGAGGATAGAAATTGAGTTTATTCATTCATATATTTTCCCTAGTATTCAATCCAGAGGAGGTTCTCAATAAATATTTGTTTCTACCCCTGAAAGAATTCCACTAGATGAGCTCAGAAATCCCTCCCAGATCTAAATTTCTATGGTTCAATCCTTCTCAGACCCAATGGTATAAAGTATATCTCCTAATAAAATTACTATAAATACAAGTTGCATTTTTAACAGGATCAACTGCAGATAAGTGTTATATACTTTGTTAGATTCTGATTTCCAGATCTGTGAGATACAACCTGTTTATCATCTGCTAAAAAGCCTTCATAGTGAGAAAGGGAGGAAAGCATATTTTCTGTGACTGAGTGTAGTGTTGGTTGCTAAACCTGACAGCATAGAAGCCTGTTTGCTACAAAACTTGCCCCAGGCTACTGGTGTGAGAAGGCAGAAGTTTTAGGAGACATGAAATAATTTTAAGAGAGCAACAAGGAAATGGAAAGGAGATATACAGAGAATGTTTTCTTTTGATAAAATGTTTATGTATATATTTATCTTCCACTTGGAGAGATTTCAACAACTTGAGGTTCAGTTAGGATCCCACAAATAATGAGTCTCCACTGACCAGGTATGTCTGTGCTACAGTCTAGGGCAGAAGTTACATTCCTTGGCTTGGGAAAAGTGAACTTTAATGCGTAAGTACTGTGGATGTTTCCAATCAGTGTTTGTTGAGTTTCTTCTCCCACAGTCTCTCCTGCTTTGCTCATGTTCACAATGCAGCTGCCTTCATTTAGCAGAAGGTGTGCCTTTAGATCTTCTTGGATCCAAATTAAAAATTCAGCAGCCTATGAATAACTGATTTTCATAATTGGGTATATGGCATGTTGGAAAACAGGGGCCTTTCCCCAGCTTGTTTTCTATCACAGCAGTGGGCCCTGGTAAAAAATTTGATTTTCAGCAACTTGTTTTTCCTTTCATCTGTATTGGAATGCAGAGTTCAAGTGTTTCCTTAGCTCATTCTCTGGACATGTGTTGTGAGTGGGGGTGTTCTTTGGATGTTGAACAAGATATTGCTTGAAATACAAAGGGGCAACTGAAGAAGGAAGAAAACCCAATAGTGCTCCTTCCCAGCGGAGACAGGGGAGTCAGGAACCCACAGAGGCCTCAGGGAACCCATTGCAGTGCCTGTTTTGACTGTTCACTATTCCTGATTTGTTTTCAGAAACAAGTCATTAGCGCTGCTATGTCAAGGTGAAAGATGATCACAGCTGATAACTAAGTTCTCCTGAGTCCAGGGTTGATTTCGAGGAAAGTCTGCCCTCATTTGCATCCTTCTGGTTTTCCTTTCTAAAATCCTGAGGCCTCATTTCGTAGGAAACAAGGAGAGACCACAGAAGAAAATCCTGTTAGGAGAACTACCTGGACAGCCCAGTTACCTCCTTAACTGTCTCACAGGGGCAGTAATACCAGAAAAGGAAAGGCAGCTTTTCTCCTCTGTCAGCTCACCACGGCATGGGCATACCTGCCTCTTGCCTTGCTCTGAGTAGGCAAACCTCTGTGGACATGCGAGCTTGATGCTGGACTCCAGCATCAAAGACAGAAGGAATCAGCTTTGTGAACGAGGTCAAGGCCTACTCGACATTCTCATTCTCTCCTTTCTGCTCACCCCACACTTATCCCTCCCTCCCAGAAGCTCCTGTATGTTTTGTTCCCTTGTGATATGTCCAGGCTGATAGAAAACCTGCATTTACTACTAATATCTCCTTCTGTTTTTGTTGTCTCCTTAAATCATAAAAGTGGTTGTCACAAACTCTTTGGGAACACCTGGTTGAAGTACCAAGGTTTACCCACTGCCAGAGATCGACCTTCTGACTCCTCCTGGCTTCCCTGGAGACATTTATACTTTAGGTTACACCTATTACATCCCCTTGGTTCCTGAAATAGAAAGATTGGATTTATTTTTAGCAACCAAAATGAAGAAATGGAAACAAACTAGATAGCATAGCTGGGATTTAATTCCACAACAACTCAAGGTTGAAGGAAGAGTCCAAGAGAGATCCTCTCATTCCCTCAAATGGAACTGTGAAATGCATATAATATATTCTAACTTAATCTTCATAAGAATTATGAGACCAAGGTACTTATGTCACCATTTTACAGTCTCAGATAGAGAATGGGAGATGAAGTCACCTTCTCAAGGTCGCACAGCTGATAGGGGAAAATCTGGTAGGTGAACCTGTCCTATATGCAGCCAAAGTTTGCAGCATTTGGCCTGGACCAAAGTATGAGCTCTGGAACCCTTTCCAGCTAGGTGCCTTTGGACAAGCCATCTCTATACATTAGTTTCCTCATCTGCGAAATGGGGTCAACGGTAATACACATCTCAGAGAGTTATTTTGAAGACCAAATAGGGTGATGCTGTGCATGTAAAGAGGTTGGGCCAGGACCTGGCAGAGCTGGTATTTTGGTTTTAAGGAAGGGTCACACATGCCTTCCGTTTATGAATTAAAACAACACGCTGACTTGGTCTAATGAATCCAAACAAGGAAATGTGGATTTCTGGGGGGTGAACACACACACACACACACACGCACACACACACACAAGACACATGGAAACTCCCCATGGTAAAAACTGGAAAGCAAACAAGCAATGCTTCTGAATGTGAAGAAGGCAGGGTGTTTGGGTAAATTTTCTCCTGGGGGAAAGCACTGTGAAAGCAAATTAAACTTGTCTCCCAGAAGCACAAACACAGGCAGGCTCATGTCAACATCTGAAAGAAGTTTTCTCCCAGTGAACTCTAGATCGGCACTGGGCAGGTGCCAGGTGCTGGAAAGCTGTTCCATGGCCTGTGAGGTGTCGGTCCCTATAGGTGCTCCAGCTTTCTTTGCAGATGATGGAATTCAAAGGCCTTCAGTCTGCAACAGTCTAGGTCAATGCAATGACAAAAATTTGACAAAGCCCTTGACAGACGGGGCTTGAAGCCAGTTCTGTGCCGACATTTAAATTGGAAGATCTGTTTTCAGTCACATCCAGAAGTCTACCAAACACTATTAAAACCTCCTTACACGAAAATTAATTCAAGATGGATTAGAGACTTAAATGTTAGACCTAATACCATAAAAACCCTAGAAGAAAATCTAGGTAGTACCATTCAGGACATAGGCATGGGCAAGGACTTCATGTCTAAAACACCAAAAGCAACGGCAGCAAAAGCCAAAATTGACAAATGGGATCTAATTAAACTAAAGAGCTTTTGCACAGCAAAAGAAACTACCATCAGAGTGAACAGGCAACCTACAGAATGGGAGAAAATTTTTGCAACCTACTCATCTGACAAAGGGCTAATATCCAGAATCTACAAAGAACTCAAACAAATATACAAGAAAAAAACAAACAACCCCATCAAAAAGTGGGCAAAGGATATGAACAGACATTTCTCAAAAGAAGACATTCATACAGCCAACAGACACATGAAAAAATGCTCATCATCACTCGCCATCAGAGAAATGCAAATCAAAACCACAATGAGATACCATCTCACACCAGTTAGAATGGCAATCATTAAGAAGTCAGGAAACAACAGGTGTTGGAGAGGATGTGGAGAAATAGGAACACTTTTACACTGTTGGTGGGATTGTAAACTAGTTCAACCATTATGGAAAACAGTATGGCAATTCCTCAAGGATCTAGAACTAGATGTACCATATGACCCAGCCATCCCACTACTGGGTATATACCCAAAGGATTATAAATTATTCTACTACAAAGACACATGCACACGTATGTTTATTGCGGCACTATTCACAATAGCAAAGACTTGGAATCAACCCAAATGTCCATCTGTGACAGACTGGATTAAGAAAATGTGGCACATATACACCATGGAATACTATGCAGCCATAAAAAAGGATGAGTTTGTGTCCTTTGTAGGGACATGGATGCAGCTGGAAACCATCATTCTCAGCAAACAATCTCAATAACAGAAAACCAAACACCGCATGTTCTCACTCATAGGTGGGAACTGAATAATGAGATCACTTGGACTCGGGAAGGGGAACATCACACACCGGGGCCTATTATGGGGAGGGGGGAGCGGGGAGGGATTGCATTGGGAGTTATACTGGATGTAAAGGACGAGTTGATGGGTGCTGATGAGTTGATGGGTGCAGCACACCAACATGGCACAAGTATACATATGTAACAAACCTGCACATTATGTACATGTACCCTAGAACTTGTAGTATAATAATAATAATAATAATAAAAAAAACAGGTCTAAGGAAGGGTCTAGAAGAAAGATTGTTTCTTGATTATATTCAGTCTCGGTTGTTTGTTAATTATTTCTCTGGGGACAAACCAACTTTTACCAATAAGACTGTGAGCTCCTTCAAGACAGGCTTTATGTCTGGTTCTCCGAAGAGTCTTGTGAGTGCTAAACACAAACCAAGAACTCAATAATATTTATTGTATTGATAAACTAAGCAGGAATACAAGGGGAAAACAGAGGAAAGAGGTCAGAGAAGTGGGGATGCCACAATAATCAGGTTCTAGAGGCGATTGGTGGCCAAGAAACATACTGTTTCCTTTCCCTCTATTTTTTTATTATAATGCTTAGAATAAACAGTGATAGGAAGTTCAATTTCACATTGTATTCTCAAACCATATTTGGAGTTCAGCAGTTCACATCTGGGAGTCACACTTAAGACACTGATGAGATAAGCTAGAACATGTTCATTGAAGAACAACCAGAAAGATAAAATAACTTGAAACTACATTTCAAATAAAGAATTCTTGAAGGAATTGAAAATTTAGCTTACTAAGGGGGTTATGATATCTGTTTAAAAATATCTGAAAGGCAATTAGGTGAAATAAGGACTTTGTTTTGTGGCCCTAATAGGTTGACCTGGGTCCAGTGAATAAGGACTATAGTCCTTGGGAAATAGACTTGGTTCAAAAGAAGAATGAACTTACTTTCTAAGAGTCAGAGCTGAATACTTACTACGTTGGGTTACGTTCTGCTTATATGTATCTGCCCAAATATTGTAAACTTCTTGAAGGCACGAAATGTGTCACTCATTTCTGGATCTCTGGCAAATAATATCCTCCTTGACTCGAAGCAGGTAATGAATGTTTGTTAGCTGAATGACTAAAACGAATGACCTAGGTGACCTAAAAAGTCATATATTTTCAGTCGCTGGATGTATTCAAGGAGAGAGCAAATTAACGACTAGTGGGGATACTGCAGGGAGTATGAAAGATGAAGTGTATGGCATCTTCCAAGCCTGAAATCTTAGGACTCTGTGAGTCATGGTGTAAAGGAACTTGCTTGGACTGTCTCAAGAAACTTGGGTTCCAGTCCTACTCCTGCCACCCACTTGTTAAGTGACAATGGCCAAATTCCTTCCTCCTCAGGGCCTTTCTTTTCGTCTACAAAATTTATCAAACTTATTCAGTAAATATTTACTGAGAATCCACTCTGGCTCAGGAAGTGTTCCAGTGAAGTGGATGGCTTAAGTGATTGGTCAGGTCTAACCTCCTGTGATCTAATGAATTAACCCGAATTGTCAGGGCTTAGAAAATGATACATACAGATGAAAAAGCTGAGAAAAGAATCATCATATTCCATGAGAACACATGGATACAGGAACGTGAACAACACACACTGGGGCCTGTTGCGGGGTGGGTGGAGGGAGAGTATCAGGATAAACAGTTAATGCATGTGAGGCTTAATATCTAGATGACAGGTTGATAGGTGCAGCAAACCACTATAGCACACGTTTACCTATGTAACAAACCTGCATATCCTGCACATGTACCCTGGAACTTAAAATAATTTTTTTTTAAAAAAGAAAAACAATAGACAATAAATAGGAACTAAGGGCTGATCTACATTTTATTACTTCAACCAATACAAACTGTAAGTTAAAATTAAGAAAAATAAGTCATGTTCGTGGCCGGGCAGAGGGTAGAGGGGGAGACGTTTGCTCATTTCAGGGGCTACCTTAACTTTTCAATCCTCCCTGCGGTTCCTGAGATAACAGTATCGCATTATCATCCATCCCTTGACAGGAGACTCAAGCAGGAAGAGATTAACCTGCCAATGCGCCGCTGTGGGCTCTGGTTCCGCTGCATCTCCCAGCGGTGCCCCATGAGCAGGTGCCAGAGAGACCACTGAGACACACACCAAGTACCGGGGAGACAGCCAAGTGTTGCGCTCTTCAAGAGCACGAGGCCCATCTGAGGAGAGGCAAATGCTCCCAGGAAGTGCCTCGTCCTCCCTCCACCCTTAACCACAGCTGTTCCAGGGCAATGCCCCAGCCTCAGCGCCTGCCCAGCGGCAGCCCAGGTGGAAGAGACAACACCCCGCCCCGTTCCCACTGCCCACAGCTGATTGGACCCGGATGAACACCTGACCCAAGCCAAGCTCAGGCACAGGCTGAACGGCGCTCTGTGACTTAGGCCGCTGGGCAGAGGTTCCGGGCCAGTAACTGCTCTCTAGTATTTGAACTAAAATGTACCCAGGGAACTTAGCATTAGGGAGCGGGAGCCAAAGGATGTGATAGGAAGAGAGGGGCAGGTGAGGTCCTTATGGCCAAGGAGGTACGAAAGTGAAGAGGAAGCAGTCCTAAGTGAGGAGAAAAGGCTCGTGAATGGAGCCGAAGCCTGGAAAGAGGCGGGAACACTGCAGCAAGACCAGCAGCGAAGCCCATGGAGGAAGAGAATGCATGAATGAAAGGCCCCTGAGCTGCCCGGATTCCTAGAGGCTTCTCGGTGCCTATTTTCGTCCCCAACAACAGGAATCTTTTAGAAACGACTTCACTGCCACAGCAGCTTTTCCTTGAGATTGCCTGAGTGTGTTCTGCCCCTTGCAACGGAGAAAACTAATTTACCTTGGCACCTCACCAGGATCTACCTCGTAGCTTGGAGGCTTTGATGACAGCTGATAAAGGCAGAACTTTTTGTTTTTCAAGTATTTCCACATACAATTTTATTTCATTCTTACAATAGCTCTGTATGTAGGAAGGGAAGGTGTTATTCCCCATTTTGTAGATGAGAACATGAAGGTCCAGATACTTGCCTAAGTTGATGCAGCTAATAAGTGACAGGGCCACTACTAAAATCTGGATTTCTACTCCTACCTAACTTAGGGATTCTTTTACCATACCACAACTGCCAATCCGGTTAAAAAATAAAAACACGCTGTATTAGTCTGTCCTCATGTTGCTATAAAAAAAACCGGAGACTGGGTAATTTATAAGAAAACAGGCTTAAACGGCTCATGGTTCTGCAGCCTGTACAGGAAGCATAACACCAGCATCTGCGTCTGGGAGACCACTGGAAGCTTTGAGGCGTGGTGGAAGGCGAAGTGGGAGATGGCATATCACATCGAGCAAGAGCATAAAAGCAAGGCGGGGAGGTAGGTGTTACATGCTTTTAAATGACCAGATCTCGGGAGAACTCACTATCATGAGGACAGTACCAAGTACCAAGGGGGATAGTACATACTTCCTTTTCAGAAATCTGCTCCCATGATCTAATCACCTCCTACATTGGAGATTACATTTCTTTGTCTCTCTCTCTTTTTTTTTTTTTTTTTTTTTGAGATGGAGTCTTACTTTGTTGCCCAGGCTGGAATGCAGTGGCGCCATCTCGGCTCACTGCAACCTCCGCCTCCTGGGTTCAAGCAGTTCTCCTGTCTCAGCCTCCCAAGTAGCTGGGACTACGGGTGCACACTGCCAAGTCTGACTAATTTTTTGTATTTTTAGTAGAGATGGGGTTTCACTGTGTTGCCCAGGCTGGTCTCGAACTCCTGAGCTCAGGCAGTTCACCCACCTTGGCCTCCCAAAGTGTTAGGATTACAGGCATGAGCCACCGGAGGATTACATTTCAATATGAAATTTGGATGGGGACACAGATCTAAACTATATCACATGCTGATCCCATTCCTTTTGCCTCTAGATTAGTCAATTACAGAGTCAGGACTACTGTAGAAGATGCTGCCAGGGCCGGTACATTCCAACTGGTATCTGTTTTGGCTTTGTTAACTGAAACTGTGGTTTTCTTTCTTTCTTTTTTTTTTTTTGAAACGGAGTCTCACTCTGTTGCCCAGGCTGGAGTGCAATGGCCGGATCTCAGCTCACTGCAAGCTCCGCCTCCCGGGTTTACGCCATTCTCCTGCCTCAACCTCCCGAGTAGCTGGGACTACAGGCGCCCACCACCTCGCCCGGCTACTTTTTTATATTTTTCAGTAGAGACGGGCTTTCACCGTGTTAGCCAGGATGGTCTTGATCTCCTGACCTCATGATCCGCCCTCTCGGCCTCCCAAAGTGCTGGGATTACAGGCGTGAGCCACCACGCCCGGCCGAAACTGTGGTTTTCAAACATGCCTACTGGTATTCAAAAATCAAAATGCTGCTCCAGCCACTTGCAACTGTATCATACTTGGACAAAAATATTGATTTGATCAAGTCTCTATTGACTCCCCTGTGTTAATGCTGTCAGAAGGGAGGATCCAAAGCATAGTCCTTATTCTTAAGGAGCACTGGGAAGGCTTTACCCTTTAGAGTCACACCAATCTAGGTCTGAATTCCAACTCTGTGACTTCTGAGGGTGTGATTTGGAGAAGTCACTGTATCTGAGTCTCAGTTTACTCATTAGTGAAATGAGAAAACCATTTGCCTTACACAGTTGTGAAAAATAAAACCACCATATATATGCACCAGGTACATAAAAGATACTCAGGAAATATTAGTTTACTCTTGCATAAGCTCTGTGATTTTCAAACTTTATCCTGTGTCAATCCCCTGAAAGCCTGTTAAAACATGGATTGCTGGGCCCTACCCACCAGAGTTTCCAATTTAGTAGGTCTGGGTTAGGGTCTCTGGTGATGATGATATCCTTGGGCTGAGTACTACTTTGAGAACCACTGGTCTGGAAGAAAGACAGACTTTACACACAAGTCTGTAAAAAACAAGCCAGAGGGGGCAGAAAGATCTAAACTACCCAAGAAAGCAAAAGAGTCTGTGGACCAGTTCCAAAGAGGAGGGGTTGGTCCTCCAGGAGGTAGTATTTGAATAGCTCTTAAAGAATAGGCAGCCTTTTGAAATGCAAAGCAGTTCTGGGCAAGATGGAAGTCAAGTAAGAATAAGAGCCAGATCCAGAATAATCCTTTTTGCTGCTCCTACGCAGTGACCTGCTGATCATAATGCCAACTTCATGTCAAGTCTGTCTCTGGGACAAATTACTTAAGAAATCAGTGTAAAACACTCAACTCAGCTGCTGGCTAGAGAGTTCCATCTAATGAGCATCACTTTGTGTTGAATTATTCTGTGATGACAGACAATGCAGGAAAAGAAACAGGTTCTGAGGAAGTGGGGTGTGGGGAGCTGCTAATTATTCTCCAATCACTTATCCAGGCTTGTCACCAAGCTCTCTACTACTTACAAACCAAATGGAAAACCAAATCCCCCCCCTCCCTTTTTTTTTTTGAGATGGAGTTTTGCTCTTGTTGCCCAGGTTGGAGTGCAATGATGCAATCTCAGCTCACTGCAACCTCCGCCACCTGGGTTCAAGCGATTCTCCTGCCTCAGCCTCCCAAGTAGCTGGGATTACAGGCATGTGCCACCACGCCTGGCTAATTTAATAGAGATGGTGTTTCACCATGTTGGTCAGGCTGGTCTTGAACTCCTGACCTTAGGTGATCCACCCTCCTTGGCCTCCCAAAATGTTGGGATTACAGGTGTGAGCCGCCATGCCCAGCCCGTCTCCTCCCTTTTAAGTCGGCACAGTCAGGTATGAAAATGCACAAAACTATATAAAGATAACCTAGATACTTACAGGTAAAAACCTGTATGTTGGCTTAGACTTTACTTGGAAAATGGAAATATCCAGGCCCTGTTACTCGTGGCCGGGACTGCTGCATTAGCATTCTAAGTGGACTTCTGTTTCCAGGCCCGCCCCTTTGTGATATCTACTCCAGATGATAAGGGGCAGCCTTTCATAGGGTCACTGTCCCTTATCATCTGGAGTAGATATTACAAACAGGAGCCCCATGGACACTTCTGTTTATATAGTGTTTTCAAAAATTTGAATTAGTTGCCAGAATTTTTTAAAAACGAGATGAAAGAAAAATCTTCATGTTGGCTTTAATATATCTATTTTGATACTTAGCACTTGTTAAATATAAAAAAAAGTTTTAAAATTGGAAGATCCAGCGTGGGAATAATCTCTTCTCATTTAGGGCAAACCCAGACCCTGTGATCAGCCACAGGCCGTCTCTGTAGCTTCCTGCACTAATGTCACCTGCCTGGTTTCTAGGCATCCGAATATACCACCCAGGCCTGGAGCAGTGTTTTCTAAAAGTCACTTATTTGGGTACTGCTTTTATGCCGTTGCCATATTCACATACCATCTGTCCTATTACTCACTTAGCATTTTTTGATTCATTTATTTTCTTAACTTTATTTAACCTAGAAATTCAATATCAGTATGAAATAATGATTTGCTATATCTAACTATATTTTTCCAGTTTACTAAAATAAATACATAATTTTTGAAACAGAATCTGTCTATGTCTAATCTAAAATAATCTTGAGAACTATACTTTAGAAAACACTGGAGAGGAGAAAGCCCAAATTTCTGAACCAGGAGTTTAAGGATCCAATTGCCCTTTTCAAGTAAGGTCTTCCTCATGCCCTCTTTGTGCTGCTGCCAAATTACTCCCCACCCCCAACCTGAACCCACACTCTCTTTTCAGCCTCCCTGACTGAGCCCACTGCTCATAACTTTACCTGAAAATCCCCCTTACCCACTTGTCCAAGTCCTATCCATCCTTCAAGGCCTATTTATTTATTTATTTATTTATTTGATGGATTCTCACTCTTGTTGCTTAGGCTAGAGTGTAGTCGCGCAATCTTGGCTCACTGCAACCTCCGCCTCCCAGGTTCAAGTGATTCTCCTGCCTCAGTCTCCTAAGCAGCTGGGAATACAGGCATGCGCCACCATGCCCGGTAATTTTGTATTTTTAGTAGAGATGGGGTTTTTCCATGTTGGTCCGGCTGGTCTCAAACTCCCGACCTTAGGTGATCTACCTGCTTCAGCCTCCCAAAGTGCTGGGATTACAGGCATGAGCCACTGTGCCGGCCAAGGCCCAGTTTAAATATTACCTCTTTCGTGAAGGTCCCCCCCTGGCTCTTCCTAGCAAGACAGAGCTCTCATTTGAATCCTGATGGCAATTTACTTCTATCTTTCACTTATTACCTACTGCTGTCTACTCTGCAATTTAGTTATGCATGAGCATGGCTGTTTTCCCCTAGTAGACTGCAAATTCATTGAGAGGAAGGATCCATTTCCAATTCTCCCTCTTATCTGTGCTGCCACAGTGACTGGCACAGGGTTCTGTCTGGAGTAGCTGTGCAGTCAACACTTGTTAAATATCAAATGACAAAGGGCAGTTTGTGGTTGGTTTCATGTCCTTTGGTGTGTTCAGCCTCAAATCTTAAGGCTGGGCTCTTTCTGTGGAGCCTGAACTGCTTACTTCCTTGCTGATTTCTGTGTTTTCAAATTCCCTTTTTATAAATTGTTTCCAGACCTGCAGCTTCACTGTGATCTGTCTTCCTCTGGGCCTCTTACATTTAGCTAGACACGGCACTGGCCTCTCTTCTCCCAAAACAGCACTAACCATGTATTTGGGGAGCATGTAGTAATATCACTTTGCAGGACCCCAATTCTTTTCTCTAGCAAGAGCTGCCAAGATGGCATCTGTGAATTATGTACTTAAATTATTTCTATCAGGATATAACGCAATAAGTTGATTAGCAAGATGGATAAATTCTCAGGCTCTGGTGGATTTTTCTTTACAATAATTATAATGCGTGTTGGTCAGCAGCACAATGATTTGAACAGTATTTCTTTCTTATTTATCTACTAGGTAACACTCAACATAATAACTTGGGTCTATATCTTTGAGCCAGAGGCCAAGTTGGACTTCTGCTTGACACCAAATCCTATTAGAGATCATGGTAATGTAATTATATGTTCAAGTTAAATATTTTATAGCTGCTCTAGCCACCTAGGCAGATCACTTCCTCAGCCTCTAGGCAGAAGCTGCCCACTGGCAAAAGCGGTAGCTACGTATCTTGCAAGGAATTGAGAAATAGTTGCTGTTGTGAAAACTTTATAGAACCTTCTGGCCATTTCTGACTCTGGCAGCAGCAGGACTTTAAGCCACCATTGTATGAAGTTATAATACAAATGTTAGCCCCAGCCTGGGCCTGGCCTAAAGGGGAAGTCTCCCCAGTTCCCTGACCAATGTGACCAATGAGAGGGTGGCCTGTGGGGCCATCTGCTCTCTACCCAGTGGCAGGTTTGGAAGTGGTTTGGTGCTCCTACACTCAGCTGTCTGTCAGCCTAGATGAAGACAGCCCAAGGGGCCCCTCAAGCAGTAGACTGCAGCCCCTGTGTCTGGCCAGCCTTCCTCCTGGGTCCCTAGTTCTTTCTACTTGTCCACTTGGCTGGCGTGTGGGTGTGACCCAGGTGTGGCCAGCAGGACCCTATCTCCCCATGTGTAGTCTCTGACTGCCCCTCAGTTCAGGGGTGGACCTTGTCTCTGGCATGTTTTGACTTGACAAAGCTGAACTCCCTGGTCCATGGCAGAGCATGGACTATGCCATCAGAGAGACCTGGGTGTGATTTCCAGCTCTGACTCTCACTAGTTGGGTAACCTTGGGCAAACCATTTAGTGCCTCTGAGCTCTGATTTCCTCACTTATCTGTTTCATGTTGGGGTTGGAGGGCTCAATGAGATAATGTATGGGAGGCATTTAGTGGGGCCTGCAGTAAATGTCTCATTAATAGTAGGTAAAATGAAACCTAGTCAGAACAAACCAAACAAAGCAAAACCATTGGGACATGCCAAGTCAGAGGCTGGGTGGTATAAGGGAGAGAGCACCAGCTTGCAGGCTTCAGAATGAGACTCTGGGGGTTCTAATGGTTCTAATTCTACTCTGCTATCTCCTTTGTGACTTTGAACAAGTCACTTCATCTCTCTGTGTCTCAGTTTCCTTGTCTATAAAATGGGAGTGATAAGAAAGCCCCTGGCCACAGCAGGGATTATAGTATTAGCAAGGGAAAGACTGGAAATAGGGGCCTGTGGACCCTTCTGTGTGGGTTACTTTCTGGTGGCTGTCCCCTGGCTGGCCGAAGCTCACTCCTTCTCCTTCACTGGTGGCTCCTAGCATGCTGTGCATGCAGGTGCGTATACTTTGTGACAACAGGACAAGAGGGAGCCTGGATCTTGTCCTGGAACAACAGCAATTAATGCTCAAATACCATCTCCATATAGTACTGGCTTATATCATTAAGACACGGTGAGTCCAAGTGAGATTATGTTTCTTCTGCCTGTACCACAACACACAGGGATGTACCCACATGGAGGTATTGGGGCTGCTGAATTCTCTCTTCCTTTTGGCTCATACCTCCTAGGCATGGACGAACATTTTACAGACATTACTCCTTCTTTCTGTGAAAGATGAGTTTTAAGGATCTAGCCTATTCCTTGAACCCCCGCCGGGGCATTTCCTATAAATTCCCATCATACTGGCCAATGCCTGGCCTCTCTCCTCCATTACTGCTCACCCTGGACACCTCGGTGGTGCCCTTGACCACGGAGGCTGTTCTGATGACTGGGCCTGATCCATCAGTACAGCCAGGAGCTGGGCCAAGCAGCCCAAGGTAGAGGGCGCACAAAGTAGAGGCCTCGGAGACCTGCTCACTGTTTGCTGTTAAACTGAGAGAGAAGTGGGGCTGAGGCTAGGCTTGCTGGTCTCTAGGCTTCTAATGGATATAACAGAAAGCAGGAAGAACAGATCAGCACTCTCCCAGGGAGCAGACTGCCCCCTGCTGAGCTCCCAATGCCTGGCAGTGCACCAGTGTTTAGGAGAACACAGGTGCACATCCCCTCCAGAGCAGGTGGCCCGAGGTGGCTGCTGCTCGGGTCATCTGATGGTTTTCCAGGTTCCAACTTTCCGAAGGCTTGGGGAGAGCAGCTTTAATTAATGATGGCTAAGTGTAACCTGTCTTTCCTCTCAGACCCTGGGGAAATCCCAACCTTCACACTCAGTCGCCAGGACAGTAAATTAAGAGAGAGACTAGGGCAGGGATACTTTCAAAAACATCCACTGAAAGTCAAATAAGTACTAGAATATTTGACCTCTCATTCATCCCATCTAAACTTCTCTGATTTTTAGTGCAGGTCCAAGTTTTTAATAATAAAGTTATTAATTTCGCCATGAAACAAGGTAATAATTGTAGCCATCACCACCACCTGTTATTGAGTCCTATGGGCTAGGCACCGTGATAAACCTATTAAACTCATACATTATTTCATTTAAGTCTTTCCCCAGCATTAAAAGTTAGGTATGGTTATCCTTATTTTTCAGATGAGAAAGTGGAGGCCTAGAAAGTGAAATGACTTGCAGATCCCAAAACTGTCAGGCTTCCCAAACAACTAGTTACTGAAAACCTACTATGTGCCTTGTGCAGGCAATTGAGGGATTAATTGCTTTCCTCTCTGGTTCCCCCAGAACACTGCCCAAGTTTCATGACAGCTCAGGAAAACTGCACTGGGGTTAGTTATCTCCATGTCTGCTTCCTCTACTGCAACACGAGCTTGGAGGACCAAGGCGGGACCTAACTCCCTCTACGGCCCCAGCTCCCAGCTCCCAGCTCCTGGCCAGCTGAAGAGCAAATGCTTGGTCAGTTGTGATACGACGAGGGCACAGCCTCTGCCCTCTACTCTCACAGTCTGATGCACGATGTGCTAAGTGCTTGCGGTAATAAATGTGTTAAGCCTAGATGATGGAGCAACATCTCAGGGAAGGCGAGGAAGGCATTGTCACTCAACCTTGGGGACTGGGCCGATATTCCCTAGGCAGAGAAGGGCACAGGGAATATTTAGAAAGAAAGAACATTACCTTCAAAGGCAGGTGTTTTCAGAATTACAGGTAGTGCAGTGGGGCTGGCACACAGGAGGAGTGGCAGAATTGAAGCTGGAAAGGGTGTCAGCTGACAGATGTCAGTAATGAAGGACAAGAGACTTACCATAGTTTGAGCTGAAGGCTCAAAGCAGCTTTATTTTAAGCAAATCACAGTGCCTACTATTGTAAATATTTCTCCTCTCTGAACAGTCTTTTGAGACTGACAATCACCAGGCTGTTGGAACTACAGGTCTGGGCCTAGGGCTCTGACTCCCTCCAGAAAGCTTCCTCATTCGAACTCCCAGCCAGTCAATATGCCCCTGTCTTGGGATTCAGACTAAAAGTACAAATTAAACAAAGTAATATGAGAGCCTATTGCAAGTCAGGCACAGTGCTGGTGCATTGCATTGTGTCATTAATCCTCCCAAGGCTCAGGGAGGATAACTGATGTTCTCAAGGTCTCACAGCTGGGTGGCTGCAGAACCGGGATGAGAACCCCACTCTCATTCCCAGCCAGTCTCAGCAGGTTTCCTCCACACTTCAAGCAGCTTCTCATCTTGGATTTTTGTTCAGTGCCTTTTCCTTTCCTTTCTTCCTGTCCAAATCCTTCTGTGCCTTCTTGGTCCACCCTAGTCTATAGTGACCCTCATGGTTGGCTTTCTCAAAATTCCCTTGATAATTCACCTTGTGCCATATGGTACTCTTCTATTTGTTGTTTTTAATGCTATCAATGTTAAGTCTTCTCAGGCTGTGAGAAGCTCTTAGAGGACAGGGACCTCAGACTTGCATTGCCTTTGTCTCCCTTTCAGGAGCAGCATAGAGCTTTGCGTATGCACGCACACACATAACGCCAATACATATGTTTGTGAATTGATTGCTTTGCTTTTTATCCATATTAATAGAGTTGGACTTTAAAAAGTAAAACTAAATTTGAACAGTTGTGTGACTTTCATAATTGCGTGAAAGCAAATATGAAAGAGGAATTTGGAATAAAAATAATATTAACATCTATTGCACACTTAGTGGGGAGCCTGCTCTGAATACTTTGCATGTGTTAACTCATGTAATCCTCATAATAAGGGCTGGGCCTATTATTAATCCATTTACCAACTTGTTGCCTTTGTTAAGTCTGCCCAAAGTGATGTAGCTAGTAAGAGCAGGTGGAAGATTTTGAACCTGTGTACTCAGGCTCCAGAGATTATTCTCTGAACCTGCACAACAGTGTATGGAAAGGCTGCTAAATTGTCGACATGTTCCAATCACCACAGTATCCTTAACTCGGATTATTCTAGATAATGAATGCCTAGAAAACACAGACTCTTTTCCTGGAGAGAAAGAAATGCATGCTTATTCGGGTGGAATGGTGGGTGTGGACCTTGCCTTCAAATAAGCCATCCAAATGCACGGTGCTAAGTGAGGAGATGTAGAAGAAACCCCACAGGTCTCCTAGAGTTCCTACCACTGCCTCCAATGCACATTCTTCAATATCCTTTCTTCCTTGACCTCTGTAGCATTAAAATGTTTCCCCCCAAATCAAAATAATATATGTAAACAGTTTAAGAAGTCAAAGAGTACTATGAAAGTTTACAATAAAAAATATCAGTCTTCTGCTTCACCCGCACACCTGAGTGCCATTCTCTCAACTCCTTTGTTATTTCTTCCAGAATTCACTTCAACATATCTAAATAATGTGCTTATACAGCAATTTTTGATTGTCACGTGATGTTATCTACTACTTCTGTCCATTACATTATTTACCACTTCTGACCAGTAGAATCTAACGGAAAGGCATCATTTTTTGCTTAATTTCCTATGTTTCTATTAATACCTTCACCCAAATTATCCAACAGAACTATAAAATCCCTCTGAAATAGACTTTCCCGCATGGTCAAACACACCAGTTCATTTATCTGACCCACAGCTGTCATTTGCCCGGAGCCCTTGCTGCTGGAGCCCTCTGCCTGGCCACAGTCTGGTCAGATTGTTTTCTAGGCCTGCTAAACATCCATCATTTGTGACTTCTTATCACCTCCTTCTTTACTGAACCTTTTGCTTCCTGGACCCTCTTTTTTGGCTTACTTTACCATTTCAGCAGAGTGCATTTTCCAGCAGCTGTCTGAGAAAAGGTGAATGGGGGGTATGATTTTAAGGCCTTGCGTGGCTGACATTGTCTTTCTTTTACTCTTACACTTGATTGATAATTTGGGTACAGAATTTTAAATTGGGAATAATTTCCTCTCAGAAGTCTTAAGGCTTTTCTCATCTTCAGGCTTTTCTCTAGTGATGTCTATTGGCATCTGCTTCCTAACTCTTTGCATGTAATCTCTTCCCTTTTTGGGAGCTTTCAGGAAGATGAGTGACTTTGAAAAAGTTAACTGGGTTGGTCACTTGCAATCCATAATCCCATGTCCCTCAGCTATGGGAAATGTGCTTGTATTATTTCTCTATTCCTATTAGTCAGATTTTGGACTAGCTGAATTGATTCTTTAGTTTTCTTACCTATTTTATTCTGTTTATTTTTAGCACACCTCCCCTTCCATTTATCTTTCAACCCATTTATGGGAATTTTAACTTTCCTATTTTTAATGTCCAAGAGTGCTCTCCTTTCCTCTAATCAATTCCCTTTTGTGTATATGTTCTTGTTTTACACTGACAGTAATATATTTTCTTTCATATCTTGACAGGTTATAGTTTTTTCTTCTCTTTGAAGTGTTCTTCTGCTACATTATTTTGTTTCCTTTGAGTTCTTTTGTTTTCCTATTTGTCTTGGTCTTTCCTTACTTGCTGGAAGGTTTCCTCAGATGTCTGATGATCCTCTGTTCATATTTAAGAGTGAGATGCCAAAAAGCTCTGTGTCAACTACTGACTGTCATCGTAGGATGATGGATTGGGGACCCAGGCATTTTATGGAGGATCCACAGAAGGCACTACCAGAGTCTTTTGGTCCCCCCACCCTCCCGCCGATTTCTTTTTCTAATCTCCTTCCTTACAGAGGAGACATGATACATTTGGCTGTCAAAAACGGGGTCTAGAATGTCATTTTCAAAATTCAGTTGATACTTATTTCCTCTGTTTTTGGTATGGTGACTCTCCCTTCCCTGAATCTGGAAGCTCCTTGCTGATGTCTCTACTGAACAAGCCTCCGATCCTCTGCTAGGGTGGGAGAGGGGAGTCGCTTGTCCATGTGAGATGAGGGAGGAAACCTAAGGGTTTCATTGCTGCTGCTTTCACATCACATAGACTCTGAATCCACCTGTTTCCAGCTCTGTGCCTCACCCCTGCCTTTGCTGTACCTGGCGGTTTTCTGTGACTCTGCTTCTAATTGATACCTCCATCAGCAGGGGCTCAGCATTCCGCGTCTCAACACTGCTAACTCCATCCATTCTCTTTTTCAAAAGTCTGCTGGCATCTCTTGCTGACTCTTGTCTCTTATTCTGTTTGTCCTTGTGGGTTTACTCCTTGCTTGCTTTAAATCATTACTCTCATTATAGTGAGACTCCAGAGGGGAGATGCATGTAACAGTCAACCACAAACTCCTCTCAGCAGCATTTGACATGATATTCTGGCTCCTCTTTGCTGAAGCTCTCTTTTCCCTCAGCTTTAAAAACAGCATACTGGCCGAGCATAGTGGCTTATCCCTGTAATCCCAGCACTTTGAGAGGCCGAGGTGGGCAGATCATGACGTCAAGAGATCGAGACCATCCTGGCCAACATGGTGAAACCCTGTCTCTACTAAAAATACAAAAATTAACTGCACATGATGGTGCACACCTGTAGTCCCAGCTACTCGGGAGGCTGAGGCAGGAGAATCACTTGAACCAGGGAGGCAGAGGTTGCAGTGAGCCAAGAATGCACCACTGCACTCCAGCCTGGTGACAGAGCAAGACTCCGTCTCAAAAAAATAAACAAACAAACAAAAATCAAACAAACAAACAAAAAAAAACCCAGCACACTTTCCAATAATCCGACCACCGTAGGCCCTAGTCCTCATCCTCCTTTTCTGGCTCTTCCTCTAACTATAAAATGTTGGTGATCCTCAGGTCTCTGTTTTAAACCGATCTCCCCTTCTCACCTAGCTCTCTCTATCCAATTTTTTGAGGTCTCAGCTTAGATGTTGATGTACTTAATATAAACCTTCCCTGACCCTACTCCAATTAGGTTAGCACCCCTTGTTGGTGCACTCCTAGGCCCCATACCTTTTCCTCTGTAGCTCATCACAGTCACATTACTGATCAATGTCTTTCTGGATGGAGTTCAAGATCCACTAGGGCAGAGTCCCTGTCTGCTTGTTCACAACAGCAGCCACCGCCTGAGCAGAGTGCAAGGCACATAGAAGGTGCAAAAGAAACACATACCAAATAAACACATTTGCAAAAATATATGAATGAATGAAACAAGAGAAGTGCATTTAAATCTGGGCTTGTCTCTGTACTTGCTGTGTGATCTTGGACCAGTGAAAAAGTCTTTCAGGGCTGGGGGCAGTGCAGTGGCTCATGGCTGTAATCCCAGCACTTTGGGAGGCTGAGGGGGGTGGGTCACCTGAGGTCAGGAGTTTGAGAATAGCCTCACCAACATGGTGAAACTCTGTCTCTACAAAAAATTAGCTGGGTGTGGTGGCGCATGCCTATAATCCCAGCTACTTGGGAGGCTGGGGCAGGAGAATCCCTTGAACCTGGGAGGCGGAGTTTGCAGTCAGCCGAGATTGGGCTGTTAAACTCCAGCCTGGGCAATAAGAATGAGAGTCCGTCTCAAAAAAAAAAATCCTTTCAGAAAAGAGCCTTAATTTTCCTGAAACTCAGCTTGCTGTGTCTATTAAGTTGGGATAATAATCCTACCATCCTATTCAGTAGGTTGTGTGGATCAGAAAAAGGAAGAAAGAAAAAATTGTATGTCATTGTGTTCAGTAAGCTAAACTCTTACACAATATGAGGGATTATTACTGTAATGGTAAAGTCTGTTACACAGAAAATTCTTGTCTGTTTTGGGGATGGGGATGTAGGAAACAGAACAGCAGGCTCGAGTTTTCAAATCTCAGGATTCTTTAAAATATGCTTTCTTTCTTAAAGTGAATCCTCAGTAAGCCTTCTCTGTATTTTCTAACACAAGGCACTCAAGATCTAGAGACCATCTGGGGTCTTTTCTTTCCTCTCAAGCAAAACCGGTTTAGAAACATGGTGGGCCTTCATGGCTAATGGTTTTAACTCAATGCAATTTCTTAAACAACAAAAGCAAACAACATTGGACACATTTAAAATATTTATATGCATACAGGCATGTAACAGAGCTGACAAAACATACATGTGCCCATATCACCTGGGGCACTTAAGTAATTACACTGGCAGGAAGACTTTTGTTCGATTCAGATCCTTTTCTGGTCCTCTACATTTGTTCATTTTATCACTTGAGCTAAATGGGAGAGGAGGAAACTCTTAGAGGTTATAGGTTTGACAGAAATCTTGGCTTTCTGACATGGTTTGGCTGTGTCCCCACCCAAATCTCATCTTGAATTGTAGCTTCCATAATTCCCATATGTTGTGGGAGGGACCCGGTGGGAGACAACTGAATCATGGGGACATTTCCCCCATTCTGTTCTCACGGTTGTGAATAAGCCTCATGAGATCTGATGGTTTATAAGGGGTTTCCCCTTTGCCTTGATTCTCATTCTCTCTTGTGTGCCACCAGGTAAGATGTGCCGTTCGCCTTCTACCATGATTGTGAGACCTCCCCAGCCATGTGGAACTGTCAGTCCATTAAACCTCTTTTTCTTTATAAATTACCCAGTCTCAGGTATGTCTTTATGAGCAGCATGAAAATAAACTAATACATTTTCATATCCCCATCAGAATCTTTGAAGCACCACATTAGGCTCAGCATGGAAGATCCACTGGACTCCAATGATCAGCCTGACAAACCCTCTCCTGGCCATACCCTATAAACAGTGCCTTGGCTTCCAGGGAAGGAAGTGGGCAGGTGGAAAAAGCAGTGGTCTCAGAGTTGAAAGACTTGAATTCCAGTTCAAACTCTATCTCTAAATATGTGGATTAGACAAATTACCTTGTTATTAATACAGGTGTTTATATTGTAAACATAACTTCTGTTTTCTTTTTCTTGGACTGAAAATTATAAGCATTTTCCCATAGTTCAGATTTTATAATAATTTTGATGACTATATAATATTAAGTAGATATGCTACATTTTATTATATGCTTTCTTATAATTAGACACTTGGATTGTTTCCAAATTGCCACAATTTTAAACAATGGTGTGATAAGTATGCAGCTTTTCCTAGGTACTGGTTTATTTCTTTAAGAGATACTCTCAGAAGCTGAGCATTTTTATGGTTTAATACAAAATGCCAAACTGCTTTCCCAAAGGGTTGTACTGATTTATGATGCAACTAGTAATATATATTGGTATAGTTCCACTGCAGCCTCAATGGGATTGGATATTAACTTGAAGGATTCTAACTTATTAGGTTAAAAAAAAGATACACCATTATTTTAACTTGTACTGCTTCAATTATTAGTGTGGTTAAACATATTTCATGTATGTTTATTGTATACTATATATTTTTGAAAGCTTTTCTACACATAAGCTTTAGCCATTACCTGTAAGATCATAATGCTTTTATTCCCCCCACAGCATCTGAGCTTTAATGTCATATACGTATTAACTCTTGGTCACTCTTGTTTACTGCATGTATTTTCTTACTCTATGATTTTTCTTATTTGGTAAGTTTTGTAAGACGTGGAAATTTTACATATTTATGTAAACATTTGTCAATCTTTTCCTTTGTGGTTTCTTCAGTGACTTTAGTGCTTAAAAGTCCTCTTCAACCCAGAGATATGTGAATATTGGGTTTTACCCTCTTTTAGCTTGACTTTTAAATATTTACCTCTTTAATCCATCTGAAATTTATTTTGGCATATGGTATGAGGTGAAGTCTGAATCAGAGGTTGAAAATGAAAATTCCTCTAGGGACCAGGCAGGTAAGTTAAAGGAGTAAAGCAGGCCAGGTACACATAAGAAAAACAGAGGAGGTGGAAATGGGTGAATTACAGAGTATGGGTTCCATCCAAAGGGGGCAGGGACTTGTTCCCACAGGAATTTGGGTCCTCTAATTTTTTAAGGGAAGCCATAAACCTATAGTTTTGTGGAGAGTCATCCAATGTTAAATAGTGGGCCAACACTGAGGGCTAAAACTCCTCTGTGTCTTATCAACCGCATCCATCTCACTGAATGCCACTGTGCAGACTCGGGTTACAGTTGATGCTTTTCCAAGTTATTGCAAAAACATTTATTGATCCAGCCTTCTCTTCTCCATTAATTTGTAGTTCTTCATTTTCAAATAATAAATTTTTACATGTAACTGGTAATATTTGTAGGCAAATTTACTTCATTAATCTGCTTGACTCCTATTCTTTTTTATTAAGGATTTATGATATATTAAGATAGTTAAAGATGAGTACCCTTTCATGATTCTTCCTGTAATTTCTTCCATACTTTCATCTGTTTATTATTCCAGATGAAGTCTTTAGCCACACAATCAAATCTCTTCAATTCCCTTTAGAATTCTGTTTGACATTCCATTAAACTTAGAAATTGACATATTTAGAGTATTTCACCTTCCCATCTAGGAACATGTTATAGTTCCTAATTATTCATGTCCTGTTTTATAGCTCTCAATAAAATTTTGCAGTTTTTGTCACACAGGTCACATATAGTCCTCATTAAGATGATACTTTAATTTTTATTGATTTTTTTTGACTGGGACATTTTCATTATATTTCATAAGTGGTTGTTGCAGGTATATGGGAAATCTATTGACTTTTGAAAAGCTATCTTGTACCCCAGTTACAAGTTCTGAATTCCTATTAAGTAAAACAGTTTTTCAATTAATGTTTTTGTTTCTCTAGGAGTACAAACATACCCTTCACAAATAACGATGACTTTGTCTCAGCCTCTTGTTTCTATGTCATATGTTATCTTGGACAAAGCTTCTAAAACAATGCTAACTAATCGGTGCACCTTATTTTATTAGTGATTTTAAAGATAATTTTTCTAACATTTAACCAGGAACCATAATATTGACTTTTGACTAAAAGCTGATGTTCTTAGGATGCTGTTTCTTTTTTTGTCTTTCATTTTCAGTATTTCTATGACTTAGTATTATCCTCAGAGGTGATTCTGTTACTTAGTGAACACAAAAGACAGATCTCAGCACAGGGCACAGTGCATTCAAAAGCGTCGGGGGCTTGCAAAATACATGTGAACCAGATACGCCTGCTGGGGTCCCTAGTTCTGCCTCTGCCCTGCCTTGAACACAACTCTCTGCCTAATCTGGAAAATGGAGATAGTAATTCTGACTGCATGAGTTGGTTATGAGAATTAAAATAAGTTAACATAAATAAATTGTGCTTAGTGTAATATTTGGCACCTAAGAAAAGCTCAACAGATTTCACTTTCTTCCCCCATCACTTAAAAGAAAGAGATAGTGGTGGAACAATCTCCCAAATGCAAGCTTTCCAAGGAATAGCTTGCATTTATAGGCTTGAGAAAACTCAAACTCTATTTGTGAAAAACATCACATTAGCCTTCTGCTTTAGTTCACAGGGCTTTTTCTCACTTTCTCAAAATTATACAGTCCATCCCTTGCACCCTGAATAGACTCTCTTGGCCTATGACACAAACGAAAATAAAAAAAATCAGGCTGACATGTAATATGAACCAGAAATAAAACAAACTGAGCTTCTTTTAGCCCAGAACATGAGCATTGCTTAGATAAAGGCATGAACAAGCAGCTACTCAAACTAAAACCAGATGCTCAGAGGTTTCTGGCTTACAATTTGTTATAGCCCTTCATATAACACTCATTGTGCTGGCATTTCAACAGAAAGTTTTCTGCTCTGTTTAAGCAGCAAGAAACCAGCCCTAACCTCCCTCAAATCTGCCATCACTAAATCTTTGCTTGATTGTAAAGGAGCTCTTTCCCCAAATAGAGATTCTTGGTATATACTCTTCCGCCCAGCGAAGTGTCAGGGAGTGACAAAGCTCACACCCTGCAGCATCCTCAGTCTGAACTGTCTTCCCAGTGTAGTAGGAAAGGAAACGTGGGGGTACTAAGGAAATGGGTACTGACTTGGGAGGGGCCCAGGAATGAAAGCCAGTATAGGTAGAGCATGATTCTTCAGGCAGACTGGCCTAGATTCAAATCCTGGCTCTGTTCTTACTCAACGTGTGACTAGGCAAGTTTGTTACTTTCTCGGAACCTTGTTTCATCATCTCTACAAAGAAAATAAGGTTGTTCCTGCTTTCCCAGGCCTATTACAAACTTTAAGTTAGGTAATGCAGGTATAACACTTAGCATGCTCCTGGGACTCTGTAAGCCCTCAAAAATGTTAGTGCATATTACTGCCAATAACAATAGCGAACACTTGTATAGCACCTATTACATGCCAGGCACTGTTCTCCATATTTTACAAATATTAACTCATTTTAACTTCATAATTACCTTCATGAGTTGGGTACTAATATTGTTGTCATTTTTTAGATTAGGAAACTGAGGCACTGATGGGTTACCTGTCTTGCCCAAAGTCCCACTGCTATTATGTGGCAGAGACTGTATTCAACCAGCCACCTGGCTTCAAATCCATTCTCTAACCACTAAGCCACACTGCCTCTCTTTATTGTTATAATGCACACTATTTTATTTAGTGCCACCTTGAGACTGCCTTTACACAGAAGGGAACACACACAATTCAGGCCATAAGTGGCTTACTTTGTAAGGCAATCCATTTCTGGAAAGCACTGCTCACCCTGAGATCAGCGTGAACCCTACCCTGTATCCCACTCCCCTCCACCTTCAAGGTTGATCTCATCCTCCTTGCCCTCTCCCCATCCCACGGGAAGAGGTGTGTCTCCTCCTTTCCTAGGCTCCTCCTTCTGCCTCTGCCCTCCATTCCATGCCTCCCACCTTCTTCCATTAATCATCTCCCCTCTCTCCTGGGCCTCCAGTCTTCACCCCTGGCTTCTTTCCCACAGCTGACAGCACGTCCAACGCTTCCCCACCTTACATAAACCTTTACTTGAACCTGCCTCCTCCTCAGGTTACTCCCATCTGTCTCCTTCCCTGCTCTGTCTAGAAGGAACTGTTTCCACTCTATGCCTCTCATTCACTCCTGAACTCGTGGTGACCCTGCTTCTGTCTGCACCAATAGGCGGAAGCTGCTCCCACCGAGGGTGCCAGTGACCTCCTAATGACCAATGCCAGCAGCTTCTTTGTAATCATCTTTCTAAGTTTTCTCTACTTTTTCCCCTGTCTGTCTTCTGAACATTGGGGTTCCATCCTTGACTCCTTGCTTCTCGGTTGGTACATCTCCTTAGGTACTCTCACCTCCACCTTCTCCTTTGTCACACCCACACTCATGCTGTCCATCAGGTCTCTGTCTCAAATTCAGAGCTATCCCCAAGTCAAGACCTACCTATCCATCTTCCTATTAGTAACTGCCAATAACTAACTTTCACTGGGAAGTTCTCTTAGCAGCTCAGCAACTCACTTCCCGTCCTTATTTCCTAATGTACTTAGTGATGTCATCATCCATCTAGTCTCCAAGGTCGAAACTCAATGCCTATCCCTTACAGGTAAAATTCAAGTGGTCAATAAAACCAGCCTATAATGTCCTGGAATGTCTTCCCTCTTTTATACAAAAGCAGTGGCATTTGCTTTAGTGTAGGTTCTCTTCTCTCATCTAATCCCACTGGCTACAGAAACAGTCTTCCAATTGGTCTCCCTGTCTCATTTGTATATGTCACTGTCAGCCAAAGATATCTATACAAGACCCAACTCATGCTACATCTTCACTTAAAAACTATCCTGTACTCCCCACTGCTTTCAAAACCAGACTTCCAAGCTGGGTAGCCAACAGGGACAAAGCCTGTCCCAGGCTGGCCTGGACCTCATTTTCCAGGCTCTCCTCTGGGTATCACCCTCTCATGTACTCCTCCTACTTCCAGTCTCCTGGACATACCAGGCACTCACACAACAAGGGCATACGTGAGAGAGGGCATGACGAGAAATGTTTAGATATTAGGGTCAGATAGAACTGGATTCAAACTCTAGCCCCTTCACTAATTGGGTATTTAACTTCTGCCTAGTCATTTAAATATTCTGAGCTTCATTTTCCTATGGGGGGGTGGGCAGAAAATATTTACTTCATATGCCTATAGTAAAAGTTTGAAATAGTTTGTGTAGGCCAGGTGTGATGCTCATGCCTGTAATCCCAGCACTTTGGGAGGTTGAGGTGGGAGGGTCACTTGAGGCCAGGAATTCAAAACCAGTCGGGGCAACACAGAGAGGCCAGGCATAGTAGCTCATACCTATAATCCCTGCACTTTGGGAGGCCGAGGCAGGTGGATCACTTGAGGTCAGGAATTCAAGACTAGCCTGGCCAACATGGTAAAATCCCTTCTCTACTAAAAATAAAAAATTAGCTGGGCATGACGGTGGGCACCTGTAATCCCAGCTACTTGGGAGGCTGAGGCAAGAGAATTGCTTGAACCCAGGAGGTGGAGGTTGCAGTGAACGGAGATTGCACCACTGCACTCCAGCCTGGAAGACAAGAATGAGACTCTGTCTCAAAAATAAATAAATAAATAAATAAATAAATAAATAAATAAAGAAAAAAAAACATAGAGAG
>NW_016812346.1:1321187-1340321 GCF_001698545.2 Rhinopithecus bieti | reverse complement strand
ATAATAATAATAATAATAATAATAATAATGAAATAAATAAAAAAATTTAAAAAATAAAAAAAGATCCCAAGGGCAGCAGAGATGCTGGGGGTGGGGACAGTGGGGAGCCCTGCCCTTCAGTGAGCAGAGATGGCTACTGGCAGGGCTAGTCTCCGAGTCTGCAGATGTAGTGCTCTGACACTCCTAGCTCTCTTCCACTCAACAGAATTTTGGCCACAGTCTGTCTCCAATGTGCTGACTTGAGCTCCCTTGGCCTACAATTTCATTCCACTTATACGAGATTGCTCCAAATAGATCACCATAGCAGGGAGAGGTAAATTCACAGGGTGCTTTTCCAAAGAAGTGTTTCCATTAGAAATTTCACAAAGTGTTGCCAATGTCATTAATAAGAAGGTTAATTTATTACCAAGAGACCTCAGTTCTTCATTGCTGTATTTATATCTTATAATTCAGAGGAAGGGGATATAAGGAGAGGTGGAGAAGGGACTTACTAAAACCAAAATCACTCCTCAATCATTTTCTTAGTTTCTTCATTTAAGTAGTGCAGGTTTTTACACAAATTATGGTATATAATGTCAGAGATTTTTCTCTCCAGATCTTTGTAAATGCACTCAGAGGCAAATACCTAATCAAAGTAATGGAAATAAAGAAATAACACAGTCCAGTGGTCTTTGGAAAATCATGAAGGACCCAATTTTGGTGACCCTTGGAAAATAGGAATTTGGGTGAATTTAGGTGAAGTATCGAGGCATACCTAGAGAAAAAGAGGAATGGATTGTAGGGAAAGCAAATCACTAGCTAGCATCACTGAACAAGTTCTTTGTCCTTCCTCACACCCTCTTTCCCTCCCTCCATTTCTTTCCCTTCTGAAGTCACTAAGTTCAATCCCAGTAACCTCCCTTGACCACATAAATTCACGAGCTCTCGTTCCAGGTCTCATCAGATAGACCTTCTAGCTCTAATCATTTTATTCCCTTGCTCAAAAGCCTGCCATAGTGCCTAATATTTAAACAATAAACGTTTTGCTTAGCGTGGCATTTAAGGCTCTCCTTGATAACTCATTTCTCTCCTTTGAGGCATCCTGTGCTCTAGTCAAACAGAACTGCTGGCTTCTTATAGCCAGCTCTTACTTTTCAGCCTACCGAACTTTACTCATGCTGGTAGTACCTACTATCTGGAATAATTTCCTTAACACCTGCCCTCCCATTTTCCTTTTTTAAATGTAAAAATTTCACCCATTCTTTAAGGTCCAAATTAAATGTCACTTCATCCAGAAAGCTCTCCCTGACCCATCCAGCTAGACAAGTCCTCACCTCCCTTCAACCCTCATGGGACTTTGATCCATGACTCCAGGAGAGACCATTCTTACTCTTTTCCTTGGCTTAGAGCTATTTACTATATAAATCTTTCATCTCCCTTAATCTGGACTATGAGCTACTTTTGCCAGAAGCCATGTCATACCTTCCCCATAGCCTCAGCTTGGGTAAGAACAAGGATGCAATACTTGTTGGATAATGGAAAGCAAAGAGGAAGGAGAGAAGGAGGAATAGAGGGAAGAAAGAAACTAAATCTGCTTCTAATCCCTGGACATAAAGAACAGACTGATTTATAGTAACTGCCTGGACATGAACAAAATGACTCTTCTCTTCAATGAGTACCAGGGAGGCCAGAGCAAGTTTCTCATAAAAATTCCCAGTCTCTACATTTTTTAACAGCAGCTCTCATTTCTTTTCTCTAGGTTTCTAAATCCACTGCAGGGCACCTCTGTTATGTTCTAGCCTGGCTCACATTGCCACAATGTCCGGCTGATCTGTCCTCTATGCTTCAGCATCAGCCAAAATGAAAAGATAAGATGCTGTCTGAAGAATGAAAACAGTACAATACGAACTTGTTAGGTCTTGAGTTGCAAGCAATACATACAAAGGTATTTTTACTTTTAAAATTTTAGATGTGAGATTTTCCTCATGGTCTTCTTAATGACTTCTCAAGAAAACTTCTTGGGTTGATGTAATATGGTTATTAATAATTGAAGGCAAGTTAACAAGGGGGAAATTACATTCCATATAATACAAATGGAAAAAATATTTAATAGTAACAGTGAAAAATAGTGAGAGATTATGGTATTGTGGGGACAGTGTGGGATATGGAGACCAAGTTTCATCCTAGCTTTGACCTTAACTTCGGGCTAGTCAACCAAGTTTTCTGAGCCTTGATTTCTTCATCTGTAAAGTTGAGGTCAACATATCTACTGTCTAAACTTCTTGTGAGGACTAGATAACATAAAAAAGAGAGTTAAACATGGTCCTCAACACACAATAGGTGTTCTGTAAATATTTGCTGTGTGAATGAATAGATGGAAAACAGAAGTAAGTGATACCAAAAATGGCAGTTTTGATACTGGGAAGAAGGCAAATTGCTAAAGGAGGAGGATCATAAGCTTTGGAGTCAAACAGATGCAAATTCATGTCCTAACTTTTCTTTTAACAACCCTGAACCTTAATTTACTCATCTGCAATAGGGAGGTGATAATAAAAATAAGAATAATCATCTCACGGAATTACTGCAAGCCTTAAAGAATGTATGTGAAAACGCTTTGCAAACTGCAATGAGTGAATTACAGTTCAGCTAGTGATGCACATTCTCCTCCTTTGTTCAACATCTGGGGTCAGCAAGGCAACCCACCTCAGCCCAGCCAGGACC
Organism: Rhinopithecus bieti; assembly: GCF_001698545.2. Classification (NCBI taxonomy): domain Eukaryota; kingdom Metazoa; phylum Chordata; class Mammalia; order Primates; family Cercopithecidae; genus Rhinopithecus; species Rhinopithecus bieti. The sequence continues at coordinate 1,337,621 of NW_016812346.1, read as the reverse complement.
AGAGTCAGTACGCTCGGATTCTGGATCTCCACCCGCAGGGAAAGTCTGTTGTTTCTGAAAAAAAGCTTCCAGGTTTTATTCTAAAACTTGCTTGGTTTCAGTGCTGTGTGTGTGTGTGTGTAAATGCATCTAGTTCACCGGGAGCTCTGTCAACATCAGGTCTCTGTGTGTATATATTTGTATGTACGGTTTGTAAAGTGCTTTTAGATTTTTTAAAGGCAAAAGTTAAACTCATTTCATTGAAAATCCTCAGCTGGATTGCATTAAATGGAGGGAAAACCAAAAACGTACACAATATAGCCATTTGTGAAACACAATTATTTCTCCTGTTACTTAATTACAAACAGACATAAATACTCTGGATTCTGACATCCCAGATCTTCTTAAATTCTAGATCCGCATTTTGACATGTAATGAAGGAAGGGTCGGATTCCAATTTGTGTGTTAAGCAAACCTGAGAGTTACAATTATATATTGGGACCATAATGACTTCACTAAAACAAGACCTAAACTTTTAATTAACCTGCCAAGACAAATTACAACTCATAGCTCAGAGGTAATGATCACAGACAGCTGAGACTCAATGCCAGGGACTCTTGGGGAAAGAGGGATTAATAGCAACATCAGAATCAGTCTGTTTTTGTATTAGAGAAAAAAACAGTATTCATTAAACCATCACTGTAGCTTGAAGTCAGACAGACAGGTCAGAAAGGCAGCAAGAGAAAGGTGGAAGGAGAAAAAGGATGGGAGAGAGTATTAAAACAGCTTCCATTTATTGAGTGCTTGTGGTAGCCCAGAGCCTATGCTAAGCACTTTCTATTTCTCTGTTTAATCTTCACAGTGGGGATTGCAAAGTACTATTGTTCCATTTTCCAGACAAGAAGAATGAGGCTTAGAGAGGTGGCATAACTGTCTCTGGTCGCAGAGCTAACATGCGACAGTGGGGAAGGAATGGAAAATAGTTCTGGTAAGGCATCTGTCTTCAAAGCTTCCTTGACAGAACACCGGAATCAGGATCCCCTGGGCTTTACTGCAGGCCTACTGAGTCATATTTTCTTGAGAAAAGGCCCAGGAATGTGAATTTTCCCCTGGTGTCCCAGGTGATTCTTTTATTCAACAGTGTTTGAGAAACATCTGTAAAGTACTATATCTAACTACTTGCCACTCAAAATGTGGTCCACAGCAGCCTTGGTATCACTGGGTGAGGTTGGAAGTGCTGAATCTAAGGTCCCACCCAGATCTGCTGAAGCAGAATCTGCATTTTATCAAGACTTTCAGGTGGTTCACTCAAGTCTGAGAAGCATAGTATGACCTACTGGCCCTAAAATACATTACAGGGTTAAGAGGAAGTGAAGACAGGTGTCCACATTTAGGTGAGAATAGCAGAACCAGAGGGAAAAGCAAGACCATCCCCCTAATTATGACAAGACAGGTTAGCAAGCTCTGACAAGCCAAGGGTTGGAAAAGATGCCACACTGTGCCTATGGTTTATTCCTCTAAGATGTGTATCCTAATTAAAAGTGGCTTTCTTCTGGGGTTTGTATTAATATCCTTTCATATTTATGCTAAGTTATTAAAAATAAGGAATTCTGATGGTAAAAGTCCTTAGTTTTGAACAAGTGCTACTCTATGCTTCTTTGTAAACCATGCTTAAGGGAAATCAGGCCACGAGACCATGAAGCTGTAACTCGGGCACCACCACGACTTGATGATCATGTCCCTAAACTGTCGCCATCCTATCTGGAGAGGAAAAAGAATCAGGGCCTGTAGCCTCCCAAACCCTGCCAAGTGACAGCCTAACAGGATGACGGCCAGCCTAGGGCCTCTGATGACAGGGAACGGGCTATACTGTTAGCCTTAATGTCACCAGTGACTCTGAGCTGCAGCCTCAAATACCAAAATCCTGAAAAACTAAAAGTTGGGAACCCCAAGTGATTTGTGCAAGGTCAATACCCAAGTTTGTGCTGGAGACTGAAAAGGGAGCAAAATCCCTGCCACAGTTCACAAGAAGGTATCCAGGCAGGAAACCAACAGTACCACAACTGCCTGACAGTCGCTGGCGCCAATCTTGCCAGGGGAGCTTGTCCCCTCATTCACTGCGTGACACTGCACCCCGCTGGGCTGGATGCCAGGAGGCAGACAAGATCCTGTTAAAGCCCTGCCCTCTAGGCACTCAGAGTCCAGCGGCTCAGACAGACATCTCTAAAACGAGGACTGTACAAAGTGATAATTTCTACATCAGAGCTAGTTGCCTGAAAGCCTCTACCTCCTTCATTTTGCCAAGAGGATAACATATTGAGCCTGTATTTAGAGCAGAAGCTTTTTAGCCACACCCTGTATTTAATGGGAAGATACTTTCTGTCTCAACACAAAGGGTAAAATTTCAAGTAAGTGGTAAATGGCCTGAAAATGACTCCTGTTGTTTAGAAGTAAGAACCAGGGGCTGGGTATGATGGCTCATGCCTGTAACCTCAGCATTTGGGGATGTCAAACTGGGCAGCTCACTTGAGCCCAAGAGTTTGAGACCAGCCTAGGCAATGTGGTGAAACCTCATCTCTACAAAACATACAAAAATTAGCTGGGCATGGTGGTGTGTGCCTGTGGTCCCAGCTATTTGGGAGGCCAAGGCAGGAGGATCATTTGAGCCCAGGAGTTCAAGGTTGCAGTGAGCCCTGATTGAGATACTGCATTCCAGTCCAGGTAATAGAGTGAGACCTGGTCTAAAAAACAAAAAGTAAGAACCCAGGGTCTTGTAAGAGTTTTAGAAACCTAGTACCAGATTCAGAGATTTTTTTGGGTTTTGTTTGAGACAGTGTCTCAGTCTGTCATCCAGGCTGGAATGCAGTAGTATGATCACAGCTCACTGCAACCTCAATCTCCTAGGCTCAAGGGATCCTCCCACCTCAGCCTCCTGAGCAGCTGGGACCACAGGCATGCACCATCACACCTGGATAATTTTATTATTATTTTATAGAAACGAGGATCTTGCTATGTTGCCCAGGCAGGTCTTGAACTCCTGGCCTCAAGCAATCCTCCTGGTTCTGCCTCCCAAAGTGCTGAGATTATAGGTATGAGCCATCACATCTAACCTGGATTCACAAATTTTTATCAGACTCCATTTTTCCATGTCAGAGAGACTCCTAGCCAATGACTGAGACAGAGAGTTTTCAGGTGAACTCCAGACCACGTAGAACTGTTCATTAAGCAGAAACCCCATTCCCAGGTGTTCTGTTTAATGCAGTTATATTCTTCCATAACTTTTATTTTCCTGTAGGGATTTTTTATCTCCAGACTATGTCATAGTGTTTCTAATATAAACTCAGAAAAAGATGTTTTCTGACTCGAACCGCCAAGACCATCACGTCCTCCAGCACACTAGGGCAGTCTAAGAGGTGGACACATTCTGTGCAATGTGTCAGTAAAGAAGAGAAACTCTTTAAATAGGGTACCAGGCTTCCCAGAAACCCACAGGCTTCTGCGCTGGCCCAGGGTCTCAGGGTGAACTGGAAGCTGAGGCCCTCTTCCACTGCAAGGGACAGTGAAGGTGTTAAGCACTCATTTAGCACATAAGGGCCCATTCTTTGTCAGAGATTAGGACATCTCTATTCTCAACAAAACCCCATTCTGACTGATGGCGTGGTTCATCCAGCCTTTTGCACTACCGTTCTTACTCTCTCTTCAAGCCTGTATCCTCTTTTCTCATTGGCCAGGGGTTGTTGGCTCCAAAACAAAAAAGAATGAAAACCAAAACAAAACCCAAACCACAAACAGTGAGGTGAACCAAGTGAGACTCTGAAGACAAATACGTGGGAGAGAAGTGCCAAGAAGAGAGATGTTGCATCTGTGTGGCTTGTCCAGGATTCGTGTCTCACAATTCCACCCCCATCTTGAAATGCACTGCACACCAACCACAGACAGCAGGAGACAAGCAGTGGGCGACAGCCCTGGGCTCAGGTGCCAGTTCAGAAGGGCGGGCGATTCTTTGCGCAGCAGGCCCAGTCAGGAGGGTCTCCTGCCAAGCTCCAGGGCCATCCACAGCTCTGACATCCCCTTGTTAGTGTCAGTCCCAGAATCTCCATGCGGCCTCCCACCCAAAGAGACAATATCCCACAGCCTCCAGAGGGTGTGGCTCCCTTACCAATGGCAGTGGTGAGAAAGGAAACCACTTCTGACTCCTTTCCGTCATTGTAAAAAGCCAGGTGCCAGATTCCTGAATCCAAATACTGGATGAAGCCTGTCTCATGGCTGGAGGGGGGCACAGCTCCCCGAGACTGGCGTGGGGTCCCCTCCAGGCTCCGCGCCTCCTGGGTTAGGAGCCTCCTGCCATCCAGCAGCTCCACAAAGTCAAACTGAAAGACAAAGCAAGCACAGTTAGCAGTGGGTCTGTTCCACCACACACCAGTGTCCTTCCCGGGGCTTCTCCTGAAGAGGATATTGGGAAACACAAAGAGAGGCAAAAAGGGCCCAAAGAGGCTAAGGGTGCAGGAAGGTTGATCAACCAACTCAACTCTTCCCCAGATCCCATTTTTTCATGGTGATACTCTCCCGGTTCTCCTGTGAGTGAGGCATAATTAGAGGATTATTTTTTACTCTCATTTTATTTTAGTTCTTTTTGTACCAGTGGTGAGTCTTCCCATGGCTGAGTCTGTACCAGGACACACTTTTTTTCAATGCCGGGTGTGTGGTTAGAAACCCAGCCACTTTACAATTGGTTGAACTCCATGCAAGTCATGACAACAATCTCAGGGGGTGGTGGAGGGGAGCAGAGGCAGGTGGCTAGGACTGGGATTGGAGCATTGGATGTGATTGGAACATCAGTCATGTGCAAATGAAAATTTGATTTATGTCTATTTTCCTTTGGTCAATGGTTCTTTCTGAATGCTCTAGTTTCAGGGAGCAAATTTAGGGGAACTAAACTGGATTAGCTCAAAATTCTATCAATAATTACAAGCTGTGTCAAATACAATTGCCAGTTGATCGGGGAGACTGCTCATGTGAGACTCCAGAAAAGTCAGTTACACTGTGTTAACAACAAGTAGGTGGTTAAGTCCTACTGGCCTACTAGCAAGCAAATTGAGTAGTTATCTAGCAAGCTAGCTAGCTTTAAAAACCAAAAAAGATATTTATTCAATTTCATGAAAAACTGTCTGGAGATATGAGGCCAGGACTAGCATACCAGTCTGCAGTCAATAGGGGCTTAAGGCTCTTCTGTGATTCCTTCTTTAGCAAACATACCATCTTTTAACTAAAAATCTTAAATAACTAGCAGGGCTAGGAAGACTGCATTTGGCCTGGGAATGCCCGATGGATGCCTATGATTTACATTACTCCAGTTCCAGCGCTGGCAGGACCTTGCACAAGTGTCTGTTGTATATTAATTATGATTGGTAATATGTCAGTCATCCTGGACAAGCTTTTTTCAGTGTTTCTGGTGTGCATGTGTCTGAGTCAATGTGTAACCCTGAAGGAGAGAAGGAATGAGAAAGACTAGGGAAGAAACGTTTATTCTGAGCCAGGTCCTGCACTAGCTGCCTTATAAATGTTATTCTTTATTCTTCACAACAGCCCTGCCTAGTGGGTATTGTTATCACCATCTGATAGATGAGGAAACTTGCTCTGAGAGGCTAAGTGATGGAGCCAAGGTTATAATGCTGATAACAAGAGGATTCAAACTCAAATCTGTCTGATTCTAAACTGCATGCTTTTTTCTCTAGATCACATTTTCTGGATAATTTAACTTAGGAGACTAGGTAATAGCAGAAAGGCTGTTAAGAGATTTCCTAGAATTCCTTCCTCCTAAAAAGCCCATGATATAACCTTACTCATCTGAAAGGGCGGGTCTGAGAGGGAGTACATGATGAATGGGCTATAAAATATATAAATGTCCCTTCAGGCTTAAGGCTCCGGATTGGCCTTCTTAACTTTGGGTTAAGATGTGAGGTAGGAGCCCATGCAGATCAACAGGGTATGTGGGGTTCTGGTTACCTGTGTATGTGAAGGAGGGAGGCCTTTTCTGCCATAAATGCCAACCAGGGCTGCCTTTCCCAGAGACACATTGAATTTCAGATGCACAGGATGGTCTATGAACACTTGAGATCTCCAGAAAGTGCCAGGAGGAATCTTCTGGGAAGCTCGCCTCCCCACATCAATTTCTCCAGAATCTATGAAACTGTCCTCTGGAAAGAAACTACTGGGCTTTCCTACCAAGACACAGGGAAGGGAAGACAAAGACATCTCAGTTAGCCACATGGGAAACGAGAAAGCAGGGCATCTGAACACCCGGGACTCTCCTTAGCCTCACATCCTTCTCTACAATGCTCTGCTGTCAGCTTCCTCCCCACCCTGACCCTCCCCACATGGAGGAGGAAAAAGGTCCAGAACTTTCTTTCCCCCCAGCGATGCTCAAATTATTCTGCTAAAAATACGCATTCTTCCAAAGCAGTATGGGTCCTCCCCAAGGGCCATCTGTTTACTGCATAATTCCACAGCTTGTTAAGATATATTTTGATCCTAAAAATAATCATTTGTGGTCACATGAGAATAGCTCTGTGATTTGGTGTGTTAAGGGGTGCATGGTAAAATAGAAAGGATAGGGGAATGAAGTGTTATTAATTTTCCAAGTCAGAATGATTCCCCAGCAGTGGGAAGCATGACTTGGTGGAGTAAGGTATTTAAAAAGCTCACTAATTTGTGTATATATTGGAAGCCAAATTCTGAGGCTAAGATATGTGGATGGGGGTTGTGCTTAGGGCAGGGTTAGGGGCTGGGGAAGATGAGGAAAAGATACTTCTGAAAAGAGGAAATATTTCTGCAAAATGTTCCTTTGTCTTTGGATGAGGGTAAATATCATTTTTTGTGCTACAATGGGTCAAGCTGAGGGGATTTCCCAAGTTCACACACCAAGCCTATGCGATAGTTGGAAATTCCACCCAGGCTCGCAACCCTGTGCCCAGCATCTGTGCAGGGTGCCATGAGTAAAGTCTCTTGGCCATTTCTATACCAATCAGGAGGGTGACAGCTCTCTGGGGGCACCACAAATGCAAGGAAGGAAAGCAGCTTATCAAATTCCCTCTACTTAGTAATTAAACACACTCATAGGTGAAAAATACAAACCCTAACTTCCTGCCAGACATCAGCCCCCTGAAGGGTTGAGAAGGAAGAGGAGAGACTCTAGGGATGTTAGGAAGACCACCCTTAGCACACGGAAAGACCAGCATCAAGTCAACAGGCTGTATTTTATTTGTTGTTACGAAGGACTTCCTGGGTATCCTGGTTCCAAGGATTTTTTTTGTGATGTTAGAGATGTTCGAAGAGACACTTCAGAGAACAAGAATTCATTTGTAAAGAAAACACACTTCGGAACTTTTTGTAAACAGCATTTGGGGAATAGGAAATTAAAATGCCTTTCTTTCCCCCTAGCTTCGTAAGACTCCTTACAAAGCACATTTGATGCTGAAATGAAGTCTGGCAGGGCATTGTTGTAGTCATAAAATATTTTACTGTTTTAAATAATAAAATTCAATTTAAATGTTAAACTTCTCCATATGTTATCATTCCCTTATAAACTCCTAGGCAGAAACATCAGGTTTTTAGCTTCAAACTGTTAAATGTCATTTTAATTAAAAATATGCCAACAAAAAAGTTAAAATGTGCACTATCAATAAAAGTACCACTAGTATTTTGTCATTAGCATGGGAAAGAGTTTGCTTTTTAATTCCTTTATGGAAGGAATTTGCTTCAGACTTTTACCTTGAAAAATATAGATACACAAACCATCATGCTGTGATTCACAAAGTTCAAAGGCAGAACCCAAATTCACAATTCATTGAGATGGAAGAGAATTATTTACATTCTTTCTTATCTGATTTTTGGGTTCCCAATACCACAGCCATTCTATATTCCAGGAGGAAATAGTCTGCCATCAGCTTTTAATTTTGCTGGGGAGGCAGAACTAAGAGGGAGAATGAAACAAAGCAGATGCCTTCTGAGCTTTTTCCTCCTAGAAACTGAAAAGAAATAAGCGCAACACTGCTAATTCCAAGGATGCGTTTCCTTTGTGAGTAGGTGGGAGTCTGACCTGATGGGATTTGAAAATTGTCTGAAGTCAAATAATTCCCATGTCTGAAAATAAATAATGGAAAACTGCTCCCCCATTTTAGCATGCTACCAGAGAACCCTGCACAGTTCATTTTCTCCCTCAATGAGCGTATTTTTAGGAGACAGTGACTGTGTCAACTAGGTTTTGCAGCCTTATAAGTCAGAGGTCTGCAGGCCTCAGGCATAAATAAGTTGGCTCTTACCCCAGAGGAGGTGACAAAAGGGGGCTTTTCTAGCACTTTAGTATTTCACCTAGGTGAGCTGGATGGGAGGGAGGAATTGTCTTGAGTGTGTATATGCTGAAATAAAAACAGTGAACTCTGCTCTAGGGCATATCCTCCATCAGGACCTTGAGGGCCTCTGGTCACCAGTGGTCTCCAAATCCCACCATAGGGACAGGCTGGGAGCTGCTGAGGGGGAAAAGCTAACAGCCCGCTGATCACCTTTACCTGAGGGGAAAGAGTCATGAGATGGGCTGGGCTGAGGGTTAGGAAAGTGAAATGCCTTCCTTCTGTCTTGCTTGTTAAAAATCTGTATTGCCTTACACTTTCTGTCCTTAATTCTGAGCACCAAGCTGTGAACACTAGGTTACAAAATATCCTCCACCATGAAGCAAAAGCCACCAGTGGTGGAATCATAAGGGAGAGGAGAGGCTGGAGGCAATTGGAGGCAAAGTCTTGTGTATACAATTCTTCTTATCCCTACCTACATTCTGGAAGATAAAAATAGTAATAGATTTTAATGGCGGAAATAGCAATAAAGGTAGAGGTAGTAGTATTACTAGTGATATTGGCTTCCACTTGATGAGCTCCAACCACAGTGACAGGTACCTTCATGTGTATCAGTTCAGTTAATTCTCAGAGCAACATTAACATCCGTATATGGAGGCTCAGAAGCCTTAAGAAACCATTTTGTGATCCCTCTTTATTTATTAAAATATAGCTTCTGAAGGGATCAAATTGATGAATGGTTAACTAAAACACTACAAAGACTTTCTCAATGGTGGTGGGGTGCATTGACCTTCTTAAAGAGCAAGAGTCCAATAGGATTCACAGCCTCAGCAGGCTAAATATCAGAGCTTGACCAGGTAGATCCGAGGCCCATTAAAAAACTTCCTGGCATCCTAGGGTATTAGAAGATCATTGGTATGAATCAGGAACCTACAAACAGGTCCAAAAGTTAAAAGGCAATAGTCAGGGTCTCAAGGCATTCATGAGAAGGACACTGGGTGTCCCCAGGGACTTAACAGACACTGCAAAAAGCTTAGGTCTCAATTAGGGCTCCCTACAGCGAGATGAGGCTTCACAAGGCAGATTTTACTTGTAATAGTCCAGTCTTTGCTTTGTAAAGCTAGATAGATTCAGGCTTCCTATAGCAATGCTGTGCAAATATGCAATCATGTCTATAAAAGAAATTTCTTAATGAATTGCTAAAATGATTGGATAGCTCAGTCAAAAAGCAAGATTTGGAAGAATTGAAATTTCGTGCACTTCCCAATCACAGCCTTTACTTTCTTGAACTGAGATATATCTATATAGGTTCTAAATTCCTAATCAACTAATGTTCTTTCCCTCCCTCCACCTTTTTGGTTCTTTTCAATGCAATAACTTGCATGAAGAATTCTTTAGTTTCCTTAGCAACTGCTTGAAATTTATTTGGTTATCAAAATAAGCTGTTCCGTTTTGGAGAGCCCAGCTGAGCCTGCGCACAGCAATTTGCATGGTTCAAATTCATGGGCAATTTTTATTTCACTGCAGAAAGAAGAAAATGCTATCTCAAGCCCACCAATTCAACCATCAGAAATGCTTGTTTATTCAATGTGTTTTTTCCCTTCCGCATGAATGCATAACACAAGTTCTTGTGGCTTTAGTTCGAAAAGCTGCTGTATTTGGTTTCTGTCCCATCACAACCCTGGAATGGTTACAGTCATTTGGAAAATATAGTATGAACTGCAGTTTCATATTATTCTTAAACACATGATGAACATTTACAATTCTTGGATTATCATATATTAAATTCATATAAATAAGAAATATATATTCTTTAAAATATTCAAAATACCTCAAACCTTTGCAGAATCTGTGGCAGGGAGAGAATGTTAATTAGTCTGGACTTCTAGGATTTTAATAACTAATATGGAATGGCTTGGGATTTGAGTGGATAAGAAGAGAACTAATATTTGTTGAACGCCACTTCAACACTAGGCTTTGAATGGATAGATATTGTTATCCTTGTTCTACAGATGAGGAAGGTCAAGGGAGATGCAGTAAGCGTCATGAGTTAATAGAGTCAATATAAAGCAGGGTCAGGATTAACATCCTATATTGTCTGGCTCCAAGGCCCATTTACCCCTTTTTTATCACACTACATTGCTTTCTCCATCATTGTGAAGCAGAGACTCTAATCTTAATTGTGGAATCAGCTGTCTTCTTGAATACCCTCAGAAAGGATGAGAAATATGTGCTCACATCAGAGTTAAAGACTTTCTCCATTGAGATGATCTAGGGAAATGCATTTTTAACATCACAATGAAAAACATAAACTAAGTAGACATTGGTTTGACCAGGGCAAAAGAAATGAAGAACATCGTGGTCTCACATAAACTATAGGAAGCTTTGTCCTCTGGTTTCCAGTCTGATGTATTTTTGTCACAGTGATTGCTTCTGATGCTGACCACTCTACAGCACAGTGCTGCATTGAAGGGGTTTGCAAACAGGATTTGCATTTGCATCAGTAATGACACATAATCCCTTTAAGCAAAAATACTCCAATTAAAATAAACCAATAATCTGGTGCAATTTTATTTTATCTCTTATCTGCACCTCCTGTTCCTTGCAAAAACAAAACAAAACCTAAACAACCCACAGACTAATTTCATTACAGCGAGAGATTTCAGATAGATTCGACTCCTGTTTAAACAATGTCTGATAGAGATCATAGAAGGAAAAAAATACATCTTGCCAAATGAGATCCTTTACCAGTTCCTTGAGGGTTAAGCATATTTTAAATCTACATTTGTACATGCTGATCTAAAGACAGTCTTCACGTTATGGTATTAACCCATGGCATCTGACACTAGAAGCTGACATGGGCACCACTAGTCAACAGGCAGGACCATGGACAGGGCCAATGTGACAAATTCTGAAGAGCCATCTGGTTACTTATATGATTCTGTTACTATTTTCATATGTAGACCTTACAAATTAGAATGCACCTTAGAGAGAATCTAGCTCAATATTCTCCTTTTGAAGAGGAGGAAAAGGACTCTCAGAAAGTGTGTTCAAGGGATTTGCTTAAGGTGATACCACAGGTCAGTGGCTGCAGCTGCACTTGAACTCAGGGCTTCTGACTTCTAACCCAGAGCTCTTCCCATGGTCCCATTCATGATTCCTCCCTCCATATCCTATTAAGAGGCAAAGAAAGTGTACATTATTTAGCATTTTAAGACTTAAAATCTTTGCAAATGAGAGGACTGGCTTTGTCCCTCAAAATAGTGGGCAGGGGCTCTGTGTGGAAATGATTCCAGTTCCCACTTCCCTTAAAGATGACCAGAAGCCAAGAGTTGACTTTGGCCCTCAGGATCCTCATTTCAGAGGTCATGAGTAGATACTCTGACTAAGTATATGCCACCCTGTTAAACAAACTGGTGCCAGGAAGGCAAATCCTTGCAAGGGCAGAGAGGCTCAGATGCTATGACCCAAAGGTCAACTGAGAGAAAAGAAGATGCAAGCAGTGAAGGTTAGAGGCAGCTATTGTCAATGTGTTGACTGAAGGGTCACAGGGAGAGAAAGCAGGCCATAGCAGGTGCAGGAGAAGGGAACGCCACACTGCCCAGAATGACAACCAGGCTGGGTTATTAGCTCAGACATCTTTCTGGGTGTCAATTTTTGTGAGTCTGTGCCACTATTGGCTAATAGTGTCCATGGCATGTTAGAAATATTTCTAGGACATTCAGAACATGGCCCTGTGGATATCCCATTCAAGAACAGCAACCCCAATGCCACCACCATTTCTATCATTGATAGGAAATATGCATGTCTCATTGTACAATAGAATTTCACATCCACATCTCCTTCAGGGTCTTGTAACCTTGGGATAAGTCAAGTGGGGAAGCTTATGGAGATAGCAAGAGCCCTGGAGTCACAGACCTGGGCTCATATCCCAGACTCTACCATTTACTGGCTGTGTGACTCTGGCCAAGTCACTTAATTAGTGCAATCCTTTTACCAATTCTAGTTTTTACACGTAGAATAATTATAAAATAATTATACTTATCTCATAGGATCTCTGTGGGAATTAAATGTGAAATGTTTTTGACAAAAAGTTTTAAAACAAACATGCTGTACGAACACTAATGATTATTGCTATCATTGTGGATGAGGAAACCGAAGCTCAGCCAAATAAGTGACTTGCTCAAGGTCACAGAGTTAGTAAATGCCAGACCACTTGAACTGGTGTTTCTATTAAACCACAAGAGCCCAAGAATCTTTCCATTACAACACCCTATCTACCTGCCTCCCCATACCCTGCTCCCACAGATGCCCATCTGTCCCATGAGGTTTGCCCAGAAGAGCTCCTCTCACCCCACACAAAGATGGCCACCCCAGCAGTGTGAAGCCCCTAATGCTTCCCTCAAGGCATGGGATGGGATTCTGCTGAGCACCATGAGCCCTGCCTGAGCCCCCCATGAGCTCTCAGTGACAAGGAACTGCAATGAAGACACAGGTGGACTGGCAGCTTGGCAGCTGGCGTGGAGTGTGGAAGGATGGAGGAAGCACCAGAGCATGGAGCTGTGAGCCAGGCACAGGACGCACACGCGTGATGGAGGGCTCCTCAGCTTAGAGGCAGACACAGAGGACTCACGACACGGACAACACAGCAACCCTACCTTCTGCGGTTCCTTTGCCTTTCCTGTCAGGGGTCTCTAAGCCAGTGCCCCCTGAGGGGTACAGGGAGACGTCGGTTGGCACAGGCCAACTGCTGGCTGTGTCCTCCGTGATCTCATACATCTGCCCCTCCATCGGCTGCAGGTGCCAGTTTAGGCCAAACAGGTGCATGGCTGTGGTGAGCAATGAGAAAAGTCATCTTTTTCTGCTGGAGGCAGAAACGGGACTCCCAAGCCATAAGGGAAAGGTGGGCAGGGTGGGGGAACACAGACATTCAGTTCAGTTCGACAAGTAGCCCCCAAAAGGGAGCTCTTGTAGTGCTAGCCCTGCAAAGGAGACTGGGGTCAGAGAGGATCAAGGTTAAAACCCTGCCCTCAGGGGGCTCACAGTCTGGTGGAACTGGGAGTAGGCAGGATCGGGGAGTCTCAGGAGGTCTTGGTCTTTGCTTCAAAAGATAAATAACAATCTGGGGGAAAAACTGCAATTGGTATGACAATGTTAATTTCCTTAACACAAAAATAACTTGTACAAATAATAAGCAAAGTCCAACAACTCAGTAGGAAAATAGGCATTGGATATGAACAGTTTACAGGATAAGAAATACAAATAGCTCATAATCATATGAAAAGACTCTTGGCATTATTCATAGTAAAAGAAATGTAAGTTAGACTCTGAAATACTATTTTTCACATATGGTTTGGCAAAGATAAAAAAGGTTGAAAATATACTGTATTGGCAGAGAATGGAAAGCAAGCATTCCCATACTTAACTGGTGTGAGAATATGATGTACAAAATCTATGGAGGGCAATTTGATAAAAGCTAGTGACATTAAAATACACATACCCTTTATCCTGGGACATAAAGCTTCCAATTCTAGAAATTCCTTCTCCAGATATACTTAAACATGTACTAAATGATGTACATACAAGGTTATTCACTGCAGCATAATTTGTTATAGCAAAATATTAGAAACCAGTCCACTGATAAGGGGCAAGAAAAGTAAGTAAAATCCACACAACAAAATTGGATGCAACCATTAAAAAGAATAAAGAGGTTCTTTATGTATTTTTGTGGAAAGAAAAGTATAACATGCAGAAGTGTTTTGATATACTACCTTTGGGTTTAAAATTCCGGGAAATGTAGGAAGTATTTCTGGTAGAATATGAAAGACTGGTAACAGTAGCTGTGTCCTATGAAGGATAGAGATACTATGGATTGGGGGTAGGAGGGAAACTTGCTTTTCACTGTATACCTTTTGCACATTTTCATTTTGTGCCATGTGCACATATTTCTGTTTGAAATACATTTTCCAAGGTAGCAACTGCTAAAAAGTCTTGTACAACAATCTAGAAAGAGACCATAAGGCGTCAAAGAATGAACATTGTCCCTTGAGATATACATGCTTGAGAAGGCTAGGAAGCTCATCTCCAAAAATGTGATCTAGCACAAAATATCTGCTGAAATCCCATTTTAGGATTCCAGGCTTGGGCTTTGTCAGTGGTCCAGGTTCACCTCTTCTGATGCCCACCTGAATTCCCCATACACCGAAGTAAGCATTCAAGTCCCTGGACCCTCACCGCACCCTGGATGTAGCATTCACTCCTTTGCTTGGTGAACACTGTCTGAAAGCCCACTCCATGGCAGATTCTGGAGAGCCAGAATGGAATCAGAGAGTCCCTGCTTCAATGAGTCAAGTAGGGAAGACAGACAAATAACAAATTCTCTTCAGCAGGACCAGAAGGCGTAGAGGAGGGGGTGCCTGACCCGCTAGCGGGGCTAGAAGAACACAGGGAAGGATCTTCAGAGAGATGAAGGCCCATAGTAATTGTATTTACTGTGACAGGCAGTATGCGGGGAGAACCTGTATATATTAATCCTCATGGCAACCTCACCAGATCGAATTTACAGAGGTGCATATTAAGGCTCAGAAGGTTAATTAAAATTATGATAGTCATAAAACTATCATTTACTGAGTATTTAATGATATGCCAGGCATTAGGCTGACAGCATTACAAGCAATAATTCCTTTAACTCTCACAATAATCCTACAAGGTATTAATAGCCCCATTTTATGGATGGAGAAACTAAGGCACAACAAGACTAATTAACACACACAAGATTAAATGCCTAACAGGTGGCAGAGTCTAGACTAGAATTCCAAACTGTTCCTATCCTGAAATCACGCACTGTCAGTCTTCTTGGCGTCAAGGCCCAGGCTTGCCCACTTAGCTAGGCCGCCTCTTGCTTGGTGTACCTAGCAGGCTTGGTGTTACAAAGACATCCCCCTTTTGTACATCAGCCTCCAAGGCTTTTAAGTCTCTTTTTAGGCAGTAACACAGGATCCTGTGAAATAGAGAGGAAACTCTGTTACCTGGCCCCAGTGTATGAAGGTATCACTGATGGTGGTTTTGAGGGGCTGTGTGACTGCCGTCAAGACACACAAAAAATCTATCAAGGGGACTGGAGCACAGCATACCCGTCTGACTTCTAGTCTGAACACAAGCCATGGGGAACACACACAAGTCTGCTTCAGCCAGGAGGCCATGCTCGGGTGAAAGCAACGAGATCCCACACTTTGTTTTTTCTTTGGTTACTGTGGTGCAGGAGAAGGTGTGTGGGACCAGAGGAAAGAAACTAGTTTTGAATCTCAGCTGCCACTGCCTAGCTGCAGTCTTCTCATCTGAGCAATGAACATAGAAAGCTTCAGAACACTGTTGTATCTAATGAGGTAATACGTGGTAAAATGCTTTGCAAACTGTACACATGTGTGATAACTATATGTGATAACCATTCATTGCATTTGCACTGCTTATAATGATAACGACAATAGTCACTGACATTTATTGAGCACCTTTTTTGGTACCAAGTACCAGGTGAGGTGCTTTGCACCGCTCTCCTCTACCTCCTATGTAGGTGACAATAATACTTTAACAGTTAACCTGCCTGGAAGCAGTGAATATTCTGCTATTTCCAAGGCTGCATTAGCTCAAAATTCTGTTTACCTTCTTACTTAATCTATATATTAGCAACTCCAAAGGTAACGGAGAAATTGTTTGAGCTACAGATAAATCAGATATATGCAGCTAAGTGAGCAGTGCTTCTTTCCCCATTAGAATCAATTATCTCATCTAAGTGTGCAATAGCGCTGTCTTGTTAAAAGGTCATGAGAATTAACTAATCCCAGAATGAATAGAACTCTCACAGCTTTGTGAAGAGAAACATTTTTATTGTCACAGCTTTCTTTTATATTTAACAAGATGCAAATAAGTCCTTGCTTAAAAAAAAAAAAAAAAAAAAAAAAAAAGATACGTTGGGGATAGGGGTGGGAATAAGCCAGGGAAAAAAGTGTTGCAGATGAAAGCGATCAACAGGTCTGGGGTCCCAAGGAAGTTAATGAGGGCAGGACAGTTCACAGCTATGAGGGTGGGGGAGACATGGGGCGGGGGCGGG
>NW_016812346.1:1277894-1320901 GCF_001698545.2 Rhinopithecus bieti | reverse complement strand
GGTGGGGGAGACATGGGGCGGGGCGGGTGTTGGCAACCCTTCCTCTCCACTGTGTCCCCCTGGCAATCACAGAGGCCAACACAGCTGTGAGGCTGGCCAATTGTTTCCGTGGCCTATGGAAGATGCACTCCTGAAAACTATCTGGGAAAGCAAAGCTCTGTATTCAACTCCAAATTAGCCTGAATCTCTCAGGAGATTTAACCATCCCAAACTAACTTCAGAGGCTGGTGGGTAGCGAAGGAAACCCAGGGTCACCGAGGTTGGGCTGAGAAATGGCTACCTGGAAAGTAAGAAGCAGGATGAAGCAGAGATTCAGAGACATGAAGTTCAACCAGTAATGTCATCTTTTTAAAAAATTTTTAAATTTGTTGGCACATAGAAGGTATATATACTTATGGGATACATGAGATATTTTGATAACAGGCTTGCAATGCATGATAATCACGTGATGGAAAATGGGGCATCCATCCCCTCCCTCCAGCATTTATCTTTTGTGTTACAAACAATCCAGTTATACTTTTAGTTATTTAAAAATGTATAGTTTAATTATTATTGACGATAGTCACCCTGTTGTGCTATCAAATAGCACAGTTCTTTATTCATTCTATTTTTTTTTGGTAACCGTTAACCATGCCACCTCTCTCCAAACCTCCCACTAGCCTTCCAAACCTCTGGTAACCATCCTTCTATTCTCTGTCTCCATGAATTCAATTGTTTTGATTGTTAGCTCCCACAAATGAGTGAGAATAGAGCAAAGTCATCTTAAAGCCAGAATAAAGGGGATATTTAATCTGTGATCCAAGGTTTTAAATATAAGTTATGCTAGTGACCCTTTCATTCTTTTGCTGTATTGTTAGGCGGGTGGTTAATTCTATAGTCCTGGGTTATGGGAGCAGGGAGAGGAAGTGAGAGAAGTAGTTTGCTCTGCTCTCCCCTTTCCAAAGGACACAGTACATTCTCAGTCAGAGTCAGCCCATGAAATACATATGATCGAGTGGCCACTCTTCTTTATCCTTTGTAATAATCAAAATCATAACGCAAAAATTAGTATTATTTGAATGACACTACATGCCAAGTGCTTCATTTATATTATTCAGTTTCATCCTCATATAAAACTAGGTTGAAAAAACATTATTGGAGAATGGAAGTAGAATAGAAATAGAGCTATAGTGATATATTCTGATTTACTCAGAGAAGTAAAGAAAGTTACCCGAGACCACAGAGCTGGTAGAAATTTGAGGCAAGTTTAAAACTCAGGACCCTGTGCTCCCAAACCAAGCTTCTTCTTTTACATATTTTATTTTAAATAGAAGATAAAATATGGGCAGCATAAAGCCAGCAGCAAAATAAAATCTGAAATAAATATTTAGGGAGGGGGAGCTGATAGTGATGATAAATATTCCCTGGCCCACAGCAATCCTCATTTAAAGCTGTGTATAGCAGCCGAATGCATGTTATCCAAATGATTTGGAAGACAGAGCCATAGATTTAAAAAAAAAAAGAAAAAAAAAGCTAAAAAATATAAATGGTTCTCCCCAGCCTGCTAAGGATAGACCAGGCCACTGAAACAATACAAATTATAATCACCGTATTCCATGTTCCCTGAAGAATGAATGGTAACTACACATCATCTGTGTTACATCACAGGATTATCTATATGATACTCTGCAGTGTGTATTTATAACTCTTGTGCAAAACCTTCCTCAAGTACACTCAAAAGTGACCTAGATAAGCAACTTGATACTGGTTTTCCCGCTAGACTAGTTTGTAATTCAATGAAAAGGTGAAAAGATGCTAAGGAGTTCAGAAAAAGGCTGTGGAAAGGTAGCTGGTTCACAAGATCACCCACGCTGAAATGTTAATGATTTCTAAAAGCCAAGAGCCAAGGTGGGGGAAGTTCTGATTCTCTTGGCTCTGGTCAATCTCATCCCAGGGCTGACATTTTCCCCGTCGCCTTTTCCTGCCCAGCGAGACATGAGAGATGGCTCAGAAAGTGCAAGCTCTATCCTGACATTTTAAAGAAAGGCTCCATAGATGTTCAGACATTGAAGGCTCCCCCAGCACCCGGCCAGCAGGAGGCAATTAACAAAGTCATTATGCAGGAGTCACCAATATCAGTACAGGAGAGTTTCTGCTGTCACAACGCACACTTTCCTTCCAGAAATGGAATGCACGAACCCACTTGCATCTGTACATTAGCAGCTCCAGGGAGTGACTAGACACCTTTATAACCACAAGGAACTATTGATTCGAGTGGCATTTTTGGTTTCAAAAGGCAGTGGGAACCAACCCAACCACACAGCTTCCCACTTTTCTGTTTTATATTAGTGCTCAGGTTTTTTCTTTCTTTTTTTTTTAATGACTATTTCTATGAAATAAAAGTCACTGGGGTTCTTTGACTTATGGTCCTCTAATGGGGGGAAAACTAAAAAGATAAAAGAATAACAACAGAAACGACAGGCTTTCATTCCCTAGGTTATCTTCCTGGTTCTGCTACAAAGCCACCACATTTAAAAGTTCCAAACCAAGAAACTGTATACACAAGATGTACACGGCAGGATAACATAAAAAAAACTGGAAGCAAACTTGATGTCTACAAATAGGAGATCACAACTTAGCTAACTTACGATACAGGTACAGCATGGAATAGAAGGCAATCATTACAAAAAAAACTATGATAAACAGCAATGCAGGAAAATGCTTAAGATACAATGTTAAGGAAAAGAAAAGGTAGGGCACAAAATTGCATGTGTTTCCTGACTGCATCTCTGCAAAACCATGTATGCATATGAAAAACAATTTGTAAAGAAATACATAAAAATGACATCAGGATTTGAATTACAGCAGCAGGATTATTTCCTAGTTTCCAAACTCATTTCAGTGCATCAGTGTTAAAAAAGAAGCTCTACAACTCAGTGTCAGAAGCAATAGGTAGAAGAGAAGGATGATACAGCATGGGGGAGGGGTCCTGACTTTGAGCTTTTGCCTTGTGTCTGACCCCATACATGGGGAATTACATATGCTCTCTCATTCAATCTTTACATGAATCTTGAGAAACTCATTTGACAAATGAAGAAGCTGGAGGCTAGGAAAGGCTCCTCAGCTGGCCCAAAGACACACAGATAGGAAGTACTAAGGCCAAATTTGAACCCAGATCTAAAAACAGATCTGACTGGTTCCAAAGCCCAGGTTCCCCTCCTGGCACATCACACTGGTGATGAGTTACAATGCCTGAAAACTACATTACAATTTTAAAAAAGATTTTAAGGCAAAGCTTTCGCTGACAGCATAGCTAGATTTACTCTTTTGAGATAGTTTGTTAAAAGGCTTTTTTCTCAGGGACAAAGCCTGGGCCCCCATCCTTTCATATCCCGACTGCCTGACCAGCGCCTGATCCCCACAAACAAAAACCATGTAGATGCCAGTAAGCAACTTGCCACAGGCACAGTCAGTCTGCATTTGGGTCTTTCTATAAAAGTACTCAGAGCTTGTTGAGTTACTGGTTTTGTGACTTTGGGCAAAGTACTTAGCCTGTCTGAATCTCAGTTTCCTCACTTGTAAAATGAAGCTGATAATATCTACCTCAAAGGATTGAATGAGATAATGTAATTTGCTTGGAACTATGCCTGGTACATACCAGGAGCTCAGTAAATGGCAGTTGTATCATCACTGTCATTTTGCTATGCTGATTTCCCTACTTTCTACATCTACTGAAAACTTTAAGCTAGCTCTGTGACATCGCCTTTCTCCTCTTTCTATATGTTCCCCATTAGTTCCCTTCCATGCTAGTTGTCAATTTCTTTAAATTGAGGGCCCTCACCTGCTCCCATTAGCTGTAGACTTTGGGGATGGGAACCAGAGATATCTGTCCAATAGATGAAACATCTTTTAAAAGCATAATTGCTATAAAACAGCCTGTCAGGATCCCACTGGTGACTATGTGGGGGTAATTTTTAATCAAGTAAATATACTGCTTTTCCTCCTGTCTCTGGATAAACTTGACGGCAATAATCAGGGCTACTGTGTCTCACTCCCAAATTAAGTGTTTTCTGGAGAATGGATTCTGGCACAGTTAATCATTTGTCTGTGCCACGCAAAGTTATAGGGAAGCAGGCCTTTCAGCAAGGATTCATGGGCGCTGCTCAACGTTTCTGTAAATCATGGTGGAGTTGGTCCTGAGCCAGAGGATCAGGTGCAGTCAGCCACGGAGGCAGGGAACAGGTGAGCCCACCACCAATACAGAGAAGGAATGTCACCTTAACTGGAGGGCACTGAAAACTGGTGACAAGGCAAATTGTAGGGGAACTGGAACTGAAACCTAATTTGTACAGAATAAACGGCTATTACTGCAGTAATAGAATAAGAAAGCTGTGTTTTCTGGGCACCTTTCCCCTGGTGGGTTCTACTAAGACCTCTTCTGTATATAACTAATTTAGGAGTTGGCCACCTCGCACCAACCTTTGGACTAACCTCAGCCCAGTTATCTGACCTCTCCCTGCCAGACTCCCCACATTGTGCTGGTTCCCAAGTCAAGAAAATGGCAGTGAAGGGCAGTGGTTGTGAGCAGAGCCTCTGGAGCCAGAGAGACCTGTGTTCCTTCTCTGGTTCTGATGTGAACAGTTACATGACAACTTTACTCCTTTGAGCCTCTGTTTCCCCGTCTATAAGATGGTGATAATGATACCTAGCTTTGAGAGTTGTGGAGATTAAAAGAAGTGATGTTCTTTATGAGCTCCTCATGGTGCTTGGTATTTACTGGCATGAATTACTGGATGGGAGCTCTCTGTTGGCATCAACATCATCTTCATTGTGTATCAAGGTTTTCACTGAAAAATGAAGTAAGGCCATATCAGGACCTGGGGAGTGAGAAGCCTGAGTTTTTGTTCTGGTGTTAGGGGACATTGCTATGACTGACATCTCAGGTCCCAGGTACCTACCAACCCACTCACTGCACAGATGAAGAAACTCAGGCTTGATTAGCGCCTTTGTGTCAGGGCCTGGGAATGAGCTAAGCCCAGTTCTTCAGACTTCTAATTCAAAGCTCTTCCCACGAAGTGACCCTGTTATTACATTAATCACAACAGAAAATCGTGTCCAGAGCAGGACAGCCATCCTCATTGCTTGTTCTTCCATCAGGCACTGCTTCCCAGGTGAAGGGAACCATCTCCTTGGGTCTAAGGTAAGGGGAATGAACCCACAGCACAGGCCATGTCAGGCCATCAAGCAGCCCTTCCTTTAGAGCAGGGATTATTCTGGTCATTTCTGCTCCCCAGAACCTGGTCCAAAGGGATGAAGAAGAAAGCAAGGAAAGGAAGGAGACAGAGGAATATTATTAAATCAATAACAGCTCCTACTTATTAAAATTTTACCTTGTGCATGATACAATGCTGAAGGATTCACATTTATTATGTCATTCAAACTCACAACTCTTTAAGTTAGATAGTATTAGTAACCCCATTTTACAGATTAGGTGCCTTAAAACAGAGATAAGTAGTAGATATTACTACTTTAATTTTCTATCTCTAGAAAACCCAGGATCCAGAATTGTCTACAATTGTACCATTCAACATAGCAGTGCCAAGATCCAAAAGCAGATCCCAGTGATGCCAGATATTGTCACACTGCCATCAAGGAAGCAAAGGACAGGCTTCCATTTCATCCTCATCAGGATAAAAATGCAGCTTCTGTCAAATCACTATCAACTGGGCAAGTGTTCAAGGAAGCGGCTCCACACAGAAGGGGCGCTTAAACCTAGTATGACGCCCACCATCTGCCCTTCACATTCAGGCCTCACTAGAGATGCAGTGATCGCCACACCCAAAGGATCAGATCTCCTGCCTGTTCAAACTGCTCTGCTGGTGTGAGGAGTCAGCATTGCCCTTTGGGTGGTACAACACACCACCGCCAGGTCTGGGACGGTGCCTGTTATTTCCTGAGTGTGCCATCATCACATTCCTTTTTTTGTGGCCCTTGTGTCCATGATGACACCATTCCCAATGCTATCTGAAGTGTCCATATAAAGGTATTCCAACTTGCAAAGGACCAGCCTTTCACCTGAGACGCACCAGCCCATTCCTCACCTGTGCTAACAATCAAATGAGGCAAGAGAGAGAAACGTGTTTGGTTAGTGCTTGGGAGCTCACATAAGGAGAAGGTGCTTGTTGCTATGCTCCATTCCCATAGCTACTAGAAAATGTAGCGCTCCTCGGCTGTATAGAGCAACCCTCCTGTCTTCTGATTTTCTTTGGCGCACCAGCCATGCAACTGATTTTTTTCATGATCAAAGTCAATTAGGAGGTGGTCCCCACTGTACCTCAAATGGAGTTTTAATTTGTGTATGTATTATTAGGAGAGGCCTTTTCCCTTTGGATCATTCACTTCAGCAAGAGGAATGAGGGCAGACTGCTCAACGTGGAGCCTGCCACCCGGATTTGTAACTTGGGATAATATTTCTTTATAATGAGAAACATTTTGAAATACACTTTAAAATCGCACAGAACAGTGTTTGATGTCCCTCCTTTACTCCCTACAGCGTCCCAGTCTCCAATCCCACGGGTATTTTCCAGTTCTTGGGGATCATATCATATTTTCCTGCCCCCCTGCCTTTATCTGTGCACAGAGCAAGGCACTTACATGTGAGTTACCTCTGCTTCTTCTTTGATTACACACAGACCTTTGGTTTGGTTTAGTCTTTGACTAAAACTAAGAAGCTTAAGGCAGTAAGGAATTCCAGGGACCATGATGATGATAATGTTAACAGCCATAGACATTACTTGGAAGCTATGCTGTACTGAGCACTGTGCTGTGTTTTAGAAACAGGGTCATTTAATCCTCACAAAGCCCAATGAGGTAAGTATTGCTATTACTCTCATTTGTAAGATGAGGAAACTGAGGCTTAAAGAGGTCTATCAACTTGTCCCACGTTACCATCTAATTAGAGGTAGAGACCAAATTCAGATCTGAGTTAAGTCCAGATCGAACCTGCCCCCAATCACTATACCACACTGCTTTTCTGATTAGGTATCAAGCTGTGGAAATGTTAAAAATGGAAAACAAAAACAAAAACAAAAAACCAACATTGCCAATCTCATTGTTATATCGACCTACCTTTTTACTCAAATTTTGTTGGCAGTATTTTCCAGAGAATAGACACTTGACATAACATCTCTTCAGAATGGAAACAATGTTAAAAGAGCATTTTAAATGTGTGTTGAACACAATATTCAATGGTCTACGTTACCTCTGCCTGCTCAGGAGTCTCACTCTGTGTGGATTTCTCTATCCCTCGAGCCTGCCTGCCTGTCCAGCCTCCATGCTTTTGCTGATACGATGCCCTCTGCTCGAGCGGTCACCACCTTCTCTATTAAGAAAAAACTCCTCCATCCTTCAAGACGTACTACAAATATTGCCTTTTCTGTGAGGATTTCCACCATCACTCCCAGCCAAAAGTGGCCAGTGCCCCCAGCTCTGGGCCCTTATTATTTCTGCCCCTCTCCCATAAACACTGCCCTCATGGTATGTGTACCTGTGCTTCCTGTCCCTTGCTGGTTTCTCTACCAGGCTTAGTACCCAGTGGAACAGATCCATAGACACACAGCCAGGCTCCCAGCTCTGGCCCTTACCAGCTGTGCATCAACAGTGACCAACCTAACTCTTAGTTTTTTCATCTGTCGCAATGGAAATAATAGAAAACCATCTCCCAGGCTCTTGTAAGAATTAAATTTAATGAGGATTCCTTAGAGATTATAAAGTATATTGAAAATATAAGGCATTATTATTATATTGCTTAATAGTTAATGAATGAAAGAACACCCAAATGTCCTAATGTAATACAGTCTGTATTTAATACACAGACTGATGCAAAGATTTATATGTGAAACCACCCACACAGTCTCAGACCTCAGCAATTAGGTGTATATATAGTGCTATTTAATAGACTTACTGCACTACAGAAAAGTCAGAAGACATAAACAAGGTGGAAAAGAAGAATTTTCAACTTCTAGGTAAAGAAAAATGCTAATTATCCTACAATTTTCATTTAAAGTTTTGCTACCCTCCTACTCCATCTCCTCTCAAATACCCTTTTTGCAAACACAGTTGGAATCAAATGTGTGCTTATATACACAGTGCCACACACAGGCTGAGACACACACAGGGGTCTGAGGAATACATTTTCCTACACAATTCTACAGATGATCTGAGTGGTAAAATTTGAGACAATGTGATGAAATGGAGTCCACACTACAATTAATGATACTGGCATTTTTTCTTTCCCACTGGAGGCTGTGAACAAAATCTCACTGTAGGCTCAAGGGCATGATCAATCTAGCTGCCTGCCACATGCCAGCAGGAAGGGCTTTCTCCAAAGTGAAATGTTACAAGCCTGGAGAACAGCAGAATCAGATATTACCAGGTGCTGTTGCTCAATAAGCAATAGGTTTTGAGGTCTCCCGACGTTCACAATGTGGCCTTCTGTTGGCCCCAGTCCTGAAGCACTTTGGGTGCAAAACACCACCCCAGTCAATGCACATGTGCATGGCAGTGCTGGCACAGCACATGGGGCAGGACAGACGGATGGACGTTCATTTTTCTTTCATAAGAAAATAAGTTTGTTTGTTTATTTATTTATTTATTTTGAGACAGAGTTTCACTCCGTTGCCCAGGCTCACTGCAACCTCTGCCTCCCAGGCTCCAGCGATTCTCTTGCCTCAGCCTCTCAAGTTGCTGAGATTACAGGCGTGTGCCACCATTCCCAGCTGATTTTTGTACTGTTAGTAAGAGACAGCGTTTCACCATGTTGGCCAGGCTATTCTCAGACTCCTGGCCTTGAGTGATCTGCCCGCCTTGGCCTCCCAAAATGCTAGGATTACAAGCGCAAGCCACTGTGCCCTGTCTAGTTTCTTTCTTTAGCAAGGAGCTACTTGCATCCTCTCAGTAGTTCAGAAGGGTGAACCCCTCCCCTAAATGCCCCCCAGCTATGGGAAGGGTAGAGCACAATGCGGAGAGGATGGGCTCTGGGTGTGAGTCCTGTCTCTTTCTCTCACTAGGGATCTGGCTTTGGGCATATCATTTAACCTTCATGGCCTCAGTTTCTCATCTGTGGAAATGGAAATAAAAACAGCATGGTGCCCCTGTTTGCACTTAACAAATACTTACTGGATAAGTAAGACTCTTGAGAAGATTAAATGAGGAAACACATGTAACACTCAGAATAGCACCTGCCTGGCACAAGGCAAACTCTTGATTTGTGTGTGCTGCCATATTTGTGTGTGCTCTTACATCAGCTTAGGCTTTGCTGGGAGTGGCTGGGAGCAGGGGCAAAGGCACGCTGCAGACAGAAGGGCAACGTGGCCCTCGTTTGCTCTGAGCCTCAGGTATGGGGCACAGGGACATGAGAGGAGGGCTTTTAGAGGCAGCACGGTCTGCATAGGGTTTACAGTCAGAAAACTGGACTTCTAGGTCCAGTTCTACTACTTACCAGCCATTCCAACTGAACAAGTTATTTGACCGCAGCAGGCCTCAGTTTCCACATCTGGGGCTTGCAGGACAGGAAATGCAGTTAGTAACTATAGAGAGTGCATCGACTGCTGGAGAGAAAAATTGAAAGGCCTCACACAAAGGCATGGTATTGATTCTGTATTTGCCTAGTGGAGCCTCTCTTCTAAGGTGAAAGGCAGTCAGTGTCCACCAGCACTTGTGATTTCTGTAGTTTTATACTGAAAGTCTTCAGTAAAATAGAATAAAAGTACAGATTGAAGCTCATAGATAGGTAAAATGCACAAATGGACACTTTAATGTAGATCCTTCTGATACAGGTGCCAGAAATATCCAGCATTCCTATCTACTGTCCTCTGCCTTTGTTTAGGCTGTTCGGTCTTCCAGAAAGCCATGTCGATCTTCTCTTTCAATATCTTACTTGATTTACAAACTCAATGCCTTGTTTTAATTTTTCCTGATCTTCCCAGTTAGAATGAATTGCTGTCTCCTTTGGAATCCCACAGGGATAGGTTCAAACTCCAGTAATATACCTTTATCATCCGCCTAGAATTGCCATCAGCTCCTTACACATCTGGCTGTCCACGAAAGTATGGATGACTCAGAGGCAGTGACTTTATCTGGCTTTGTCTGCTCCTCACAGCCTGGGACACAGTCCAAAAGACAGGCTCAGTGAATGCTCCCCACCAGTTTAAACCTGAATTTGAGGAAGCTCCTGCTGTTTCATCACCTGAAATCCCTGCATCCAGGGATGGCTCTTGGCTGCTAAACCTGAGAGGGTTTAAAATCTCCAGGTGATTCAGCTGCTAGGAAGCTGCATTTACTCCACATCTACTATGGGTCATCCACTGGACTGGGCCCTTTTCAGATGTTCTCTGGCTTAATGCTCAAAACACCACTTAGATACTAATTGACATTTTACCAATGATGAAACCAAGATACAGACAGGTTTAAAAATGTGTCTGAGCCGGGTTTGGAATGCAGGTCTTACTTGGCCCAATCTGTGCTTTTGCTCTGAGACCGTATTGCTGTCTTTAGAAGAATGAAGCTGTTTAGTTCTGGTTTTGTTGTTTTACTGATAGGAAGAAGCACTGAGTGTAAAGAGAAATATTGTGGTTTTTTCAGCCCTCTCTCTTCCTCTCACTGCTCCCTTCTTCCTTCCACCCTGCTCTTCCTCCCTGCTATGAAAAGAGGCTGAGCTCTGCTCCTGCCTTGTCCTCTAAGCCTAGTGGACTTAAGTGTAGCCCCTTCCTAACTTCTCCTCCACAAGTGCTAGGTATTTACTCAGTAAAA
Source organism: Rhinopithecus bieti (assembly GCF_001698545.2). Taxonomy (NCBI): domain Eukaryota; kingdom Metazoa; phylum Chordata; class Mammalia; order Primates; family Cercopithecidae; genus Rhinopithecus; species Rhinopithecus bieti. The sequence goes on along the minus strand of NW_016812346.1, from coordinate 1,310,113 downwards.
GAATAGCCATCGGGGGGCTGTTTTCTCTTTCTCTCTGCACTTAAGTGCAATTAAATTATGTTATTTCACAGTAATTAGTCTGGAATACAAATGAGACTTGGGGAATATTCCTTTCCAAGAAAGCTAAAAATCTAAAAAATCAACTCCCTTTCCATAATCCCTGGGCAATGTTGTAGAAGGAGCACCCAGAGACGCAGCTGGGGCTCCTTCCTGACCAACCATGGCTGTGCTGCCTCCTTGGGGCTTTAAATTGCCCCCACGGCCTCCAAGCCCTGGGAGGGTGTGTTGTTTCTGCAGCCGCTGTTGTTCTTATTAAAAATGAATATATGAGTACATGTGGGTCCCTTCTTTTTGACACATTTCCAAACTCAGAAACTGCTTGGCCCTCAAACTCAACACATCCTGTTTGCCAGGGGGAAGGGGCAGGCAGATTTCATTTACAAGTGGCTCTTACTATTAAGAACTAAGTGCCTGAGAATCATTTCATCTCCATAGCAGCCTCATACCTACATTCATGGGTCAGGAGACTGAGGTCCGGGCAGAGGATACTTCTTGCTTGGAGTCATAAGTAGTTGGGAGCAGATGACGGTGCAAAGCTAGCCTGTGCCCCGTGCTGGTTATGTTTCAGCAGCCACCTCTGGCTTTGTCTCCTCTGGTTTTCCCTCCGCATAGTTTCGAGGAGCCATTTTTCACTCACTGATATATACTTCGCACCTTTGATCTTTGTGAGAACTTGGAACCTCTATTCTTTCCGTTTTCTTTCCCTCCTCTCCACGCTTTGCAACATCTGTGGATTCTGATCTCGACATCCTTCCATCCTTTCTCTCCTTGAACAAACTTTTGCTGGACACATGCTATATCATGCCAGATCCCGGCACAAGAAGCTGCGGCTATGACACTAAGAGTGATGGAATTGTTTTTGGTCCTTATGGAGCTCATAATCTAATGGTGGGGACAGATATTAAATGATCCATGTCACAGTCATTCAGCAGCAATTGTGAGGAGCACCACAAGCACCATAAAGGCATAGAACTGGGTTCCTGGCTCAGCGGGAGAGGCTCACAGATGCTTCCCTGAAGTAGCGACACTTGAGCTAAGCTATTGAAAAAGAACTGATTGGTAGAAGTGGGGTAGGAGATGGCGGGCAGCTCTCTCCAGGAATCCTTCAGCCTCTTTGGGTCTCAGAGCCACTTGTGACCCTGCTCCTACCTCCCACCAATTAAACTGGCAGACCCAGGATCAGACAGAAAGTCTTCTTCTGGCAGAGCTATGGGGAAATTGGATACCTGGCTGGGAGTCCTGACGTTCAGTCCTATCCTTCTGAACAGGATCTAGCAGTGAGTAACAGAGTTTTAAACTGTTCACGCCTTGTGACCCAGGAATCCTGCTCTGGGGAATACACCCTTTCCAAAATAATCCAAATAAGCAATAAGAAAACAGAGCAGAGGCACAAAGATGTTCACAGAAGTGCTACTTACAATGCCAAAGAACTGTAAACAGCCGGAATACAATGATACAGTAATGGCACAAATATAACAGCTTTTCCACTTGGCGAGAATGCCAATTGTGTCAGTACTTGAAAATGTTTGCATGAAAAAATGGCCTGTGAAAAAGGCAGAAGGACATTAAGCTGTGTAGCCACACCGATTATGCTGAGGCTATGGCTTCTGTTGTTATTAAAAACGAATATATATGAGTAACTGAGGGTCCTTTCTTTTTTACATATTCCCAAACTCAGAAACTATGAGCCATGATATGGAGGTCAAGGATAACACACAGAAAACCCCAGAATGTTTCTGTTGTTTGCCCCACTATCTTGAATTCTGGATGATATCTTAAAAAATTTCTCAACAACACTGAAATACCCCAAGAGTCTGGAGATTATTTTAGGTAATACCTGATTTTAAAGCCAGTAAATAAATCACTTCTTCACTACATTTCTCAAAAACAGTGCCTGAAACTACAGAGACAGAGAACAGATAGATGAGTGATTGCCAGAGAGTGAGAATGAGAGGGGGGTTGACTTCAAAGGGGCATAAGGGAACTTTGGGGGTGATGGAATGGTTATGTGTTTTGACTGTGGTGGTGGTCACGTAACTCTACCAGTGTGTCAAAACTCATAGAGTAGTACACTTAAAACGTGTTAATTTTCTGTATGTACATTATATCTCAATAAATGTGATATGAAGGGAGTGGCCTGGGCCTGGTGGCTGAGTGGGTGCAAAGGTAAGGGACAATGCGTGAGCAGTGGCTGGAGTTTCAATCCCAGTTAGGTCCCTAGAAGCACAGTCAGAGCCCTGCACATAGCTAGGGAAAGGAATTCGACACAGAGGAAGACTGACGTCGTCCTGCTGCCTTCCACACTCACTCTCTATGCTTTTCCATCCTGCTTTGTGCCCTGGGAGGCTGGTCCACATGGCCTGGATCAATGCTTCTCTTGAGCTCTGACTTCTGGTTGGGTTCCACCACCAGGAGGAGGTTGTCAGGGTGGGAAGAGAGTGAGGTGGAGATTTCCGATCTCCAGCTCCCTCACCGCCATGCCTCTACTGAAGACCACACATCCGTGTCAAGCAGCACTCTCAGCTGGCTACCTTCTCCAGGTTCTAGTAACCACTCCGTCCCCTTGCCCCTTCATAGCCCTTCATGCCCCTTCAAGGTATCCTAGAACCATTAGCCAGGGGGTAGTACCATTCCTTGACACACTGCTCTTGCTTTGGTATTTAGTTTCTTAAACTGTCCTCAAATTAAAAACAAATGAATGATCAAATGACAAACCCCATAACCCACTGCCTGAATACTTCCGTTGCCAGGAAGGGCACTGTCAAACTCTCCTATCATGGGGAAGCTCTGCAAACTGAAAAATGTTCCTTTTCTTCCCTCTTCAGCCCTGCAGAGCGAGTTGGTCCCTTCTCCCTTCGTCAGCATTTCGGACAACTGCAGAGAGCCATGCTGGTCTCCTAAGTCTTCCTTTTGGGGATCTGGAAGATATCTGTCTGTGGCCTGTTATAATGAGAACAATCTATATATATCTTGCTATTAGCAATTCCCACAGAGCAGCATGAAGGAATCAATCTTGGAGAGAGAAGGCGTTAATGCAGGATCCTGTATCTTTATCACTTTTTCCTCCTTCTAAAAGACCAAGTTCAATCATCTCCATTTCCCATTCTTTGGGCTATAAAGCTAAATCTATGGCTCCTGTCCAAAAGGCCTGATGTGAAGTCAAAGAGAAAGGAGGGAAAATAAGCCTTATTGCACACTAACACCCAGACCCAAGTGTAATAGGCTCATGCTAATGAGGCAACAGCATCTGAGATCCTGATATTGCATGAGCTGAGCCAGATGGAAATAACTGGGGGTTGAGGATTGGATACATCCACCCTGGCCTCTATCTGTAATTCTTTCTCTACACATCTCATGTCCATTTCACCTGTATCTGAGCCCCAGAACATAAAATACACAGTTCTGCCACCATGCTTTGCCCATGCTGCTCTTCTGCCTAGAGTACCCTTGGCAGACTTAACCATCTTGCAAGGCCTTTTATTCAACCAAGTCTTAATTGAGCCCAGGTACCTTGTGCCAGGCTTTGTGCTAGGGACTGAGTATGTGAAAGCAGAGAGTAAGACAACAGGAGATGGGGGAGTGAACTCCACCTAAAAAGAAGGCAAGTCTAATATGTCTTCTAACTTGAATTGCTGCCATACTGAAGTCGTTTCTATGACGAAATGTCAGAGATACTCAGAGTCTGTACCATTCTATGCAAATTGCACTTAATGCTCAAGTTCACTTCTATCACCATTTCCTAGATAGCCTCAAGAACTGCATGACCCAGAGTCTTCCAGACCAAGAACTGCAATATTATTCCAGCAAGCAAAGCTCTCTAATAGCTGCTTTTTGAAGAGCAGCAATTAAGCATTAAGCTCAGCAACATTCTCACTTATAAATTAAACTATCACCACTTCAAACAAGGGTTCTGATTTTTTTTTTTTTGTACTCCACAATCAGTCCTTGTGGGGGTGAAAAATGCAACCTAATTTAAGAAAGGATCCCTCATTGCTGTTACACAAATTGGAATGTTCCACTATGGTTACCCAGAAAATGCAGAAGCCCTCATCTGAGACTCCACCCTTTATGTCCTGGTGCAATTTCCTAGAGATATAGAAATATAGACTAGGAAGGACCTTACAGGACAATCCACTCCTGCCACATTGTGGGTGAGGTCCAAGGAGGGGTAACAACCATCTCCCAAGGCAACCAGCAAGGGACATCTCTTTTATCACATACTCTGTGTTTTTCAACATCATCTCATTTAACCTGCACAACAGCCTTATGAAAGTAGTACTATAATTCCTCCTACTTTGCAGATGAGGAAACCAAGGATCAAATGGCTAAACAGCTAGAGAGTGGCAGTGCTGAGATTTCTGTGGAGTTGGTCAGGCTCCAAATCCTATCTTCTTTCCTGATGAGAACCCCACATTGCCTTAGAGAAATCACAGAGAACGGTGCCACTGCCCTGCTGGGCAGACCTGAACCTGATGATATAGCAATCAGCAACCAGTGTCCTTTCAGGTCTTCATTTAAATGTAAAGCTACTCCTCATTTTTGATTTATTAACAAGTCTTTTTCATCTCCTATTCCAAAGGCCTACCTGGCAAGACAGGTGCTTGGAGAATCCTCAAGATACTAATCTGAGGCTCTTCTGCAGCACACAGTGTCTTTGTTTTACATAGAGATTCGGAACACAAGGGAAGCTGTCAGTTTTATCTGGATAGAAGCAACAGTTGGTGAAGTACAAATCAAGTTCTGTCCCAGTTAGAGAAATGATGTGAGCTGCTTTGCAGGTGACGATTCTTCTTGTGGCTGCATTGCTGGAACAACGAGACATCCCTACAAATGTTTTCTGACAGGTCCCCCTGGTTGTTTTGTCAGCTGCCCTTGGACTAACATAGGCCGGGAAGCCTGTTGGTGCTGCAGTGAGACAAGCCAGGTCCAAGTTCTCACTCAGGAGTAACTAATACTCTGTTACATGAGATGCTAATAATTCTAATAATACTTATAACAATAGTAGTATCTAACTTTTATTGAGTGATCTGTGCCAGGGAGTGAGCTAGGTACTTCTTATAAATTATCTTACAGAAATTTCACCCCAACCCTGTGAAGTAACCACTATTATAATCCTCATTTTGTAGATAGGGCAACTGAGGCAGAGAGAGGTTGTGTAAACTCGCCAAATGTCACAAAGCTTAGAAGCAGCAGTGCCGAGATTTAAAAGCAGGCAGTCTAATTTCAGAACCTATGCTCTCAGCTATCATGCTGCTCTTGGTCCCTCTCCAAAATGGGCGAATCATTCCGGCCACTTCCACGAGGAAAGTGAAAACCAAGGTTCAGATAGGTTAAGCAAACTGCCCAAGTTTACACAGTCAGCAAGTGATACAGCCAGGGTCTGAAGTGAGATCTTTTGATTCTACGTTGTCTGTTCGAGCCCAGGGCCTATATAGCATAGTTGGCTGAAAGCATGGCCTTTGAAATCCCAAGTCTTGGTTGTATCCCAGCTATGTCATATACCGGCTGTGTGACCCAGGCAAGTTGCAAACTTCTCTGAGCTTTAGTTTCCTTGTCTGGAAAATACAGAAAATCATACTCATCCCACAGAATCGTGGTGAGGGTCCAGAGAAATGATACACGTAATGGGCCTGGCCCAAGGCTAGGCACGTAGCAAAAATTCAAAAAGCCAAATATTAAGATGAGAAAATTACAGCATACAGGTTAAAAGTATGAGCTCAAAAGAGAAAAAAATTAGAAAGCATTAGCTCAAGAGCTTGAGTGCGTGCAGTTGGGTGGATCATAGCCCTAACATTTACCATGCAACAGTGGGCAAGCTACTTAAGCTCATGGGGGCTCAGTGTCCTCATCTGTCAATTGCGAATAATAACTCATGATTGTTAGGAGATTTCAGTGAGGAAACACAAGCAACATGCTCAGAACAGAAAGGGGCACGTGGTCAGCATACAATCCAAACTAACTGCTCTTTATGAATGATAAACAACGGCCAAATGTGATTTTTACTACTCTATATCACACCTTTTTGGTAAACATGTTTTAAAACAATTAAATGCTATACAATAAAGCATTTAATTGTTTATTTTAACAATTGGCAGTACAAGCTTCAGGGTCTGCCCTAAAACTAGCATTGCCCCTTTCGACATCATCTCATGTAACCTGTACAACAGCCCCCATTGCGTTCTGCCAACAGATTTCTCCAGAAAAGAAAAGACCCGGTATTCAAATGGAGACTAACAAGGACCTGAAAACTGTACCAGGAAGAATTGGTGAATAAAGCACTGTAAACTCATCCTCAGTGGCTGTCTTTCTGAATTGGTGCCTTTGGAGACAAAAATACACATTTTCTCTCTGAAGAGATCCCACAGTCGTGTGAGGGTCCTCCCTGGATTCCCAGCTCAGGCCAGAGCAGCCAAGTAGCACTCCCAGGAGAGGAGGAGATGGCCCATGGGCAAGGCTCTGGCTTCCACAGTCTCTGTGGGTGGTAAGTGCTGACTCCAGTGTCTCTACTTTCTCATGAAAATACCTGTAAATGTATCTGTAATTGAAAGGTCACTGGTGGCACAAGTTTCTCAAGATACTTTCCAACTAAGAAGTGGAACATCAGCTGGGCGTGGTGGCTCACACCTGTAATCCCAGCCTGTTGGGAGGCTGAGGCAGGAAGATCATTTGAGGCCAGGAGTTTATGACAGCTTGGGCAACATATTACACCCCATCTCTACACACACACAAAATTAAAAAGTAGCCAGGTGCAGTGGGAAACAACTGTAGTTCCGGCTGCTCAGGAAGCTGAGGTGGAAGGATCACTTGAGCCCAGGAGTTCAAGGCTGCAGTGAGCTATGATTGTGCCAGTGCACTCCAGCTTGGGTGACAGAGTGAGACCCCCATCTCTAAACAAACAAACAAACAAACAAACAAACAAACTAAACGTCAAATGAATCTGTCAGGATTACCAACCAGACATGACAGCCCTAGGCAGATAGTAGCAAAAGAAAAATTCTTTTCCACCCTCTGTTTCTGCCTCCCGCTCTGCTGGTGAGGTGATGCAATTCCTATCTGGAACCTGATAGGATGTAGAAAATAATTACAAATGAAAAGGTTATTCATAATTTTTAAATGAGTTAATTAGTAAACCCAGTCAGACTCACTCATTACAGTAATTAATAATTGATTATACTTGAAATTAAACATAATTTTCATCAAAATCTAATTAAATATCTGTGCTTTTGCCTGTTGATTAGATCGGCTGGTCTGCTGGAAAAGGGTCTTTGTTAGGGATATTTGTGCTTGGCTGAGACAATTAATTTGATTTTTAATAATTGATGGTTCCTTCCAAGTTAGTCATCACAGCCTGTAATTATGGCCAAGCAACAAGATGCTCATGCCTTGTCCTCAGCAGCTGCAGGAGACCAAACAATAAGGCTGCTACCCCCTAGCTTGTGAAGCAAGGTTGGGATGGTCCACACACCTGCAACGTGTTCACCTGCGTTAGCTTACAGCAAGCTCACAAGCATCCTTCTGAGGTGTGGGTTGTGCCTATTTTCTAGATGAGCAAATCAGAACTCAGAAAGAGAAACGACTTTCCCAAGGGTGAGCAGCTGCTGTGTGGTAGAGCAGGGCCTGGAATCCAGGGCTGTCACGGTGGGTCTAAGCTCTTCCCCAGCACCTTGCTGATTCTCCAGGAAACAAAGGGAATGCCACAGGCTTGCCTCTCTGGCTTGATCATTGTATATGAGCCCTAGCATCCAGTCCAAGCATTTCTACACAGACAGAGTATTATCTGTGTTATTCTTGGCAAGGACGCATTATCAGTGAACTGACCATTCCTGGCTTGAGACACAAAATCTTCAAAATTGACTTTCGATCCACCTCCTCTTCTCCACCTACGTTGTCAGTGTTGTAACTGAAGCCGTCAGCTTTTCCTGACTAGTTGACTGTAATAGTTTCCCAACAGGTATGCTTCTACTCTCTCGTTCCTCTACCCTTACCTTTCTAAAATAAAAATCTGTGTCCTACCATTGCTTAAAACTGTTCAGTGGCTCCCCAGTTGCCCACCCAATAAGGTCCTCAACTTGTCCTCCAAGCTGATCTTCATAATCTGACGACACACTTCTGTATTAGCTCCAACAGTACACCCCACACTCCTCAAATGCTTCAAACACAGAAAACGTCTTTGCTACCACATCATCCTCTTTCAAGTGTTTGAAAGCTCCCTTGCTTTGAAATGCCCTTTCTGTATGTCTACTTCTGGCTAACGCCTACTTTAAAATGCAGCTCAAACATCACCTTTCCCAGGAAGCCTTCCCTACTCCTTTTGGCTGGGGTTGGGTATTCCCACAGCCCCTGAGCTCTGTATAAATCAATCACTGTTTCAGATTTGCCTGCTAACATAGCTATCTCTTCTTTTAAGCTACGAATACCTCAAGGGTAGTGACCATATAGTTAACCCTAGCACTTAGCATAGAGCCTGGCTCAAAGCCGGTACTCCATATGGTTTGCTGAATGAAAAATAAAATTCACAAAATTGTGGATTTGAAAGCTGTCAATGTTGGAAGGAAAATTAAAGGTTACCCAGTGAAAACCCTCAGGCAGTGCTTGAATCTTATTCTAAGTGATCCCTGAGCTCTATATGTATCCTTCCTGTGACAGGGAGCTCACTACTTCCCACAGTTGCCCCTATCTTTAGATAGCTGAAGACTGATCATGTATTCTTATTAACTGGGAGAGAAAGAAGCCCATGAGATGGAAAACAGGAGAGAGTTTGATTAATCATGTAAACATTTACACTTTCTTACTGAATTAGGCTATATGATATAAACCTTAAGACTTCAACACAAAACAAATTGATGTGTATACGCAGCAAACTACTCAAATTATGACTTACGCCTGCCTGTCCAGAAGTCTACTCAGTTAGGAAAAATAATAATGTCAGTCAAAACCCAGAGCTGTGCCAGTGGTTGGTGGTGACATAGTACTGGTGGTGCCAGAAGAAACCTTCATGCCAAGTAATGGTACTGGAACCATACAACCCTCACCGGTAACCCACTCCTTATCAATGATGCACCTCACAGAGCCTAGGTAGACCTTGACCTCTCCCAGTTTGGCTATTTCATTTATACAATGACCCATAGCAGGGATGGCAAATACTTGACATGTTATCAATATTCTCCAATTCTGTGACGATAACAGACATCACTAATCAATCACAGATAGTCTCTTACATTGAGCCTAAATATAGCCCCAGTATCTTTCTCAACACAGCATTCTAGGCAGCAGCAACTAAACAATCAGACAGAAGAAGAGATGACATATGCATGCCACCCTGGCCTTGGAGCCATGAAATTCTCTAAGCCAATATTCACAAGGGGAAAAGAGACCTGGCATGCTAGAGGAGGCTTATTGTAGCTTGAGATACTGAAGGGGACCTCCCTTTGCAGGACTATCATCTTCTTGATTACTTACTTTTATAAAATTCAAGAATCTTTAGTGGAATTGACCTTACAGCTTATGCCACTCAAACCCCATCCATGCTTGAACCACTTCTCTATCTCTTGAACATGTGATGGCCCATGTTGTATTAATCATTCTCAGTGACAGCTGTTACTACGTCTCAAGACAGCCCCTGTTCAGCCACAATGACTTTGGTTGTTACCAAGTTCTTTTTCACAGTGGGCAGCACTCTTTTTTTGGCCTCTGCCAATTAGTTATATTTCTATTTACTGGGCTTGTGCTGAAAAAGTCCCCTTTGCCTGCAGAATTATCTTAGAATTCCTTAGTATGGGTTCAAGGCCTTCTCAAGCTGGCCCAACCTACCTTAAGACTTTGAATTACAGACTTAAAGGTTGGAAAGGACCTCAAGGGTTAAGCCAACCTCTCTTCCAATGCCTTTACTAAGAAGCTGATTTATACAGAGGCAGCAGACCCTGAATAACACCCACAGATCTCTTTGGATTAATATCTTTCCTGGGAAAAGATCAAAGCAAGGGGTCAGAAGTAGGAAGCCAGACTGTGTTACAAATTCATCAGAAGACTGCAGGGTGGGAGTCATCTGCTGTATCAAGGCAGAGGTCGGGAGGAGCTCCTTATGTCTGTGCTCGCACCCGGGGTCAGGTGAGCACTGCTCCATGTCAGCCAGCATTCTCTGCTCTTTGTGCTGGCTGGGACCTTCTGCTTCTCAGTCAGAATTTCCCTGGGTTCCTGACCATGGTTTAACTCAGGACATCTACCTTCATACGTGCTTTCCAACCCCAGGGTGCTCCATCTCCTTTCTGCTCCTCACTGCAGCCACACAGTCCCAACAGGAGAGGCTACCTGCTGTTCAGCCTCTCCAACTTGTCATTTAGTTGTATGTACTCAATCCATGACACTTATGCCATAGATCCCCATCTCAAAGGCTAGTCTTACTGAGTGCTCACGCCTTAATACCAGGCACCCAACACACAAAAGGACAGATGCCCAGCTTCCTTCCTGATATAAGTGCAGAAGGATGGAGAGGAAGGAGAGGAGGGCCCCGAAGAGCTGACCCTGCAGTGTCAGGGGTGCAGACTGCCCAGAACTCCAGGGCTGCTTGCCTCACACTGCTTGCTTTGCCTGCCATGCTAGTAAGGAGGCTTCAGTGCCCACACGTGTCTTGGCTACTGCCCTCTGGGCCAAAGGGGAGCAAGGGAAGCTGGGGTGAATAGGTGCTTACCCACAAAGTATGCCAGCAGGATGACCAGTGTGGCTGAGATGATGATGGCGCTCAGGGCTGTGCACTTCCAGTTACAGTACTTGGAGGGCTTCTTGAGGTTAAAGGCCGGCCGGGCGAAGGTGCTGCGGGGCAGGGGTCGGGGCGGAGGGGAATACACTGTGCTGGACGTCAGTGGGTACCCTGGTGATGTGGTGCAGAAGAGCGGGGAGGTGCCTCCAGGCTTGAAGAGGAAGTGCCTGCAGATGGAGAGCAGCAAGAGGGTGTCAGGAGCTGTCCACAGACCAGGCACCCAGACAAACCTGGAGGCCAGAGGCGGCAGTAGAAGAAGCATGCAGAGGAGCCTGGATAGAGAGTCACCACAGAGACCTGGGAAAGGACAGGAACAAGGAGAGCCAAGGACTAGACCACGGAACAGGGCACACAGAGACATGTCTCCACTCAACAGAGATGGGACAGCCCTACCCATGGGAAAACCCACCCAAGGCAAGGTAGAAGGTGTTACCAACTCAACAGAAGGCTGGCACTGAGATCCTTTTCCTGGGAACGGATGGGGCTGGGATGTTGTTTCTTGGGGAATAAACTTCTTATTCTCTAAAATTATTACAGTAACTTGGAAAGTATCTAAAATCCTGTTCTGTCCCCTGGAGATAATGAGACTTAAAACTGTTCTTCTCCCTCTAATGCTTCTGTTGCCAGTGTATCTCAACTGAGGATTGGAATACCCTTCTTTGTAAAGGGGATTTTATTGGTGTTGAAGCCAAGAAACCATTATTAAGTTATGCCATGGCCAGGAGTCCCCTAGTGGCTGTCACATGGCCAATGGTAGCAAATGCCTTGAAAGCACTCTGCCCAGAAGCCAGACTGCTGCCTCCCAAGCCCAAGGTGAAAGCTGTGTTGGGGGACAGAAAGGCAACTGCACCCTACAGCCTAGTCATGAGGTCAGTGGGGTATGGTCAAAGCACATGCTTGTGACCGAACTAGGTGTCAGGAGCTCCTCCACAGCTTGGCTTTAACCGTGGCCACGGGAGGACTTGCACACAGCCTAGGAAATGGAGTGCACTGGTTGCACTGTATCACCCAGAAGTCTTAGGGCAAACCCACCCCTGTTGGGGTACAAGGTGCCTCAGGCCACAGAATACACGCTCAGGGCCAGAGTTCAAACAACATAGGGCCTGTGCTGCATTAAAAATGCTATGTGAGATGGTTTTGGAATGGCAAAGGCAGCCAATGAGATGCCAAGAGCTGCATATTAACAAGACTGCTGTTAATATGCTGGGGGATAGGGTATTCCAAGGATAAACTGTTGCAAGTTGAACATGGACTTGGGGATGAGCATGCCACATGGATCACCTCCTCCAGGAGATCCCAGGGAAAGGTCTCAGGGTCTGCATGCAAGTGCAGGAGCCACAAGGAGAGCACACACAGAGAGGAGAATGGGGATGTCACCTACCCGTCACCGTAAGCCCCATCGTGGCGGGAGGCGCCGAGAATGTCCATCTCAATGAGGTTGTCCTGCAATGTCCCTAGGAATGGCTGCTTGCCTAGGTTTCTACGCACACATGGAGACATGAATGAAGCAATGAGTCATGCATTGATGAAGGGGGATAGTAGAGAAACACACAAAGTGGCTGTTTGGTGCAGCTGTGTGCATGAGACCAGCGGGACACGGTTTCCAGGCAATGGGTCAGTGTGCAAGCCACATGTGCAAGGGGTCCACCTGGCACAGAGCATCCAGAGGGAACGTTGTCTATACAAACCCAAGGTCTGGCAGTTGTGCGCATCATATCACAGTTCTCACTAAAGAGGACTGACATGTGTCTGGTACTGAGCTAGTATGCTACATCCAGCCTCTCAAACCTTCAAAATGGCCATGCGAGGAAGGCAATGTAATCCTCATTCTACAGGTGAGGAAACTGAGATGTGGAGAGGTAATGGGTCTTGCCAAGGTCAGCTAGCAAAGTTCAAAGAAGGAACTAGAGCTCAGGTTCCAAAGCCTGTGCTCTCTCTCTACTTGATACTGCCTACATCTGCTTAAACAGTGAGTGGCTAGAGACACTCATTTGGCTAGTCCAAAGAAAAAAAAGTCAGCATTTTTGGCCATTGTCTTTTAAAGCCATTGTTCTCCAACTTTCTGGAGAGCTAAGCATTGCTGAGGTCCATCCCTAGAGATTCAGTCAGCAGGTCAGGTGGGGCCTGAGGATCTGTATTTCTCCCAGGCCCCCAGGTTAATGCTGACCATGGTCAGAGGATCATGGTCCTCTAGCTGTGTGGGGACCTGGGTGATGACTGGTTAGCAAAGACGGAGCTCCACCGAAGACAAAAGAGGATGCTCTTTGTTCCCCAAGTGCACAACATTTTGTGACTTTACCTATTTCTAACTCAGAATGAAGATAGACATACTTGCCCTTTTTGGTCTCAACCGGGTCTGCTGAGTGACATGATTCACACTCGAGTAGGCTGGAGCCTGTCTCCTGATCATTTCAGGACTGCTGTCACCTCACTTTCAGACTCTGTGGTGAATCATTTGTAACAATCCAGTGGTGGCTTCAGCCTGTTTCATGCATCCAAGAAAGGGACTGACTGCAGAAAACTAACTTTGGACCCAGCCCTGCCAAGGACCTTCTTTCTGACTTTGACCAGGTCTTACAGCCAGTATTCCCAAATTCAAGACCCTTTTATGCCACTCTCCACTCTCTTGCTATGCAACTTTAGGTATAGCCCTTAACCTTTCTTTATCTTACTTCCTTCATGTAAAAAGGGATTACAATACTAAGCTCACAAAGTTGTTATATGCATCAGCTAAGATAATGGTGGAAGAAGTATTAAGGGCTATACAAATACTATAGGAGTACTAATGCTAAATATAATAGCTACTACCTACCCTATATCTACTACATATTATTTATTGTTCCAGAAGCTCTGCAACTATCTAATTTAAATCTTATTCCTCACAATAACCCTATAAAGTCAGCACTTTCATCTCTATCTTGTAGACTGGCAAAGCAAAGCTTGTAGAAGCAACTTTTCTAAGATCATATCATAAACAAGTGGAGAGCTGAGTTGGAGCCTGGGGTTATCTGACCCCAGAACTCAGTCCCTCTCCACTTTATAACCCTGTCTCACTCTGCACAGCTTTGTGGCTACTGCCCCAGTCAGCATCAAAGACCAAAACGAGGAGGGGCTGCAAGTACTGTCTGGAAATCCCCTTTCGTTAACATCCCTTGTGACAGTGGAAGCACATGGCAACACTATTTGCAGGTGGAGTGCTGAGTACAGCAGTGGTGGTGGGGACCTCCTTTTTTGGTGAGTCGTGAAGCACTGTCTGGGCCAGCGGCCTGGGTGGCAGGCTATTCTGCTAGTACACAAGCCCCTCAGGTCTTCCCCAGTGCCTGGGAGGAGCTTTAGGGGTGTGGAAGTCCCTCAAAGTGGCTCCATTTCCATCTCCAGGTCGAGAGCCCTGCTGATGGGAGGCCTGGTGGTCCCATGGGAGGCATACAGGCCCTGAGGCCAGACAGATCTAGGTTCAGGTCCCATAACCATCATTCACTGGCCCTGGGCAGGTGACCCAGTCTCTCTAAGTATCCACAGAAGGGGATAATTATTCATTTTGCAAAACCCTAAGCGTAATTTGGATCATATCATTTCTCTGCTCTCAAACCTCCAATGGCTTCATAAGCATTTTAGAATAAACCATAGTCTTTGCCAGGGCCCATAAGCTCCTGTAAGATCTGGCCTTTAGTACTTCTCAAACCTCATTTTCTGCGCTACAGGTACACTGGTCTCCTTGCTGTTTCTTAAACAAGCTAAACCTTGGCTTTCCTCTGCCTCCCTCAACTGTCTCTATGAATCAGAACCCTCCTGAAAATATCTTCATGGAATATAACCTCCCTCCTCCCCTCATCAACTATTACCTTAACTAAAATAGCTCCCAGCCTACTCTTCCCAATCATTCCCTGGCCCCTTGTACTGATTTTTCATCACAGGACTTCACACACACACACATACATACACACACTCCTCTCTCTCTCTCTCTTTCTGAAGAAAAATAAAGCAATGACAGTGCAAGGGGCCAGGAAGTGATTAGGAAGCGATAAACACACCCACATATATCCAATATATATATGCTTATCTGATTATTGTGCTTTTCCTAATGCATTTTAAGTTCCACAAGGCAGAAATCTTATCTGTCTTGTTCACTGCTATGTGCCCAGAGTCTAGAGGAATATCTGGTACATGGTAGCAGGCACTCAATAAATATGTGCTGAATACTGCTGAATTCAGGATATACAAAGGGAAGCATGCCGGCACACAGCAGGCACACAGTCAGTGCTTCATTGAAGATGGCAGCAGACGGCATTCTATGATTAATTCCTCCATTCCTGCATTTCAGGAGGGAACTGTCCACTCTCTCTACAGCATGAGTAGGTCCAAGGAAGAGCTCCTGCCACCCCCCGGGGACCTGAGGCTGGCTACATGGCATGCTCCCTAGAAGACCTGGGAGTCTGGCTTGAGTCAGAAGGCTCAGACCCCGTTTTAAGATACAGAGTCAAATCTATACCTTAAAACCATCAGAAATAAACAAAGAAATACATTCACAGAGCCGGGCACAGTGGCTCACACCTATAATCCTAGCACTTTGGGAGGCCAAGGTGGGTGGATCATGAGGTTAGGAGATCGAGACTATCATGGCTAACACGGTGAAACCCCATCTCAACTAAATTTACAAAAAATTAGCTGGGAGTGGTGGTGGGTGCCTGTAGTCACAGTTACTTGGGAGGCTGAGGCAGGAGAATGGCGTGAACCAGGGAGGTGGAGGTTGCAGTGAGCCGAGATCGTGCCACTGCACTCCAGCCTGGGTGACAGAGCGAGACTCTGCCTCAAAAAAAAAAAAAAAAAAAAAAAAAAAAAAGAAATATATTCACAGAAAAGAAATACATTCACAGAAAAAGACATAAAGGATAAAGATCAAAATGTTAACAGTAGGGATTTTCAAGAGACTGGAAAACAGTGATTCTTATTTTAACTTTTATAATTTAAAAGAAACAGTTATTTTTAAAAAGAGAGAGACTGGATAATTATCTTCTAAAAGTATGGATCTGTTAGGAGAGGGGAAGAGGTGATGGAACAGAGTAAAGGATTTCTAGAGTAAGTGGGTACACCAGTCTCCTGAAAGAGCTTCCACACTCATGCTAATGTGCATATTAATTATTTAGATCACTCTGGAATTTGGGGAGACGTGAGAACTTGCTGAAAATGTTGGCTATTGGCCAGGTGCAGTGGCTTACACTTGTAATCCCAGCACTTTGAGAGGCTGAGGCAGGTGGATGGCTGGAGTGCAGAAGTTCGAGATCAGCCTGGGCAGCATGGCAAAATCCCACCTCTAGAAAAAACTTCAAAAACTAGCCAGGCATGGTGCCATGTGCCTGTAGTACCAGCTACTGGGGAGGCTGAGGTGGGAGGATCACCTGAGCCCGGGGAGGTTGAGGCTGCCATAAGCTGTAACTGTGCTTCTGCACTCCAGCCTGGGCCAATGAGACTCGGCCTTAAAAAAAAAAAAAAAGAAAAGCAAGCTCTGGCTATTCAGAATGCTACTATTGCCTTGAAATAGTCTTGTTCTGTACTTTTAAACTTAGTTCTGGGTCAAATTACTTGGTGTCATTTGATTGATGAGGAAACTGAGGCCCAGAGAGACATGTGCTCTGCCCCCATACCCATACCAAAGCAAGTCAGTGGCAGAGCTGAAACTAAAACCCAGGTGCTCTGACTTCCAGTTAAAGGAACTTCCCCCCAAATCTCCTATCCACCCACTCCCCAAGACTCTCGGCGTCTAGTTCTTCTGAGAAACAAATACCCACCTTTCCTGATGGGGACCCTAAGCTGCAGAGCCCACCTTGGGTCATAGTCCTGCAGGGTCTCCTGCTCACGGCTGCTGAGAGCTCAAGTATGGGCACCTGATTCACTTGACCCTCACACTGGTGGCTGCTATTACCTCATTTTACAGATATGGAAACTAAGGCCCAGAAAGGTTAAGTGCCCAGCATACAGCAAAGATAAGGTGAAGATGGGATTTAAACCAGATCTCTCTGGCCTCACAGCCCTGAGCTGCCTCTCAGGAAAGAGGTTCCTGAGTACTTGGACAGGAACCTTCAGCTAAGTGGTGTGCTGTTCTTAAGGAGGAGATGGACTGGTTCCCTCTAAGTATGTGGTGAGGTCTTGGA
Organism: Rhinopithecus bieti; assembly: GCF_001698545.2. NCBI lineage: Eukaryota > Metazoa > Chordata > Mammalia > Primates > Cercopithecidae > Rhinopithecus > Rhinopithecus bieti. The sequence continues at coordinate 1,293,148 of NW_016812346.1, read as the reverse complement.
CTAGCCCCTGAACTGCCTGTAGGAGGGGCTCCCAGTCCCATGTGTCTGACTTAAGGCAGGCTGAGCTCACCTCTCAAGGGCAGAATAAAGGGCTTTTGGGAAGGAAGTAGCCGGGAAGCTGCAGAGGCCAGTAGTTCCTAAGGACTGCCCTGTTCAACAGTTTACCCTCTTATAGTAAGCCCGCTGTCCTGGGCCATGTTTCCACCCACAAAGCCCTGGGACAGACATAATTGCATCTGATTCTCACAACTACCTACTGGGGCAGGACAGGCAGGGATCACACCCCATATTCTGTAGCTGAGACATCAAGGTGTGCAGGGGGTTAGTGACTCAGCCAAGACCACACAGAGTTAGTGAAGGGGCTGGCAGTTGAACAAATGAATGGCAAAAAAATGAACCAGGCACCAGGTCTTCCAAGCCATGGTCATCCTTCTAAAAGGCCAATCCCATAATGGCACCCCCTGATTTAAAAGATGTTGCTAGCTATTCACCCTCACGTCTACCACCCCAGCCTCCAGGCCCACAGGGAAAAGTACAACCTCCTTTTCATGTAGCCCAAGATCCTCCATTTACTCTCATCCTAAGAGACTCCCTGTGCTCCCACTTGTCCCAACTACTTGCCATCTCTCCAAAATGCCAAGCTGTCTCCTGGCTCTGTGCCTATCTCTCAGCTAAGAATTCCTTTCTCCCCTGCAAACTCCTACTAATTTATGCCTGGAGAAGCTACTTTGAACAATCAGGAAGATGGCGTTGCATAGTGGTTAGGTGTGTGGGCCCTGGAGCCGGCCAGCCTAGGCATGGGCCCTGGTCCTGCCACTTACCGGCTGCGGGACTTGAGGCAAGTTACTTGTCTGTGCTTCAGATTCTTCATCTCTAAAATGGGGATGAGAATATGACTACCTACATGCGCAGAAGAGTGAAGACAGCAGCCCTGATTGCTATCTTTTGCAAGGCCTTCTTATAACAGTGGCCCTGGACTGGCATCTGGGAACTCAGGTTTCAGGAGAGTTGCCACCATTAACTGATGAGAGTGGCTGGCTCACTGTGCCTCAACAATTACGATGAATAACTGCTTTCCTTTGGGGAGTCTGGAGTCCAGGTACTTACCAGGCAGGAGGTGTCGACATGAGCAACCCCGAGTAAAAAACCCCTGGAGCTGAGGCTTTAATAAGACTCCCTGATTGGCAACATTTCACACGTTGTCACAACCTGTAGCTGGGGGAATGAAGTGCGTCCTGTGTGACTCCATTGAGAGAGGGCCCCAGAACCTTGTGCCTGGTTTGCCCCAGACTCTACCCCAGGCTTCTTTTCCCTTTCCTGATTCTGCTTTGCTGCCTTTCACTGTGATAAACCAGGGCTGTGAGTATGACACCTATACTCAACTACGTGTTGAGTCTTGTGAGTCCCACTAGCAAATCGTTGAACCTGGGGGTGGGGGCTTGGGGATCCCCAACACCCACCTTATGGAATAGCTGTGAATATTGAAGTTAACATGTGCTAAGAACTTAGAACAGCACCTGGCTGTTCCCAGTAAGGGCTCTCTCTACTGCTGCTCCCAAGCAGAGGGAATCATGCCCTCCTCTCTGCTCAGAGGACTCCCTCTGTCACAACATCAGTCATGGTACCTGTCCTCATTCATTTATGGGTCTGTCTCCCTCACAAGACTGTGAGTTTCTTAATAACAGTTGGCTGTGTCTTCTGCATGTATGTGACTGAATCACTGAATGACAAGGAAGCCTTTATATCCCAATTCTCTGCAATGCTCTGGGGCTGATCTGGCCTGCCAGAAAGCACTGTGTGTGCCATTCTGGGAACCACACTAGGGCTGGTCTGGAGACCACCAGGGTGGCCCTATCCCTGAGGGTGGGCAGGGTTATTCCCCAAATTCAGTGTGACCACAAAATGGGCCCCAGGCTTCCCTACCAGGCTTGAGATGAGATGAGTGAGCTGGAGCCAAGGTCTGGCAGCCTTCTGCTCTGACTTCCCCTCACCTGACAGGAGCCTGATGGGTTATTAATCAGACAGTCCCGGTGAAATCAATTAAGAGTCGGATGCTGCAGAGTACAAAAGAAGTGGATCAGAGTTTGGGGGACCCTAAACATATGGCTCCCTCCAGAATGGATCACAGATGCACCTGTAGAAGCTTACCGCAACATCTTACCCCAGCTCAAAGGGAGCACAGGTAGGCCCAGGCTCCTCACTGGGGGAGTCAGTTAACCTTGGACACTGCCAGAAGTATGGTGGGTGCAGAGAAAGGAGCACATCCACCAAAGCCTTCTCTCTTCTTCATCCTTCTGCTAGCCTTTCTTTTCCTGCCAGCATGAAATCTATATCCCTCTTGGTCATTCTACCAGCTGTTAGAGTATTTACTCAGCCGTTAATTCTAGACTCTCACTACAGACTGAGTTTGACAATCAAGGAAGGGCCCATAACTATTTCTCTGGTATCAAGAGGCTCCCATTCTGGTGGGACCTGGCAAAAGCTGTTTAGGACAACTACCTCAACTAGGCCCTGCTCTGTTGAGCTGCTAGGCCTCTGCTCAGACTGTGCCCTCTCAGGCCCTCCTTTCCTCCCCTCCTCTGCCTGGGAGACTGCTTGTTCTCGGTCATGCTGTACCAGGTCTACCAGGAAGCCTTCCTTTCTGCCCACTAAAGTCTCAGTTAAGTATATGTATTCATTCATTTATTTCACCTGTGTTAATAATTACCAAGCAGCTACCATGTTGTGGCAAGCCCTGTGTTGTGTGCTGGGGATCTGAGGGCAATTAAAAGTAGCATATTCCCTGTGCTTTTCTCTGTCATAGCACTTATTCTAAGAGTCTGTTATCTGAAATGTCTTAGCTGGTAGACACATAGTAGACACTCAGTGAATATTTATCGAATAATAAAAAACTACATAATAAGTAGTTGAGCATTTTCTATATGTTAAGATATTTTCAGACGTTATGTTAATATGTTTGTTACAATAGCCTTAAGAGGTGGTGTGGTGGATTAAAGATGGCCACAAATTCTTAGACACTTCTTCCACTGAGAAGTGGAGTCTGTTTCTCCTCCTCTTGAAGCTGGCCAACTCATGACTGCTTTGACCAACAGAATATGGTGGAAGTGACACTATAGTATTTTCAGGCCAAGCCTTAAAAGCATCAATAGTGCCTGTCTCAGTGCCTCGGAGCCCTGAGCCACTGAGTATGAAGCACAATTACCCTGATAGGAAGCCTATGTGGAGAGGCCCTTAGAGGGAGAGGATGCTATAGTTTGGATGTTTGTCCCCCCAAAGCTCATGTTAAAATTTGATACCCAGTTGGGCACGGTAACTCACACCTGTAGAACCAGCACTTTGGGAGGCCAAGGCAGGAGGATTGGTTGTGCACAGGAGTTCAAGGCCATCCTGATCTCTACAAAAAATAAACAAAATCAGCTGGGCATGGGAGTGGCACATGCCTGCAGTCCCAGCTACTTGGGAGGCTGTGGTGGGAGGACTGCTTGAGCCTAGGAGGTTGAGGCTGCAGTGTGTCAGGATCATGCCACTGCACTCTGTCTCACAAAGGAAAAAACAGGAAGAAAGAAAGAAAAATTGATAGCCAATGTTAGAGGTGGGGCCTAATGGGAGGTGTTTTGGTCATGAGGGTGGATCCCACATGAATAAATTAAAGCCCTCCTTGGGAGGAGATCAAGTTCTCATTCTTATTAGTTCCCTCCACAGCTGGTTGTTTAAAAGAGCCTGGCACCTCCCCACCCCTCTCTCTGTTGGCATGTGATCTCTGCATACACTGGTTCCCCTTTGCTTTCTGCCATAAGTGGAAGCAGCCTGAGGCTCTCACCAGAAGCAGATGCTGGTGTCATGCTTCTTGTACAGTCTGCAGAACTGTGAGCCAAATAAATCCTTTTTCTTTATAAATTACCTACCCTCAGGCATTCCTTTATAGCAACACTAAATGGACTGAGACAGAAGGGTACTGCCAAGCCCAGATTTCCAGCCATCCTTCCACAAGGTGTCAATTATGTGAGTGAAGTCATCTTGGATCCTTCAAATGAGTCCAGTTGCCAGCTGAATACCACCAGTGGACCCCTGTTAACACGATGTGGAGTGAATGAATAGCCTAGCTGAGCCCTTCCTAAACTCTTGACTCACACTGTGAAGTATAATCAAGTGGATGTTTCCAAAGCCACTAAATTTTGGAGTCATTTGTTTGTTGTGCAGCAATAGATAATCACAGCAGAAAGTGACTTTTATTTTCTCAATTTTAGAGATGAAATTGAAGGTCTTGGTCCATAGCTAGTGAGCACTAGAGTGAGGTTTCTGGGGATAGGGTAGATCTGACCATAAAACCTGTGCTTCAAACTCACTATGGTGAATGGGCCATCACTTGTGCCCTCAGAACATCAGGCCAAACTTACTTCTTCGAAGTAGAGAAGAGGTAGAACCTACTATTTCCCCTCAACTCCTCTGGGGTGAGTAGGAGCTCAAGAGAAGCTTTCTGAATGACATTTTTATTCACAGGGTGGATATGGAGAGAAGATGTATATGAAAAAATGGGAAATAGCTTTTACAGTGTGGTTTTTAAATGCTAGGCACTGTGCTGTGTGCTTCTTATACATCTCGTTTACTTCCTCCCAACCTCTTTGAGAGGCATGAATTCTTAGATGAAGGAATCAAGGTTCAGGCACGTTAGGGAACTTGCCCAGCTAGTAAGGGTTAAAGCCAAGGCAGGTATGAAGGTCCCTCTGACTTTGAAGGCCATATTCTGTCCACTTTGCCAAGTTGGTCAGCTTGTGATTCTATCTGCCAGACTTGACGCTGATCCCTCCTAAACTGTGCCTTGTTAGTTTTGTGCCCTCAATCAGTTACAGTCAGAATTAAGATCTAGAATTCTGATTGTGTATTCACTGTATTAAGCACCTCTTCTGGCTTTAGGCCATCCTCGGATGCACAGAACTCTGGGGTCACAGAGGAAGACTTCCTCAAACATTTCAACCGGGGCTTCCAGAATAAGTAGGATTGGATAGACCACAAAAGGGAGGTGAGTGACTCTGGCAGAACTGTACAAGACTCTGTGCAAAGGCATGAAAGGGCCTGGCACTGGAGGAAATACATGTACATGCATATACATACACTGAATATTAAATATATATGATATAATAATATATATCATAAATAATGTTACATATATGTGTATAGACGTATATAAAATGGTGTTATGTGAGTATATACCTACATGTTAACAATGGTTACTTTTGGTGACAAATATAAATGATTTTCTTTTCTTCTTATTTCATTGTCTAGCTGTTTTGCAATGAACATTTCTTATTTGAGTAATAAAGTATAAATAAAAAGGAAAAGCTGCGTGTGTTTTCAGCAATGGGTGTGGGAGGACAGAGCATCAGAAAGGCAGGTGAGCACAGAAAGACAGGAGACACGAGCTGGGACCACCTTTGCAACTCACACTAACCATTAGGAAAACTGCCTTGCTGCTCATCCTCTATCTTCCTTTCCTTGAAAAACCTGGAGACTCAGAGTAGGAAGTTCTAACTTGATCCTAAGTGGGAAAGATGAACATCCAAGCAGAGGGAGTGGTGACTGTGGTCCATGCAGAGCATCAGAACCATCGATTAGTGGCTGGCTTCTTCCAGTCATGTTTGGTCTTTCAACGAGCACATTGGAAATAATGGAGATCTGATTAAGCTACCCTGGGCAGGCTGACACACAATTATCCTACTATGTTACTGATGAGCGCAAAGGAGGCACACAGGGAAAAATCACACATGATTTTAAAGGATATCAACAGAAATAATATAAATTAAGAGACTGGAGATGGGAGCGGGGAAGCTGGTTGGGCTGTATCTCTAAGAATTTTGCTTTTGGAAAAACAATTCTAGAGGAGTAAAATGGTACAAACAATGTTCATTTTCTCTTACTGGCCTCTACAAGTTCGATGTGCCCGTTACCATAGTTGTGTGCTAGGCAGTCACATGTCCACACTTTCCACATGCAGGTTAATTTTACTTCCTTAAATCTGGGATGAACTTTGCTCTTTTCACAGATAAAGAACAGGAGTTTGGGGAAATAAAATCTATGTTTCCCACTACTTTAGGAAATAGGGTAGAAGATAAAGTGGTTCCAGTTTTGCCAGCCTGGGACACTTCATCTACAGTTTAGAGAAAGGGAGAGGCTATGCCCCCAAATTCAATAGTGCTTACCTCAGAGGGGTAGGATTATGGGTCAATCTTAATTTTTGTCTTTATAATTCTCTGCATTTTCTCTGGTGAGCTTGTATGACTTTTATAATCATAAACAAATTCCATTTTGGAAAAACAGTGTGTAAGCAGAGGGAAGGAGAACAGCTACAGACAAGCGGACTGATGTCCCCGAGCTGACGAAATCACTGCCCAACAAAGCTGGAAGAAGGAATAAGGCGGAGGGATCCCGGCCAGCAGAGACCGAGAGAAGGCAGCTGGGGTGTAAGCGAAGCAGCACTGGACAGCGAGTCAGGCAACCTGAGTTCTAGTCTTCGCTGTGCCTCAATCACCTGTGTGAAGTGAGCTAGTGATGGACCCTCTCTGATTCTCAGCTTCCAAATTCCCAAATGGGGATGATCATCCTAATAGCCACTTCACAGAGGTATGAGGATTACATAATGTCACACATAGGAAAGCCCTTGTAACCCAAAGTTGATGTATACATGCTAGGGGCTATTAGGGCTTTGGGTATAAAGGTGGTAGCACAGCAGGGAAGGAGGAGAGGTGGGGAGACTGACATAGCTGAGTGCCGATGCCAGGCCAGGCAAGTGTGACACTAGGCATTGGGTGGTAGAATCAGGTAGGGAAAGGCAAAGATGAGGGCCCGAGTCAAATCAGATTGAGAACCTGCTGTGGGTCACACACCTGTGCAAGCCTCGTTCACAGGTTAGCTCTTCATCTCCTTTAACAGTTCTGTCCTGCAAACTTCATGGCCATTGTGTAGACAAGGAAAGAGAGGCAAGGGGTTGGTGCAGGGGGTATCTAGCAACTTGGCCAAGGTCACACCTTTGGTAAGCAGTAGGCTAGCACTGGACCTTGGGTCTCTTGGGTTCCAAAGATTATGCTGACAGTCAGAGAACTGCATCCCTAAACCGTGCACCCAACCCCAGCTCCTCCGGCCAGCATTATCTGGGGACACTGAACGGCCCCGCCAGCCAAAGACCTTGGTCCTGGCCCCAGCTGCCCGCCCTTCCCAGCCTCGCCCGCCCTGCCGGCCGCGCACCTGGTCTCCAGGGGTATGTTGCTGTTGAGCAGCCAGTTGTCCTGGGCATGGGCAGGCTCCTGGGCGCCGCCGGCGGGGGGCTCTCCGGAGAGCGAGTGGTCCGTGGGGGCCGGGCTGGGGTTGCTCCTCGGCGTGAAGTTGCCCCGGTTCAGGGAGTTAATGGAGGCCGCGTGATGCTGGTTGGGGGTGTGGGCGTGCGAGAGCGGCGGCGGCGGCGTCCGGAGCCGCGCGTGGTTCTGCAGGCCGCCCGGGTGATCTAGGGCACAAAGACGGCGGTCAGCAGCGGCGAGCTGGGTGCTGCCCCTTGGCTGGAAAAGCAGCCACGGAGGTCTGAGCAAGACCAAAGAAGAGGGCGCCGGCAGATCATACATATTGATGCAGTCAACAGTAATTACACGACAGATGTTTATTGAGCACCTACTGTTCTAGGTGCTAGGGATACCTTAACCAACGAAACAGACAAAAATTCCCGTCCCCATTGAGCTTAAATTCTAGTAGGGGAGTAAAACAATAGACAACATACAAGACTAGTTACCCATCTCAGCAACTTCACATTGTTTCATGCTTTTAGGACGTGGTTTTTAAAGTGTAGCCAGGGACCAGCAGCTTCAACATGGTCTGGGAATTTGTTAGAGATGAAAATTCCCAAGCCCTGCCCCAGGCTGACTGAATCATGAACGCTGATGGGGCCCAGGAATCTGATTTTACAAACCCTCCAAGTGATTCTGATGTATGCTAAAATTCTAGAACCACTGATTATATATGATGGTACACAGTAAATGAAACAAAGTTTTTAAAAGTAAAATGTATAGTTTACTGAGATGGTGGATAAATCTAAGAGCACATGCAGCCAGGAAGGGCACTGTGGCCTGTGTAGGTAGGGGCAGTGGTAAAATTTTAGATGGGGTGGCCACATAAGGAGAAAGATGACTTTTGAATAAAGTGAGCCATGCTGGGGCCCGGTGGTTAAAAACCACTCAACATTTACTGAGCACATTGAATGTGCCAGAGTCCTGTTCTGAGCCTTCCACAAGTGTAAATTCAGCTAATTCTCACAACCACCACAGAGTAGGGACTGCTTTTATCCCCAGTTTACAGATGAGAACATTGAGATACGTTATTTAGTCCCTTTAATTATTGAGAACAACAGGTATCATCATCAATTTACAGATGAAAAATGTAGACTTGGAACAGGTAAGTAAAGTGCCCAAGGGTTTGTGGCTAAGTGGGTGTTATTGGTAAAGAAAGAAAACGAATACAATTTCTGGTGATACCACAAATGAGGCAAGTTGTGGAGGTAAATCTTCACCATCCACCTAAGCTATGCTCACAGAAAGCCTAGTCTTTCAAAGTAGATGATATTGTGGGGGTGGTGAAAAGGCCAGGAAATTAGATTCTAACCTAGATTCTACCACTTATTAACCACATGGGCATGGTCAAGTCATTTAACCTCTTAAGCCTCAGTTTTCTCATCTGTAAAATAGGGGAAATAGTTTATTTGGGGGATCACACGGCTATTGTGAGATCAAATGAGGCAATCCGTAGGAAATAAATATTTCTGAAGTATTCTGCTTCTTTGTTCCTCAAGAGAATTCTGTATTTTATAGAGGAGACTAAGAATCAGAAGGAACAGCAATATTCCAAAGGCTGTGCTCTTCCGGGGATACTCCGGGAGAGGGCTTTTGGAAATCAGCAAGCATAGTCAGGTATGAGGCACCATTAGTGTTATGGATTTTTCAGTGTAAGATGCATCACTCTGCTTTTTGAATAAACCATCCTTTTATGCCAAAGAGGTATAAAGCAAATCTGGTGGGGAATTCGGGAAAGGGGAGTTAGGGTGGAAGGGAGAAAGAAACAGAAACCCATTTAAGTGGATCACTTCCTTATTACAAGCTGCTACTTTCGGCATAAAGCCCACACCTGGCTTAATATAAAACCCTCCGGAATCCGATCCATGGCTGTCTTCCAGCCTCTTCTCCCATCAACTCCATCATGTATCCTCCACTCCAGCCACATCTTTCCTCCGAGGCCAGGAGATGTGCTGAGGCCATCTGAATGGTCAAAACCTCAACTTCCACAAGGACGGTCCCCAGGAAGCTGACAGAATGTGAATAGTACCCCCTGAAGATATGCAGTGCTTAGTGCTGGACCAGAAGGGAACTATCAGGGAAGGGAGAGAACCTGGAGGTGAATACAACCTGTCCAGGCAGAGTGTTCCACTCAAAGAACAGGGAGTGTTGGACCAGGAAGAAGGTGAGAATGTGCAGGACCAGAAGGGAACTATCAGGGAAGGGAGAGAACCTGGAGGTGAATACAACCTGTCCAGGCAGAGTGTCCCACTCAGAGAACAGGGAGTGTTGGACCAGGAAGAAGGTGAGAATGTGCAGGGTCATTTGTTCTGTCCAGCTGTCCTCAGGTAGCACTTTAATGGAGACAGAAAGAGCCTGGGACAGAAGCCAGCAGCAGAAGCAGCCTCCTGGGCTGACTGAATGTTCTTCCCAGGCTTGGCCTTTCAGGCTGCTGGCAGTAGTCCACCAGAGCAGTGGGAGGCAGCGGCTGAACCACTACTATCCAATGGTTATCAAGAGGCCAGCAGAGAAGTGTTACCCAGTCCTTGCTCTTGCTCTGGCCCTAGGAGTCAACCTCATGGCATTTTACTTAATTGATATAGTTTCTGTTATGTGTTGGAGCATCTACAATGTGTGCTTTCACATCCTTAACTTTTCTAATGCTCACAACAACCCTTAGGGGGCAGTATTTGTATTCCCATTTTACAGATGAGGACACAGGCTTACAAAACTAGTCAGTGGTTCTCATAAATACAAAGGCCAAATTCAGTCTACCAAACCATGGTGCCTTTGCATAAAACTTAGACACCTCCTGGACTGTCTGTCCATGGCTAAATGCAGGAAAAAGGTCCTCAGTGAAGACAGCAGCATCTGATGTCTGGGCCAGGCAAGCCTATAGACATTTGCTTTGTGACTAATGGAACACCTGGTTCTGGCTTGATAAATGATCAGGGGAACTGTCAAAAGTCCTGCAATTATGACATTTTAAGTAAGATCACTGGTTCAGGTCTAAAAACTAACTTCTAAAAGGAAATTCTCCTATGGGGACAAGGAATGTTTTCTACGGGAACAAGAAATGTTCTGGCCCAAATCCTATTTTTTGAGCCCTCAGCTCAACTGCTTCCCCATCTAGAAAGACTTCCTTGATCTATCCTCCTTTTCCTCTTGAATGCTGACAGCAGGCAACTCAGACCTCTCATTTTCATCTCCTCCCCAAGAGCAAGCATACTGATGTCCACATGTTGCCTCCTCTGGGAGGTGTGAAAGTCCCTATCTTCTCTTCTCTGTGCTGGGTGATCACAGAGCCTAGAATTGAGCAGATGCTCAATTAAGTTTATTGAACGAATAGCCATGTGAATGGCCTAAGCTGTCAGTGCAAGCAAGTAAGGTTCATATTTGTGTGCAAAAAATCATAGTAGACCACTCTGGGCCTGCTAGACCATGGGTCTATGCAGGCCTTTACTTACTTGCCTGGAGCCAGAGTTGCAGAGGCTTCAGCTAGGCCCTTTATTTCCCTTCCCTCACCCTTTCTAGCTTGAGAACCTTAAGAAAGGGGACCTTGATGTTTCCCGGGTTCCCAAACGGAAAGCTCTATATTTGGGAGCTCAGCAATGGAAACCTCACTCACAAACCCCAGAAAGAAATGTAAACTTCCCAAAGAGCAAATGTTTCCTCTGGTCTGAATGGACTCTTTTTTTTGTTGTTGTTCCTGTGGCCAGGAGGGAAGACGGAGGTGAGAGGCTACAAAGGAGCCTTCTTTTATCCCCCTATGAATATGCACCCTCATCTTTGGAGGGAATCTCAGAACCAGTTCACCCATTCAGAATTTATTGAATGCCTATTCTGTGCCAAGTCTTGTATACTAGGTATTGGAAATACAACAGTGAACAAGATAAATATGGCCTAAGAGAGAACTCTCTTCTAGTTTCTATTTACTGGCTGGTTGACCTCCAACAACTCACTTCCCTTTGGTCCTTGGTCAGTTTGTCTGTGAAAGGGCAAACTTTCCTACTTCACCACTTTCTGGAGGATGAAGAGCCATGGGTTTGCTCGGGTGCCAAGTGTACCATCAACTCCTACTACGTCCTGAGGGAAAGACCCATGTGTCATTCCTTTCCATATCCTCAGTGTCTGCACAGAGCTGGGATGGATGCATGGTAGGCCCTCAGTAAATCTTTACAGAATGTCGGGGAAAGAACAACTCAGGTAGTTGGGCCTTTTGCCTGCACAAGCAGTTGCTTCTCTCAAGCTACCTGAGAGTACACATTGGCACACCTGCAAAGCTGTGATGCAATTTCCAATTTATACCTTCTTCTCACAGGTATAGCTACCAAGTATATCCATGAATCAAACCCAAATGTGAGTCATTTTACTGTTATTTGTGCACACCACTACCAGTAAAGGTCACTTGTGCACCTGAGTTTTGCAAGCCTGGTTTTCCAGGAAGTTTCTTTGCTTCCTACAAGTTCTTAAATATATTTGCAGTTACTAGTGTCCTCCAACACCTCAGGCAGTTTTCATTTTAGATGCACAAAAATTCTGAACACCGAAGCACCTCCCTGAACCAAGATCATAGTGAGGCTCCTTTACAGTGCTGGGCAGAGCCGTATGTGAGAGAAACAGACTGGGCTTTGGTGTCAGAGAGCCCTGAGTTCAAGTTTTGGCTCTGCCACTTAGAAGCTGTGTGACCTTCATCAAGTCACTTACTTTCTCTGGAGCTTTAGTTTTCTTATAATTAAATGGAAATAACGTCTACCTTGTAGGACTGTTATGAGAATTAAAAGAGATAATGTATGTGAGTATTTAGCATCATGGTTGGAATATAGTAATTCTGAAAAACGGTAACTATTAATTCCACAATTACAATAAAGTCATGTTGAATGAACACATCGCAAAGGCCTGAATCATCACCATGGTGATCACTCTTCAGCATTTATAGCATGGGTTCCAAAGCAAAAAACCTCGAGAGAGAAAGAGCAGAACAATATCTAACAGAAGTATGATACTCTTTTATTACACTGAATCCCACTCTGGACAACCTGCTGGCTCCTAGGAGCTCTAGTCTCAGGAGGGTGCCTGTAGCTGAACTTGTAGTTCAGAAACTGATGAGAATGGCTGTAGCCCTGACACTCAGAACAAAACCAGACACATGGGCTCACCATGTATTCAAAGATTAAAGCCTCTTTCTGCATTACATTAGCATCTCAGAGCAAACCAGGCAGGGGCTGCTACACACATCCATACCTCTCTGCCCTGGGTTCAAGGTGTGCCATAAGGAGAGGGCCCCAGTGTTAATCAGCCAGGAATATTAAACATCCCCTTGTTGTATGCAGGGACTTGATGGATTAAAAGATGAGGATAAGCCCTATCCTTGACAAGTAGCCAGTGTTTGGGAGGACAGCTGGCAAAGATGCAAGAGCAGAGCTCAGGGATCTCACAGACCTAGACCTTAACTCTGTCTCCTACTAGCTACATTCACCTCTGAGCCTCTAGTCATTCATCTATAAAAGGTATATATAATAGTAATGGCAATAAAAGGAAGAGAAAGAATGTGGACAACCGTAGGTTGAATACATAGAGATTCAGAAATAAAACAAATATGGTCCTTGACTTTGAATGCTTATAGTCTAGTAAAGAAAATGGATATACAAACAGATATATACTACACAAACTGGTGATGATAAAATTATACATCACTATCATCATCGCATACATTAGTTAACATTTACTGAGTATTTACTACTTGCCAGATACTTTCTAAATACTTTGATTATTTAATCCTTATAACAGCTCTGTAAAGAAGGTACTGTTATTACTCCCAGTTTTGTAAATGAGGAAACTGACACATAAAGGCTAAGCAATTTGCCCAAGATTTCGAAACCTTTCATTGGTGGAGCCAGAATTTGAACTCAGGCAGTCTGCCTCCATAGACCCTACTGTTAAACACTCTTCTTTGTGTGCATTCAATGAGTGAATGCAGGAAAGGTGCCTACATCAAGGCCTGCCACATCCTGAGCACTTTCCAAGTGTTGACCACAGTAATCCTTACCAGCAAATGCCACAGCCCCAGGGAGCACCACGGGCATGAAGAGCAGCTGTCAGACTGACTGTCAGGGTCAGGAAAGGTTTCTGAGAAGGGACATGTGACCTATGTCTGATGGGCATTCTAGGCAGCAGATAACACCTGTGCAAGGGTTCAGAACCAAGGCCAGCTGGGGACAGTTTTATAACCAGTGTGAAATGGCTGTGTGAGAACAGTGGCTGCGGATGAGGTAGAGACGCTGGGGCAGGCCTAGGTGGTCACTGCCTGGAGGTGCCAGGCTAAAGACCTTGGCCTTTATTCAGAGGATTGGGGGTCAAATTAGTATGTGAGGAAGATTTCTGGTGACCACGTGGAGGATGAACCAGGCCGGGATAGGCTATAAGCACCCCCTAGACTGACGGCAGGGTGCCTCCCTGGTGGAAAGATTCCAGTGGAGTCCACCACTATTCTTTTATGAGATCACATTCATGAGAAAAAGGCATGAACTTCCAGAGCTTTGGCTCAGGCAAGGAACTCAATCGTGTCAATAGCCTGTGATCTAAGGCCAGCTCTGGCTCCAAGAAAGGGTGCCAGGCTGAGTGCCCACATCCAGCCCTGCAAATGGCAGACAGGTGCCCGAAGGTCTCCTTGTTACAGAGCTAATGGTGACTCCAGCATGCAACTGCAGTCATTAATTGGGTCCTAAAGATTGTCAGATATGAAAGATGATGGTATTTAATTATCATAAAACAAAAACTCCAGCTGCCTGAGAATGCCAACAAAAAGAGTTATTTGGCTTCCATTAAAATGCCATCGACTACCACTGACATGGGATGGTGATGTAGCAATGCTGAGAGCTTAGCTAATGAACCCTGGCCTACACTACCAATTTACGAAGGCCAGAAAGCTCTTTATCACCACAGTTAGCAGTCAGAATCTGATAGCCTGACTTCCAGTCTCAGTTCTGCCTCCTTCAAGCTGTAGAATCTCGGGCGCTTTATTTAACCTGAGTTTCAGTTTCTTCACTTGTCAAATGTATATGAAAGCACCTTGCAAACTGTAAAGTCTTGTGCAAGAGTCAGAGAAAACTATCACTATTATTGTTACCTGAACCTAGAATGGATCAAAGCAATAAAGTCCACAATGTAACCACCAGTCTGAACATGAGGCTAGGGTTCACACTTTTTGTAGTGTTTTCTCTGCCTATTCACCCCTTCTCTGGACAAAATCCTTTCGGTTCATTCTCATTTTAGTCCTATGTCATGGTCAGTGCTCAAGGCTTCTAAACAGTATTTGGCCTGAAACCCTAGATGGACTCACACACAAGGAAGGGCCCACAGAGGACAGCAGACTGTGGGGCTTCCCTGGCTCCCCTTCCAGTATTCTGATGGGGAATAAAAAATAGCACCTTGAGGTCACAATATGGCTATTTCTGCTCCCTCATTCGTTTAGTCAGGACAGAACTTTGGGTGAACACTGAGATTATTAAATTGCTTTGCATTTTAGAAACAGTGATGAAGGGACAATGTATGAAAAAGCCTCATTGTGGCCTGTGCAGACCCGAACGACTCTGTCTGACAGCTTTGAAGAGAGCAGTGGATCTCCCAACGCGGAGGTTGAGATCTGAGAACGGACAGACTGCCTGCTCAAGTGGGTCCCTGACCCCTGAGTAGCCTAACTAGGAGACATCCCCCACTAGGGGCAGTCTGACACCCCACACCTCACAGGGTGGAGTACACCCCTGAGAGGAAGCTCCCAAAGTAAGAATCAGACAGGTACACTCGCTGTTCAGCAATATTCTATCTTCTGCAACCTCTGCTGCTGATACCCAGGCAAACAGGGTCTGGAGTGGACCTCAAGCAATCTCCAACAGACCTACAGCTGAGGGTCCTGACTGTTAGAAGGAAAACTATCAAACAGGAAGG
>NW_016812346.1:1116868-1274136 GCF_001698545.2 Rhinopithecus bieti | reverse complement strand
GCATGTTCTCACTCATAGGTGGGAACTGAACAATGAGATCACTTGGACTCGGGAAGGGGAACATCACACACCGGGGCCTATCATGGGGGAGGGGGGGAGGGATTGCATTGGGAGTTATACCTGATGTAAATGATGAATTGAGGGGTGCTGACGAGTTGATGGGTGCAGCACACCAACATGGCACAAGTATACATATGTAACAAACCTGTACGTTATGCACATGTATCCTAGAACTTAAAGTATAATAAAAAAAAAAAAAGAAAAGCCTCATTGTATGACACAGTGGTTTTTAAATAGGGGTGTCTGGAAATGAGGAAGGGTGTTTTCTAGTTATCACAATCGCTGGGAAGCACAGGCGGCCTTTGGCAGGAGGGGCCAGGGAAGCTAGCTGCATGCAATGACTGGGACCAGCGATCCTAGGGGGTATGCACTCCAGTGGCAGTACGATGGGTAAACAGCTACTATAAAACTTTATTCTCCATTTGCCTCCTCCAGCCCCATCCTCAGTTCCAGACCATTCTCTGCCTTTCTGTGTCCCAGGAGGCTGACTCCTAAGGATTGCAATACCTGGGCTCCCTTGCCCACTGGCTTCCAGATAGGTTTGGTTAATGGTGAGCATAGCAGGACACTGAAAGGTAGGAAGAGAGAGAGGCTGGAGTAACCTTCTTGCTATGGTCTGAATGTGTACCCCAAATTTCATGTGTTGGAAACATAATATCTAAATTCATATGTTGATGGCATTTGGAGGTGGGGCCTTTGGAAAGTGATTGTGGTGAGATAAAACCATCAGGGTGGAGCCCCAGTGGTAGGACTGGTGGCTTTATAAGAAGAGAGACATGGTCTGGCGCACTCTTGCCCTCTCACCATGTGATGCCTTCTGCCATGTTATGACATGCTAAGTAGGCCCTCACCAGATGTGGCACCCTGGACTTTGGATTTCCTAGCTTCCAAATGTAAGAAGGAAATTTCTTTTCTTTAGAAATTACCCAGTCTGCTAGAGCAGACAATGAACAAGATACTTCTTTTCCCCCACCCCGTGGCAGCTTGCCTTCGGCTCTGAGTCTCAGGCAGTAGCCACATCCCTCCAGGCTACAACAACTTACAGATAGAGTGGTCTAGGGAAGCTTCTAGGAAGAGCAAGGACTCAAACTGAGCACTCAAGTAGAAGCAGGACAGAGGCAGACAAAAGGGGAGCAAGAGGGCGTTCTAGGTAGGGGCCTGGCATGAGTGAACAAAGGCCCACAGGCTGAAAGATATAGACCCCTTGTGGCAGCAGGATGGTGAGAGACCTGGGCACATGGAACAGAGATTTGGCAATGGATCACAAAGAGAAATGAGGTTGGAACCCACCTTCAAGAGCCTAGAGCCAGAGGGAGTTTCAAGGGTGTTCAGAGAGAGGGCTCACCCCAACTTCCAGTGAGACAGTCTTGCTCTGTCACCCAGGCTGCAGTGCAGTGGCATGATCTCAGCTCACTGCAACCTCCGCCTGCTGGGTTCAAGCAATTCTCCTGCCTCAGCCTCCCAAGTAGTTGGGATTACAGCCGCACACGATCATGCCTGGCTAATTTTTAAAGTTTTTAAGTAGAGACTGGGTTTCACCATGTTGGCCAGGCTGGTCTCGAACTACAGACCTTGTGATCCAGCCCGCCTCGTCCTCCCAAAGTGCTGGGATTACAGGCATGGTTAGCCACCGCGCCCAGCCGACTTCCAATCTTTTAAAGCCAAGAGTAGTCAAAAGAGTGAACCAGAACTCCCAGGCTTCATTAAAATGTGCATAAAGTTCCTCAACCATCAGTGAATGTTCTCTAGGACAGAATTGGGGGAGAGTGCCCTACTGCTTTTAACTAGACAATTGAGGGAAGAACAGAGTTTCAGCGTCTGCCAGAGACGGTGTAATCACCATTGCTCTCTATTCCTAGGGTCATGGTAATTCACAGACAAATTAAGCCAAGAGCATCAAAACCTGTCTTTTCTAAGCATGGGGCATGCATAACTTGGCTGGGCCACCATTTGAATCCAAAAGTAGAGCTATCTCACAACATATACTCCACCAGATTTCATTCTTGTGCTTATCCCAATCAGCGGCTAATTTGCTGTGTGACCTTGGGCAAAGCACTTAACCTATCTGAGCCCCAGTTTCCCCAATTGACAAACAGAAAAGGAGGTGGTGGGAGTTCACTCCAATTTTAAATCTAAGACTGTATCATTCTGAGCCTGTATTTGTTAATGAACATCTGCTTGCAAAATATGTGCACAGCAAGTCGTGTATTATATTGTGTTGTGTGACTGGGCACCAAACAAGGCAAAACGATGGAATGAAAGAAAGGGAAACATGTGGTGGTTCTTCCCTCCCTCCTTCCCTTCCTGCTTCCCTCCCTCCCGCCCTCCTTCCCTTCCTCCTTCCCTCCCTCCTTCCCTTCCTTCTTCTCTCCCTCCCTCTTTCCTTCCCTTCCTCCTTCCCTTCCTCCTTCCCTCCCTCCTTCCCTTCCTTCTTTTCTTCCTCCCGCCCTCCTTCCCTTCCTGCTTTTCTGCTTTCATTTCTTTTACAAACATCACTTTTTATATACCTTGTCCTTGATACTGGAGACGTAGAGCTGGATTAGACAAAGTTTCTGCCTGTAAAATCTGAACAGACTTGTTGCGAAAGGCCAGCTGCAGCCAGAGGGGGTGGGATGTTTTCTAGATACATGCTTTCCCCAACTTAAAGCTGTGTCTACCTCAAGGCAGAATTTGTCCTGGGAAAGCTTTTCTGGCTGTCAAATGAGTTTTCCTTCCTTCCATTGTCACCTTCTTACCCTTTTCAAAAATAATCTGATCCATAAACAGTTAGGTCAAGTTCCAAATCAACGAGGAACCATAGTTGATGGGTAAGGGGTGTGTGTGTGTGTGTGTGTGTGTGTGTGTGTGTGTGTGTGTCGGGGGTGGAATTCAGCTCAACAGGAGTGGGCAGTGTGATGGAGCGGATAAGCAGCTCATGGAAATGTAGGTAGGCTGCATTCACAGAGGAGAAGCACGAAGAACCAGGGAGGGCCACGCTGTGCTGATTTGCTGGAGCAGGCCCAGACGAGGGATACCGGTTGGTGGGGTCAACTCAGTATAGCAGAGGCTGATCCTTCCCAAGGTCTCTGGAGCTAGTTAACGCTTTTCTTGGCTTCCTTGGATGGTGAAGGGTTTAGAAACTGTGTTCCTATGGGAGTAGGGGGAGGACTGATGCTATTAGCCTGGAGAGGAGAAGGGGAAGAGGAAGAGGAAGGGCTTAAAGAAAGAGTATGTGTTTAGGAGTCCAGCTGAAAAATGCTAAATGCCTTATAATGTCCAAGTCTCATAGCTTATGCCCACACAATTCACATGCTAGGAAATAACACACCCAATCACATGGTGTATTAGAGAGTCCTAGATAGAAGAACTATTCCCAGCCTTGCCTTTAACTCACTCTATGACTTTGGGGAAGTCACTTTCTTTCTCTGGGCCTCATTTTGTCTATCTGAAAAAGGAAGTTCCTTCATTTTATAATCTCCTGAGTCCCTTCCAGCCATTGATGGTCTAGTTCCTCTTGGCTTTCCTTGTTCCTCTCAGGGAATTTCTTGGAAAGAAGGAAATAGCGAGAATACTACTGCTGCTTCAAACAGCCAAAGGGGTGGGAGGAGTAAATCTACTCCTTGGGGCTTCAGAAAGATGAATGAGAACCAAGACGAGGAAGTTACCTAGAGCAGACAGCAGTTCAGCTTAAGAAAACCCTTCCTCCTGCCAGGCTCTCCAGTATCGAATGGGCTGCCTCTTAAGGTAGTGAGCTCCTTGTCAATGAAGCTGGGCTGATATAACGAGCCTCAACCTCCTGCCTGAATGTCAAGCCTCTACTGCTCTAACTAAATGTATACACAGTTAAACTTAATGCCTCCCTGTCCCCGCAGCCCCAATTCTATACTCCCTCTCCTAATGCTCCTGATCTCAACATCACCAGCTGCTGCCAGAACCTCCCACCCAATCAATCAACCAGACCTCCGGGAACTGCCACTGTGTCTTCCTTCTTTTTCAGGTTCAACAACTTAACAATGTAACCAATTCCTCTAGCTGTCATTTTCCACATATCTGCTAGCTCTTCACCACCCCTGCTGCCACTGCATTAGCTCAGGTCCTCATTGGTGGACAGTCAGGCCAGGGGCATAGCCAACATTGGTGCCCCAGACTGCTGGCTCACCCCCTTCGATTCAGTGGCCATCCATCAGCTGGAGTGAACTCCCTAAAAGGAAACTGGGTTATGTTACTTCCCTGATTGAAAGCATTTTTGTGGCTTCCCACTGCCTACAGGACAAGACCCCTCACCATCTGGCATGAGTCCACTGCTCCAGGGTAGCACCCCATAGCTCCCCACCTCCCTCTTTAAAAAGGTGCCAAGGTTAACAGGTTAATTAGACAACACTCATGAAACTGCTCACTGCTTGTCTCATGGCCATGGCTATGCACATATTTTTTTGTTTTCTGCATGGGAGGCTTCTCACATCTTTGCCTGGTTAACTCAGATTAGAAGTTACCTCTTCCAGGAAGCCTTCTCTGATCACTCTCATACCCAGTTTGGACTCTCTAGCCTCCATGGCTCACTCTGAGTTATCACCATTTGTTTACTGGTCTGTCTCTTCCACCATACTGTACGCTCCAAGGGCAGAGGTTGTATCTTAATATATCATAGGTTGTGTGAGGCTAGAAGAGGATGATTATCCTCTCTGGGGTACCAGGTAGGTTTCCATCTGTGGACTCTTTTACCTAGGAACTGTCACTGATTCTCGAGGGGCCTGGGGTGATTTGGGCACTCTGGGCATCCTCATCCTTCCCTTTAAACTTGACCTTTCTCCAAACTGCACATTTAAGACAGCTGATAATTGAGATGGGCATAAACTCTTTATATTTTTATCAACAGTTGGAGATGCCATGGAAAGAAAATCAAGACAATGAATCTCAAGATTCCTGCAGGGAATAGCCTACTTTGTTGAAAGTGATGGCCAGTATCAAAGGTCAGGGCAGTTTATCAGGTCATTTTCCAAATTCTAACTCCAATTCCATGGGCCCTGCAGGAGGCTAAATACCAGCATATGGAAGAGGTGAATTCTCATCCATCATGTTCATACTCTTCCCTCTACTTTGTAGCCATCAGTAATTTTGAAGAAACGACTTTCTCTTGGAAAAGACACTGAGATTCCTCAAATGAAAGGGACAAGTTAGCTAAAAGGTCACTAGAACCCACAGAGCAGTATTGCATGGTGGGTGAGCACCATGGCTGTCTCAAGCTGCCTCCAGATCAAATCTCACCTGCCTTGCATATACGCTGGTCATATTACAGACCTTTTCTGGACCCCAGTTTCATGCCACGAACCTCATTCAAACTGCACAGTGGCCATTTGAGTGCTGAATCAAATGGAACCAAGTTTGAAACCAGGGTTTACCACTTACTAGCTTTGTGGCTTTGAGTGCGTTTTTAACCTCTGAAAGCCTTGATTTCTTCATCTGTAAAATGGGGATAATAGCATAATCTACTTCTTTGCATTGTTGTAGGGATTTAGTGAGGCGGTGCATATGGAGTCCTTAGCACAGTGACCAGCCAATAGAAAGGATCACTTTAGGCTACTAATTCACTCTCATAGCTCCTTGGAATTACATCTAATTAATTTTTCCTTATGCTATAGGGTCTCCAAGGGCAGAGATCTTATTTGTTTTTCCACTTAGTGCTTGGTGGCTATAAATGTTTGTTGAATGAGGCTACATTAAGCCTTTGTCCATGTACAGTCTTTAGGTCTGGACACTGGGAGGTTGTCAGAGAGGAAAAAAATAAATATTTATTTTAAATTTATTTCCTTTATTTTAAAATTCCCCCATGCAGAACTAGAGAACGAATATTTATTGACACATGACAATGATCGGGCTTTTACAAAGGTTTCCTTAGTTCATCTTCAGAGGAACAGTATAGAGTAGGCCTTAATTTCTCCATTTTGCAAATGAGAAAACTGAGCCTCAGAAATCTGCTCACATCTTTGTTTATGAAATTTTTCAATTGTTTTCAATGATGGGGTATTTTAAGCCCTAGCATTGAGGTCAACTCTGTTAAATGTGACATCTTGATTTAAAAAGCAAACAACACACAAAACAAGAAACCTGCCCATGGTCACACTGCTGGGAAATGATAAAAGCTAAGATCCAGATACAAGCTTCTGATTGCTCTACTTTTGACGCCTCCTAGAGGCAGAAGAAGAAAAAATTAATTCTGACGTACCTTGGCTATACGCACTGAGCAATTTATTAAATGCAAAAACCCCTCATGTATTTTTGTTATCGTTGAACAACAACCATATCAACAGTTATATGAATGATGTTTTGAGGACCACAAAAAGAGTTGCTGTTTGATAACACACCAGAAGGACAATCCTAAGAGATGGGTGTTATTATCCTCCTTTCACAAGGAAGAAAATGGAGACTTTGCAAGGCTATGTAGCTTGCCCAGGTGGCAGAGTCCACAAACAGAGACTCGAAATGCAGAGTGCTTCCCAGCCCTTAGAGAAGCTGCATGCAAACCCCTCTACCTTCGCCGAAGAGCAGCCATCCAACTGCAGCAAGTCACAAGGCAGCATGGTGGTCCCCTACTCATGTGACCTTTATCTCCTTCCTCAGGCCATAAAAGGCCTCACTTGGGGGAAAAAGCGGAAAGCATCTAACTAAGTGTACAAATCAGAGAGATGCTTTTCGTCATTTACGACTGACCACATGTGGGTTTTTCTATTTTATTTTTTATTTTATTTTTTTATATAAGCTCAGGAGATCTTGGGCAGGTATTCCATCCATCAATGTCCATAAGCCAAGTCATACTAGAAACAGATAAAAGAAATTTTGTCCTCCTGAAGTCCTCTCTCTGCAAAGTGCCTGGCTCAATCCTTAGGCAACAGAAATGTAATAATAATACCAATGACGGTCTTAAAGTATTGAAGACTTGCTGGGCTGCTAGTTAGTCTGCAAAGCATCTTTAGGCTACTGTCTTTCCATTTCATCTTCCCAAGAGTCCTTGGAGGTAGGTTTACGAGGAACATAATACAATATGTTAGGAGGGTGGCCTGGGTTTGAATCCTGGCTCTACTATTTCCTAGCTGTGGCCTTGCACAAGTTACTTAGCTTTTCTTGTGCCCATTTTCCTGGCTTGAGATATAGAGATATTAGTCACAGGGTTACCACGAAGATTCACGTAAAGTGCTAAGAACACGTATGACACATAGCAAGTACTCACTAAATGTTAGCTATTGTTATCTCTATTTTCCAGAAGAGAAAACTGAGGCTCAGGGAGAGAATGTGTTCATGCTTCATAGCAACTAAGTGCCAAATCTGAAATCCGAGTCTGTCTGGCTTCAACTCCCAGGCTCTTAATGGTGATGGTATACTTTCTACCCTTCACTGACCTATACATTTCACCTGGTATGCAGTAAGTGTTCTGCAAATAGTATTATTATTAGTATTAAGAATGTCCTCCTAAGTGCTACGGTCCTCGTCAATGTCCTCCTACTCGTTCTCTTAC
Organism: Rhinopithecus bieti; assembly: GCF_001698545.2. Lineage (NCBI taxonomy): Eukaryota > Metazoa > Chordata > Mammalia > Primates > Cercopithecidae > Rhinopithecus > Rhinopithecus bieti. The sequence continues at coordinate 1,266,587 of NW_016812346.1, read as the reverse complement.
CACAGCATCATGTGCTGTTTATAGAGCAGTCCCCTCGCAAACCCCAGAGTCAGGGCACAAACGATGCTAACTTTATTTCAATGCAAAAGGTGTATATTCTGTGGGTGCCACCTGGGCTCATTACCCAAGTTAATTCTTTTCTCTCAGCTGTGGAATATTTTACTTTTCCAATTTCAGAATCTACTTATGTTAAAAAAAAAAAAAAATGGGGAGAGCAAGAGAAATCCAATCAGCCCAGCTCAGGTTTGTGAAACAAATAATGCAGCCGGCATAGAACCTTAATCAAACAGTTATATTCATAACCACAGTGATCACTGTTCTGCCTAATTTATACAGCCCAGGGCATCCTGAAGAAAATGTCTCTTGACAATGTAAGATGCAATGCAGAGGTGCACTGTAACCACTGAAGGGGTGTAGATCTCCAGGCCTGGCATCTTGATGAATCTGAAGCAAATTGGGATTTGGAGGCCCATCCCCCAGGAATTCCACCCATGCCTGAATGTCATTCTGCATTTTCTTTTTAAATAAGGAAGTGTGAGAAATAAACTTTTACCTGGCTGCTTCCTTTGTTTTCTGGAAGAAATAAAGTAGAAAGGCCAAGCTGCCTTCATGTCCAGAGAGGACAAGTGCTTCACAGTCTGGTTGACACGGGTTTGAATCCTGGCTCTGCCACTCACTCAGCTGTGTGGTCTAGACAAGTTACTTAGCCTCTCTGAGTGTCATCTGTAAAATGGAGATAACTGTACGTACTCAGAGATTGAAGCTTAAATGAGAACAGTGAGTTTCCTATATGAATTTTTGTATTCCCAATGGTCCCAACACAAGACCTATTTATTGTAAGTCTAAAATAAATGTTTATTCCCTATGTCTACAATCCCAGTGTCTATGGTTACTGAGTGAATACTATGTGCCAGAGATTGTGTTAAGTTCTTTACATGCATAAACTTATTTTATGCTAAAAACAACCTCATAAAACATGTATTATTATCCAATTTCCAGCTTGAAATAACCAAGGCTTTGAGAAGTCAGTAGACTGGTCCAAAATAACACAACTAGTAAGAGGGGGAGCTATTAGAAGTACCAAGATCACAGAGGCAGCATCAGGATCCCAGTGCAGGCTTGTGGATTCTTCTTCTCTGTCCTGCCCCTCCCTCCACATCACCCATCAAACTCCATGCTCAGCAGACAGCAGACACTTGATGAATGTAATTCCCCCTTTCTTCCTTCTTTTTATTTCACATTCTGGGATTCCTTGGGACAACTCAGAAATCCAAGTAATAGTTCAGAGGGGCTTAATCATCATTTCCAACCAATATCGTGAACATTTGCAATGGGCTTGCTCTGTGTTGGTTACTGGGCAGAGACACTTCTATCCTTGCTATAGCCTCCCAGATTTCTGGATTATCTAGATGAAAAGTAACTGAGCAATGTAACTCTCTTGAATGACTTGGGGTGGGGGAGCTGCGTCACTAGCACCTTGGCGTATCTGATTTGGCCTGCTTGTGTTGTTCCCACTGTCCTGCGGTGGCACGTGGTAGGCCTAGGTTCTAGTTCCTGCCCTGCCATGATCTTGCTGGCACAGAGTCCAGTCACTGCACCTTTCTGAACTTCAGTTCCTTCCTGTGTTTATGGAGAGTGTTAGACCTGATTCATTTTCTTAGCAAATATTTCTGTCAGTTGTTTCCAAACTTTTCACTCCTAGGATCCTATGACTATCCACAATTACCCTATGTTTTAAAATATTCTGTTTCTTATATAAACTATATTCATTAACTAATCATTAATTGTTTTCCCATTTTAAAATCAAGCACATGTAAAGCTGGTCATTAGAGTTTCTGATAAAACACAATAAATGGATCCCTAGCACCTGGTCCATTGCTGACATGAAATAGGCCCCCTTTTTTCTAAATGAAGGAATACATGAATGGACAAATGCTTGATCCTACACAGAAAAGCACTGGTGGGTGGAAAAATAAAGAGTCAGAAAGATGACGTAAATTTCAGTTCTACCATTGACAAGTTGTTTGATCATGGGTAGGTCATTTACACTCTCTGCAGCTCAACTATGAAATGAAGATCTATCTTGCTGGGTTGTTTAAAGTAGAAGAATAACAGTGACAATAATGATAAGACAAATTATAGTCCTCACATACATAATATACACTATGTGGTGGGCAGGCAAACAGTGCTTTACACATATTAACCCAATCTGTGTAATAACTCTATGAGGTAGTTACTATTATTATTCCCATTTTACAGATGGAGGAACTGAAGTACAAAGAAGATATTGTGTAACTTGCCCAAAGACAGATTTGTATGATGGAGACAAGATCGAAATCTAGGCGGTCTAGCTCCAGAGTCTGTGCCCTTAATCCTTATGCTCCACTGTTTGGCATGTCATCCAAAGAGCCTAGCATATTGCCTGGGAACTATCACGCTTACTAAGCAGACGCCCTGAAGGTTGGCCAGTGTAGTAGGACAGTGAGCACATTTTTTTGACTGGGCTTTTTGCAATAATGGCAAACGTTCACAGCATCCCTATATTTAAGTAATCTGGAATGGCCCAGTTGTTGTAGTTTGCAATTGAGTATGGGGTGCTATCAGAGACTGGCTGTGCTGGTGACTGTGCCACAAAGACCTTAGTAAATAGGAGGAAATATGAGACAAATGCTGCCCATTTAGCCTCCTCTCTGGAAGGCAGGAAGGATTTGTCTTGCTCAAGGCTGTTTCCTCCCACCATACCTTTGCCCCTGTAGTGTACCTATGTAGCTTTTGCTTGCCTGCTATTTCTGCTAATAAATGAAATTATCTTTTTGTTTTGGGAGGTGATACTCTCAGCCTATGAATTTGGATGAGACTGGGTAGCCAATGAGAGCACCCCCTTTCCCCTGGCTAGGGTGACTGATTCAGGCAAATACATGACTTTGGTCAGGCCAATCAGAGGCAATCACAAGATTTTCCTGGAGCTATAGAAAAAGAGGTACTGCTTTTTTTCCCGTTAGGTTACAACGCTGGTAGTAGATAAGCTTACAGGGGTTCCTTTGTCATCACATGGGGAATGCCTCCCTGAGAATAAGGCCAAAACAAAGGGAAACAGAGTCAGGAGGGATTCAATAAGACATTTGAATGTCTAGATCTAGCTGCACTGATGGGAAAATGAGCCCCTGGACTTTCAGTAACATCACCCATGACATTTTCCTTTCTTAAAAACGTGAGTTGGAGTTGGGTTTCCATCCTTACAGCTGGGAGTCATGCCTAACCCACTGTGCTATCAGCCTAGAGTGCCTTTCCTGGACCCTCCTCAATCCATGAGGTTAGAACTCAACTCAGAGGCTGAAACACCACATCACTCTTCAGGCAGACCTGACCACACTCTCCTTCGTGCCCCAGGAACCCAAAACCACAAGGTAGCTATACCTGTCCAGCTAGTACACTAACTCGTATGCATGCATATGTCCCCCACTAATTTGTGAGCCCCTCGAGATGCCTCTTATTTATCACCATGTCACTTGTACTGAGTCCAGTGCTCATCACATAGTAGGTATGAATGTTAATGAACAGATGAGTAGGAATCACTCTCTCAGACATCAGCAACATCTCAGCAAATGTTCACTATTTCCTCAGACCACTGATATCAGCTCAGCCAAGCACTCCTTTCTCAAATATTTTTTTTCCTGGAGCACCTCTCATATGCCAGGCACTGAATCAAGCACAGAGGGCACAATGACAAACAAGAGTAGTTTTTAAAACCAGAGCTGTTTTAAAATATAATACTCTATTACTATAAAGTTCTGACTATTTCTACTTCGTAAGAAAAATGTCCAGTAATGATCTGTGGATATTAAGCAATGAGAAACATCCATTTCCAGGTGGACAGACCATGACCTGTGCGGAAATGGGAGCAGCTGCACTGCTGAGCCTGGAGGCAGGAAGAGGTGTCCTCTGGGTCATAGTAACACAGTCTGCAGCTTTGTTCATGGTCTCGTCCTCTCGCCGCATTACTCCTGGACACTGTTACTAATCACACTTATTCACATTGATTTTTTTTCTCCCCGAGGATGAACTACCTCATCCCTCCTTAATGTAATGACTGAAATTAGGCAAAAGCAGCCATCTGATAGATGTTAGGCATCATCCCAGAGAGGAAAACATCAAACAAGATATTATACATATTTTTTAAAAAAGTCTTTTAATGTTTCCATTCTCTTAACTGCCCATGCAAATCAGGCAGAATAATTCCAAATGGGGAAAAATGTATTTGAGTCTGTGGCTGTTTTCATGACCCTTCCTTGTGTCGGGTCAACCAAAGAGTGCATTTTTGTGGCGGCCAGTCTTTCCTTGTAAGTAGGCGCTGAGCCTCCTGTGTGCCGGGCTCTGTGCTAGGTACTTTAAATCTGGGCTCTCCGATCTGTGTTATAGCACTGTGAAGTTTAACGCTATCAACTTCATTTCACAAATGAGGGAACTGCATCTCAGGGAAGTGAAGGGTTAGCATGAGGCTGTCCAATAAGTGGTGGATTCAAACCAAGGACTAGCTTGACTCTCCAAGCATGGGATCTTTCTACCTCTCTCCATTGTCTACCATTGACGCTGTATGTTACATGGATCTAGAAAAGCTGGGAAGAGCCAGTCCTGTGAAGGTTGCATTTATACAGTGTATTGGGTGCCACCTATGGCCTGGTATTACTTAGACCTAGAAAGTAAGGGGGGAGATGCCTGGGTCTGTCATGTGTCTGGATATCCCAAGCTGAGGTCTGGACAGGCAATGCCATGGCACAGCAACCGTGTCCAAACACAAATGCACTGTACCCAAGGGAACTTCAGAAATACAATTATGTTTCTCTCCTCTCTAGAACTCAAATGTGGCATTTAGGAATATTTCTAAATGTCAGAAGCCTCCATGAAGATACAGTCTGACTGTCCCCTTTGCATACACTTGAGATACACAGACACTTCCTTCCTGACCATTCATATTTGTCTTGTCTGAGCCCATCTGTACAGCATAGCAGGGCTGTAGCCAAAGCAACCAGGCTCCCTGGGGAATCCTGCTCTCTCAGTAGACTGACAGGGAAGGCCTAGAGATGGAAGGTGCAAGACCAAGGCAAAGACGGAGGTGTCAGTCCTGGGAAGCCTGGTGTCTTATTGACAGCTCAAGACAATGTTCTGGGCTTATCACTAGACTGAAATCACACACTGCCTATCTCACTTGTGATCTCAGACTGAGGACCATGAGAATTTCCTCGAACCCACAGACTCTCTCCCTTCTCCGCCTTCAGAGTACAGAGGCAAGTCAATCAACTTTCACTGGAACCTACTATGTCCAAGACCAAGTGATAGGCATGGAGAGAGGGAGTAGCATGAATGTCATCTCTACCATCAAGGCACTGAGCCTCCTGAAGGAAACGGGCTTAGAGACAACAGCCCTAACCAGATGCAGCATGGGAACTGCTGGTACCCAGGCTGTATATTGAATGTGATGGGCCTGGAAGGGACTGATGCTTTCTTGCAAAATGAGACAGTGCCCAGGAGAAGGTAATAAATGCCTATCAGATGTCAATGTGCAGCAGCCGCTCTGCAGAACATTTCTATTCAAGGTCTCTGAGGTGATCTCTGGAGGCCTTGAAGGATGGGCAGAATTAAATGATAGGGACAAGGTATAAAATATGCAGAGACAGCATGAGGAAAGGCAGGCAGGCAGAAAATAATAGGAGGGCAGCCTATATCTTTCAAAAGCCAATTAATTTAATTAAGCCTTGCCCTCATGATGTCTTTATGATGGCAATTTTCTTGTTGTTTAACTCCTCATATGTTTTATCCTAGTGTCTCCAATTAGGACAACATGTCCAAATACTTCTTTCAATCTGTTTCTCCCTAGAGTTCACACAGTGCTCTGTTTGCAACAAAATCTGACTTAACTGTTATGACAAAATGAGGACTACGTTCCTATATGCGAAAAAAGCAGATTGGACTGACAGACACACATATTATTTCTGAATATCCTATCCAAAGGCAGGTTTTAACTTCAAAAAGAAAACCCTTTGCATGGTGATTCAAAGACTAGCGGTGAATGAATGCAACAGCATGAGAATCCTGGTCAAACACGTCAAACATGTCATTATAGTTCAGCAGGCATCAGCCCCAAAGGCCTAAGACCTGTGAAATATCAGGAAAGTGAGTTAAACAAAAATGTTCCTCAAGTACAAAATACAAGGAGTGGCACTCGGGAGGTTAGGTGCACCAGGAGGTAGAAGACTCTCAGGACTGTGATGAGAATCCGCCAAGGAAGGAGGTGAGATGTACGATGCCAGCCTCCAGCCAGTGCTCAAGACATCCTCAGCGTCTCCATTACTACCACTTACCACTATTTCCTCAGACCAGCGATATCAGTTCCACCAAGCACTCCTTTCTCAAATATTTTTTTCCTGGAGTACCTCTCATATGCCAGGCATTGAATCAAGCACAGAGGGCACAATGACAAACAAGAGTGGTTGGTTCCTGCTCTCAAGTGGGAGGCAGAGCAGTGAACACTTACACATTGTATGCAGCAGGCAGCCTGCAGTGAGGGCCAGATTCACAGGTGTGTGAACTCTTCAGTCACCCAGAGCCCCGCGTTCAGAGGGCCCGTATTTGGTTTGATGGGCTGTCACTATCTTGAAATTCTGAAAAAAGTTTGAACCAAGGGCCCTGTATTTTCATTCTGCATGGGGTCCCATAAATGATGTAGCCTGTCCTGGATACAATGAAAGACCTTTGCCCTCCAGCTTCCATTCTGCCTTTTCCCTTAAGTAACAACAGCATGGTTTGGGGGAACTGATCTACACTCAAGGTGCCTGAGTGACCTAAGGGTGACCTCATCCCCTGAGCCAATGAGTGTTTCAGGAATGAGCAGGTGACCCAGTTCAAGCTACTGAAACTCCATGGGAAGATTTCCAGAAGTTTCTGGAAAAAAATTGTTCTTTGTTTTATTTTATTTATTTTTATTTTTTGAGACAGGGTTTCACTCTGTCCCCCAGGCTGGAGTGTAGTGGTACAATTTTGGCTCACTGCAACTTCTGCTTCCTGGGTTCAAGCAATTCTCCTCTCTCAGCCTCATGAGTAGCTGGGATTACAGGCACGCATCTGGCTATTTTTTTTTTTTTTTTTTAAGTAGAGACGGAGTTTCACCATGTTGGCCAGGTTGGTCTCAAACTCCTGACCTCAAGTGATCTGCCCACCTCAGCATCCCAAAGTGCTAGGATTACAAGCATGAGCCACCATACCTGGCTATTCTTTGTTTTTTTCTTTCCTTTTCTTTTTGAGATAGAGTCTTACTCTGTTGCCCAGGCTGGAGTGCAATGGTGTGATCTGGGCTTACTGCAACCTCCACCTCCCAGCATCAAGTGATTCTCCTGCCTCAGCCTCCCAAGTAGCTGGGATTATAGGCACCTGCCACCACGACTGGCTAATTTTTGTATTTTTAGTAGAGATGAGCTTTAACCATATTGGCCAGGCTTGTCTCGAACTCCTGACCTCAGGTGACCCACCTGCCTCGGCCTCCCAAAGTGCTGGGATTACAGGCGTGAACCACCATACCCAGCCTGTTCTTTGTTTCTAACACTGAGCAATGGAAGTCTGTCTCTCTTGACCATTCAGTGAACAAGCACATGGTCCACAGTGCTGCTAGCAGCCACTCTACAACAAGGGGAAACTGGCCTGAGTATGGCAGAGTAAAACCAAGATGAGAACCTGGGTCCTTGATGATGCTGCTGGTCTCTGGAGCAGCCAGCCCTGAGGCCCACCCTACCTCTGGGCTTCCTTTTATGTGACACAATATATGTCCTAGCATTTGGTGTTAAGTTTTCTGCTAATTACAATCAAAAGTATCTCCAGTGATGCGGAATCAGATCAACCTCATTTTATAATAAATCTTGATTCTACCACTTAGAGCAATATATCTTTGGGGAAATCCCATTTTCCCTCCTCCACTAGAAAATAAAGGCAAGAAATTGCATTTTATTAGCCTGTAGTGAGTGTCAAAGGCTGTAATGTTAGTGAAGATGCCTGGACAGGGCCTGGCACATAGCAGGGGTTCACTCAGTGATCAGTATTATGATGATGACAATGTTTGGACCTAACAGCTGTCTGCCACTGCATTTCTGGTGATGAGTTGGTTAGGAGCTGAATTTCCCAACTGTAAGAAAAAAACAGCAGAAATCATTGTTTAAAAAGCTGTCTCTTGGCATAAATAGCAAGGTATCACTATACTAATAGAATCTGAAGAACTTGATAAGCAAATTCAATCACTTTGTATATTACAGAAGCAGTAAGTTGGTCAGTTGCCCTCTTAGAAATCTGGACATTCCCTGGTCACCCGTAACATTGGGGCTTTCTTCTTTATGAATGCTAACTACTAGGTTCACTTACACAGGCTGCGAGAGCAAAGCTGTGATTCTGCAAAATTAAAAGTAATTTCATACACGTTACCACTGATACAAATCCTAGTTTCTTTCTGTTCTTATTTAAGTAACCTTCTAAATCTTAATTCTTATTCTGTATTCTAACTTTGATCTCTTGACATTTCCAGCTTTTTCCCCTTCTCTCCCAACAAAACAAAACAGAGCAAAAAGCATCAACTGAGATTTGTGTGATTTCAGCTTCAGAGTTGGATGTCTGAGTGTAGAATAAATTCTAATTCACTGGTGATGGGTAATCCACAAATTCTATCCATCAGCATTTTAGCTATTTTTACTTAAAAAATGTGTGTGTGTGTGTGTGTGTGTGTGTGTGTGTGTGTGTGTTAGTAGTAGTAGTTTTCCTGTTGCCCATAACCTGGACCTCTTTGGGATTGGACAATTCCAAACGAATCAGGAAATTCCAGCTGGGTATACTTGTGAGATGATTTTTGCCCTTCCTTACAATGTATCCATATTTTCAGGGAAGGAAAATGCAGGAGAGCTGGAGTCTGTTAGTGATTTGACAAACTCCCACCCAAGTGTGGGCGTTTCCTGAAGATGACACCAGTTGTGCTGAAAAGATTGTGAAAATGCAGATGCTTTCACACACTCCTCCATGTCAGTTTAAAACTGTTTCCATATGGACCTCTCACATAGTCATGGGAGGAATGTTCCAGAAGGTCACTTCCCTGCCCTTCCACGGCTCCGTGCTACCCTCAAGTCCAAGTTCCTTAGCCTGGCATTCAAGGTCCATTAAGATCTGGTCCCTTTTACAGCCTTGTCAATCACTGCATCCCTTATATTAAGGATCCTGTCCTAGCAGCACTGAACCAGTTAAAATTTCTCCAATAAGGCAAAGAAAATAAAAGCAATTAACAACTCCAAGAAAGCATGTACAAGAAAAGAGGAATGGTTACAGTGCACTATTTGGCTCAGGAGAAAAAAATTAAAAAACAAAACCCCCAAAGCCCATACATTACATAATCATAATTATATAACCAATTAATACCTATTTAACAAAAATGATTCTAATATTATGATAGAGTTCTATGGGGGGAGGGAAAACGAGAGAGGAGGTGGTGTGGGAGTCTTCTTCTATTGCACAAAGTCAACAGGTAATGTATACAATTAATAAATGAAAAATAGCAGTACATGCATGTTATTCAGAAACATGGAGGTAAATGGCAGCAGAAACAGGTAGAAGAGATTAGAGTTTCTGTCTCTTGGGGAGTGAGACTTGGGAGTGGGGAGGGATGGGGCAAAGAACTGATTTTTTTTTTTTTTCTTTTGAGGCAATGTCTTGCTCTGTTGCTCAGGCTAGAGTGCAGTGGCGTGATCCGGCTCACTGCCTCCGCCTCCCGGGTTCAAGCGATTTTCCTACCTCATCCTCCTAAGTAGCTGGGATTACAAGTGTGTGCCACCATGCCCAGCTAATTTTTGTATGTTTGGTAGAGACGAGGTTTCACCATGGTGGTCAGTCTGGTCTCAAACTCCTGACCTTGTGATCCCCCCGCCCTGGCCTCCCAAAGTGCTGGGATTACAGGCATGAGCCACCGCGTCCGGCCAGAACTGATATTTTTTATTATAAACCTTTTACTAAAATTTAACTAAAATCTTGTACACATATCACTTTCATTTAGAAATAATTACAAATAAAGTTTTTTTTTTTTTTTTTTTTTTTTCTCCATAGAGGCATAGCTTTAACATCAGGTTTGATGTTAATATTATAGACACTTTGAAAAAGGACACAATAAACAGCTGCAGGGTGGTATTTTACAGATCAAGATAACTTGTTTTCTAATGTGGTGAACACCAGTGATTAGGAGAATCATCTGGAATCCATCAGTGACATGGGCTTTTGAAGCTTTTAGAAATGTTTATTTACCTGACTTTGCATGATTTTCTAGGTTTGGGAGATAAAGATTAAAATCTTTATGATACTGTACATTTTTGTTGCTTGTTATAAAGCATTGATGCTGAACAAAACATGTTTTTTGTACAATTAAAATGTTTTCTTTGCTTGCTGTGCACTAATATTCAGTGAACTATTTGCTTGCAGTCCATGTGTGAGCATGATGTTGGAATTCCTTCACATGGATTATTTTGCTGTATGTTTGGAGCTTGTTTCTGATGAATAATTTGCTTGCATGCATTGTGGCTACTAGACAGGAATTGATTCAATGTTAAAGTAGTTTGCTAGCTGCTATGTGCCATTTTTTAACTGATATATTTGCTTTGTCTACATGGATAGCACAGCAATTTATTTTAGTTTATTTTCAAAGAAAAGGACCAATGATGTGTTATTTTTATATTAGAAAAAAACACAGACAAAATTTGTAAGGAAAGTAGCTGGCTCTACTCCACCTATTCCCTCATTTTTCTACTAAAGATAATTAAGCAGGTGTCAAGAAACATTAGAAGATGGTTGGCTAAGGGATATAAATGAGAAAAAGTTTATACAGGTCAAAAATATAAAAGAAGTATCTAGGGGATGGAATGGGACTTGAAGAGTGGCTAATAGAAGCTTTTCTTATAGAAGATGTTATTCAAAATAGAGGAGGTTTCATACTTCCCTTTGCTCAGTGTCAGGCTGGCTCCATCTCAAAGCGCTGACTCAAGCCAGACACACATGACTGACACTCACACACCTGTGTTCAGGCAAAGGGCTCTTCACTTTGAAGCCCTAGAAGATGTGTGTAAAATTTTCTGTCAATTTTGCCAACCATGTCTTTCAAGTCAAGAACCATGTCAAAACACAGAACCCGTCAGAGAGTTGGCACTCAACCAGGCTCCACTTTCTCCCTTCCGTCCTAAAAGGAAGAAAAGCGTCCTGTTCTCTCTCTCTCTCTCTTTTAATCACACTAATCTAAAGCAATCCTCGGTGATAGCCACAGCTTCCATTTCAAACTTCCTGACAGCCCAAGGGTATGTTGTGTCCTGCTAAGCCTGTCCTGCTGGGATACCTTAAGCCTCTTCCAAGGAGAGCACCAAACCCACATCTCCCTACTGCCCACTGGTTTCTGCCAACTAAAGACACAATCCTATGGTGGGGTCACTGTCTTCTGTGAAGCTGTCACCATCATCACCACCCATCCCTAGACTACTCCAGCAAGACCCCACCTTCCCCGTCTCCTTACTCTGCAGCTCTTTAAACAGAGCAGCCCCTGGGGGTCCCGGCTCGGACTACAGTCAGAAGTTGTGTGCCCTGGAGCAGTTTCCTGGAAGGAGATTAGGAGGACCAGGGCTGTCCTACCCAACTTGCTGGAAACTTTTGAGAGGGCAATATCATACGTTAAGAAGCAAAAAATACACCGCCACCCCGTGGTCTTAACACTACAGGTATATATAAAAGCCTGGAAGGAAAAACACCGTTCTGCCACTAATACCTAAGGTAACAACTCTAAATATTTAAGTGTATAATAAAGCTAAATCAAAACAATGTGGAAATAGGTCAAAAATCTGCAAGGTGTTTGACGGAACAGATTCCATGGCCTTGGAATACATGAGAACTCACTATTTAATTAAAAAGGGATAAAGTGGGGGGTTACAAGTCTGGGCTTTGGAATCAGATCCACTTAGGTTCAAATTTCAACTCTTCCATTTGCTAGCTGTGTGACTTCGTACATATTACATCACTTTTAAAATCTCATTTTCCTCACAATTAAACCTAGTTTATAAATATGTAATAAGTTGTTATAAGGATCAAATAACAAAATATAAGGGAAGCACTTAACACAAGGACAGGCACCACCAAACAAGCACTGATTGGGTGGAGTGGGCTTTAAAGCGACACGGACCTGGATTGATCTAGGTGCCATCACTTACTAGTTGGAAAGTCTCATTTCTCTTTTCTCATCTGTAAAAGGGAGTTAATGGCTACATTTATGAAAGGGGAGATCTGGGAATGTGGCATGAGTCACTTCCTACAGTTTTGGGTCTGCATCTTGCAGAATGAATAATGCACTAGCAGAATGACTGAGAGCAGAATGAACTGGGAACCTTATGGCTGGGCCCAGAGTCTCTGGAAACCCACCCCATCTGTGCTCTGGCAGGTACCTCCCCGCACCTGCAGCTGGGCAGGTCACCATGCAGAGAAGGGAAGTCCATCTCACCCTCAGAATGCTCATTACCCATCCTTTGGCCCCATTTGCCTATAAATTTGGACCCCTCAAAGGTTGCCTATAAATTCAGATCACCTTGCCTCCTACCAGGATATTCCAGACACTCAAGGAGGGTGAACTCGGCTGTCAGATGAGGTTGAAATAGGACAAAGAAACAGCAATCAAACTGCTTCCGTGTGCGGCAGGTAATTACAAAATCTGCTAAATTACAGTGATTAGGCATTGCCAAGCAGAAGTCAAAAGAAGTCTCCAGCAACTTCAGAGGTGGGAGGGGGAAAGTTTAATTAAACAGCTCTTTGCAACTGATTTAATCTCTCCCTCAGAAAAACTCACAGGTTCAGAAGAGAGACCAGAGGGAGAGAGGGCTAGGGAAGGGCAGCCAGGGAAATCCTCCTACAATGGGGCTGCCTAGGTCTTTAAATGGTTCTTGGGGACTATGTGATGAAATGGGAGATGGTGGCCTTTATTATGGAAATGTAAGACTTAAGCCAAGGATCAGGGCCCCTGGGGGAGGTGGTAAAGAGGGAACCTGGTTATAATGGTTTTTAATATCCTGCTGGGGCTGGGTCCATTTGCATAAACACAGCCAAGCCAAGCTTCAGGTGGCTGTAGATTTTCTCTTCAAGGATTTATTCTCTTGTGTCAAAAGTTCACCACCTCCAGACTCTGTCATTTTGGTGCAAAATGTGCCTTTTTTAGCCACCAAACATTGAAAACAAAGCCTTCTCTGCTGGGAGCCTATTTTACCAGCAAAAGTTTCTTTGAAGACTAATTAAATTAAGATTCTGGACAGAACAGAACCCGTTGCAATTGTGGGGTGGAGGACAGAGGATTGAACAATTTAAAGTGGTTGGGGCAGCTCTGTGCCTCTGTGCTGAACTAATTTCGATTTTACCACGGGCACTTTACAGAGAGGATGGGCTTCTGCAGACTAGAGTTTGCCGCTGGGCTGGTGGTCCCCAAGGGAAAATGGTGCTCGGACTACAGTGAGAGTTTAATGTCCTGGTTAAATGCTAAGCTTGTGACCTTGGGCAGCTTATAAAACTTTTCTGGGTCTCTTTTTCCACATCAGTACAAGTGCATACTTGCTCTGGGTACCTTACATTATTTTGATATGATGGAGTAATATTGAGATTAAATGTGAATGACTTAGAAAGGAAGAGAAGCTAACTGATCAATGTTCCCAAAGCTCTGTTTATGCCATTGTCCTACTCAGAAACCTTCTGTGGCTCCTCATTGTCCATTGAATATGGTCAAGTTTCCCCCTGATTAGAGAGTTAGCTGTAGTGTAGTAAAAAGGGAAATGAACTTGGAGTTAGTCTTGCACACATAGACAGGTCTCTCCACCTGAAACAGTTTTCCTCCCTTCTCCAAAGGGCTAAGTGTTACTCATCCCTTAGCTGTGTGTGATCTTGACAACGACTTATCCTATCCGAGCCTTGGTTTGCTCACCTATAAATGAGGAAAATACAAAGCCTCAATGTCAGGATCCTGGGGAAGATGAAATTCACCCACCCATGTGAACTGGCCTGGGTCGCAATGGGTTCTCAATGGAAGCTCACTGAATGTGACAAAGGTCACACTGCAGATTACCAGGCAAAGGACAGGAAACCTTATCCAAAAAATTTTGATTGTAACCTCAAAGAACATCTCAGATATTTTAAAAAGTAAGCGGTGTGGATAAGAGCCCTTTCTTCTGACTGTGGCAATGATTAAAACCAGGCCCCGAGCAAAGAAAAATTCGACACACTCTAACCCTTCAGAGAAAGGAAGCTATCGTTAAAAGGTCATCTTTTGAGCCCAGACTTCATACGGTCCAGAGGAAGGGTTCCAAATGGTTATGCTTTCATTTTGCTGTGTAGCCAAGAGGATTGAGAATCCACAGGGCCTCATCTGTTGTTCCTTAAACAAACATCTAATGTAATTTGAAATTTCACTTCATCATGTTGATGGCCGCCAGCAACTCCTCTCCGGCCTGTTAACCCTGCCTTTTAGGTAGACTAGGCCACTTTCTGAGCAGCCAAAAACGTGCCAGCTTGCCATGAATTCTCATGAGGAAAATTATAGAACAGGCTGTGGAGAAGCGCCCCGTCCACGATTTCCCCATGTGCCTTGCAAGGTTTCTCTCAATCTCTTTTTTCCCTCAAAGCCAGTATTTTTAAAAGACATGCTACATCTGAGTCCTAACAGCAGCCCCATATTAAAAAGAAAGGATATCCACAGTCTTGAAAGGAGGCTCGGCAAGAAGGTAGTTGGCTGGGGCCTGCGGTTTGTCTGACTCTAAAATACACAGCCTAAAGCACTGGTGTTTTCAGTTGTTGAATGTAAAAGAGGTGCAGTAGAAAATAAGTGGTAGGTGTAACATTTGCATCAAAGCATCTAAAAGTGAAGTCAGTAAATATTTACTTGCCACTGATCTCATAAGGAAGGAAACACCTTTATCAGCATCCCCTGGCTTTTGGCAAACTGTCATCTTATTTAATCCTGACAAAATCAAGTGAAGTAGGTGTTATTGTTTCCATAATGGAGTATCTGGTTAAGTGGCTGTCCTAGGGTCACTAAGCTGCTATGGGGTAGAGTCACAGTATGGAATGGTAAAGAGTAGTATTGGTTCTGAAATCAGACAGATCAGGATTCCTAACTCGGCTAGATGTGAATTCCATTCTTCAGTGACCTTCAGCCGCTTAATGAAACTCTGTGCTTTAGTTGCTTCATTTAAAAATGGCAGTAAACCAGCGGTGGTGGTGCATGCCTGTAGTCTCAGCTACTTGGGAGACTGAGGCAGGAGGATCACTCGAGCCTAAGAATTTGAGGCTGCAGTGAGCCATGATTGCACCACTGCACTCCAGCCTGCACAACAGAGCAAGGCTTCATCTCTAACAACAACAACAAAGGTAGTAATGGCTACTTCATAGGGTTATGGAAGGATTTGGCAGGCTTGTAAAGCACTTAGTAGGCTGCCTGGCACATGGTAAACACTTGGTAAATGTTAGCATTGTTGTCATTACTGTGAAGTAACCAGATGGCATTGCTAGAGGACATTCTAACTGTAGGCTTCAACTAAATTTCCTGTACCTGTCTGTTAAAGTCCCAGATCTTTGCAAAATATAATAAACAAGTCAGAAAAACAATAATAACCCCCTCACCACCACCCCTGTTGTGGGGCTCCAGCCCTGTGAGATGATGGGCTAATTCCCCATGACAGGAGTTCTGCACGTTAGTTCAGGGGATAGCAGATACATGTCACTCAGTCTGATGATGCTGTGGCCTCAGATTTGCCCTCTGGTGGGAGATGGCTCCGTGAGCATGAGATGGGGCTGGGGGGTCCGGAAGGGTTCTGGAAGTATTCCGAGAAGATCTCCGACTACTCTCTGGATTATCTCACTTGATAGGGGGATAGCTGGTATTGAAAAGGAAGCACTAACACTGATATGTGACCAAGCTAAGCTAAAAAATTCTCTGTTGCAGTTTCCTTATCTGTATAAACTGGGATGGGGAGACTTACTTTACTGCAGTGGTCCCGAACCTTTCTGGAACCAGAGACCAGTCTCATGGAAGACAATTTTTCCACGGACCAATGGCAGGTGCGGATGGGGGTGTGGGATGAAACTGTTTCACCTCAGATCATCAGGCATTAGATTCTCATAAAGAGCACACAACGCAGATCCCTCACATGCGCAGTTCACAATAGGGTTCAAGTTCCTATGAGAATCTAATGTCACTGCTGATCTGACAGGAGGCGGAGCTCAGGTGGTAATGCCTCCTGTCATCTCCTGCTGTGCGGCCTGGTTCCTAACAGGCCATGGTCTGGTACAGGTCCATGGCCCAGGGTTGGGGACCCCTGCTTTACAGAATTGTTGGGCTGGGCTTCAATATATTTGTCACAGAGCTGTTCCACAGGGGAAAGTGATGTACCCTGGAGGCTGGGAGCAGGACCCGAACTCAGCCCCTGTTCTCCAGGCACCACACTCCACAGGCAGCACAACCTATAAATTAGAAGCTAGAATTGACTGTGGAATAGGCTTCCTGACTGCATCTGAGGCAAAAGGCTGCCCAATGCTTCTCCTTTGGACAAGTGAGAATCGGTTTTCTTATTGGTAAGGAGGGGATAATATCTCCTCTAAAGAGTTGAGGAGAGAAATAAAATAGAAATAATATAAAGGGCTTCACAGGGTAACTGGCACCCAGCTGGGGCTCAGGAAATGGCAGCAATAATTATTACAACACATGTGAAGGAGTGGGGAAATTAAAATGCTGTATAAACTCAACCTATTATTATTAGTCTTCCTATATCTACTTCATAGATCCTCAATTAAGGCGTAATTAAAGATTAGCTAAGGTTATAAGGTTGGCTGCCCACATTTTCTTTCTTGATTTGGTCTTCAGTGCTGCTTGTAACTTTTATTCAGGCCCCAGGCAAGACATAAAAATACACTCAAACACCCAGCCACGTTAAATGCCAATGAGATTCTGCAACATCTAAACCTGGAGAGCACTGCTGCAGATTTGCTATGTTTCAATCTCAGAAACATTCAGGAGGCCAAGGAGGTTCACACTGGGGAGGCAGTGCAAGGTAGTTGCACTGGAAGGCAGCCAGTCACTTGTAAGCTGGGGGTCTCACTCAGCATCCCAGGACCTCTGTTTCTGTAGCGTGACGGTAAGAATGCCTGCCTCTGGAGAGGAGAGAACATATGTTGCTCCTGGCAGGTGCTCAATAAATGTGAGCACCTCTCTCCCCTTCTGTGCTTTGTAAAGAGCTCAGGGCCTTATATTTGGCTATTTCTGTCCACCAACTGCAGATACAAATTAAAAATACCTTCCAGGGGAAAGGGGGGACAAGAGGACAATTTCTCATGGGGCTTCTAGCACAAGGGTACACTGGAAATTAGAGATACTGTTGGGAATATTAAAATACCCCTCAACTGGGCAAGTACTCAGGGCAGTATTTTTGCCAGGGAAAGGAGCATGGTCAAAGAGGTAGCTTCTTAGGACAGGTCCAGTTGGCAAAAATAAAGACCAATAAAGGGGGACTGAGGGAATGCTGCCTGGGGAGATCCCGCAGAAAGACAGAGTGGGGCTGTAGTCACAATATTGGGGCTTTGATGTAGGCTCTGTTCATTCACACATTCATTTGTTAATCTCTCACAATCCTAGAGAATCAGAGAGGCAATCAAATCTGATATGCTTATCTTAAAAGGAAGAAAAGGAACCATAAAACAACGGCACAAACACAAACCCCCAACAAGATCTGTTATTGTCCTGCATTGTTGTGCTACGTGATGAGCAAAGGATTCTCAGGAAAACATGAATCACCTGGGATCATTTGCAGACTCTGTGTGTCTTGGGGACATCTCAGGTGTTCTCCAGGCCTTAGTTTCGTTATCTTTCAGGGCTTAGACTAGCAGACCTGGAAGGTCCTTCCAGTGCTAAAGCCTTGACTCTCTGAGTCTATGAAATCCACAGTGCTATTAGGAGTGCTTATGTACATCACAGAAAGGCATTCTCTCTTCCCAGAGTGAATTTAAAACAATTGCTTCACATGAGGTCAAATTTCATATACTTCAGGGATTCAGCCATTACCTAGAGCCAGCTCACCTGACCTGCTTTTATATGAGTTCATAAAGTAGGCGGTGGGAGATGTGTTAATAGTTTTCATGAGGTGCTATGGCCCAAGATCTGGAGATGATATGAATTATGCTTTGTGTTAAAGCCGTCTTTATTCTCCCGGGAGGAAGAAACTAGACATACTATACGCAAGTTCTTTTTTTTTTTTTTTTTTTTTTTTTTTGAGTAGAGGAACTTTTGATTTACTATGCAGGAGGGGGTTGTGTTTCATGACCAACACTTATTTTGGTTCTACTTCATTATTTCTGTGCATTTTGTGAGTGAGGAAGTATGCAACTTTTAAGAGTTTCTTGAACACTTGGAAAAAAGGAAGGGGAAAAAGGGTGCTAAGCACCTATTAAGTTCCAGGCACCTTTTATTCCTTGTACTCCAATAACTTTACTCCAATAATTTATGAGATAGGTTATTGTACTCTGCCCATTTTACAGGTGAGGAAACGGGCTCAGAGAAATAAAGTAATTGCACCGAAGCTAATCAGCCAAACAAATCTGTTTAACTATACAGTTCCCACAGTTTGTGCCATTTTGGGTTGGGTTGGAAATGACCTAATGAGCCTGAGTAACAGGAAACTGTCTGGGCCACAGAGTAAGGAACAGAGTATCAGAACACAATTAAGAAAGTTCAGTTCTAGCGCTGTGTTATAATGCTGATAACAATGATACCAGGACGTGCAGAAAAATATGAGGTAGGAACCATCCACTTGACATAAATTCCAAAGAAATATGTACTCTATTGAAGAAAATGGTTAACTTATTTTCAAAATCCCAGGCAGGAAGTTGAAGGAGGTGGATTCTAGTTTCGGTTTTGCAACTGTCGAACAGAGCCACCTTGAGCAGATCACCCAGTGTCCTTGAGCCAGAATTTCTTCCCCTTGAAATAATAGGGTTGTACAGTGAGATCTGTAAGGGCCCTTTGAGTTAAAGTTTCGTGATTCCATCTGTAAAATTCACTTAATATAACAGTTCATTCCCCAGTGACGGATAAATGAGGTGTTACAGGGCTGCCTTGTAAGTTTCATGCACACGTTTCATCTCCTTCAACTAGAAGGTGAGTTCTCGCAGGGCTGGAATGCGTCTTATGGCACCCCGCACACGTCAATAACTGTTGAGTTAACTGGAAGAGTGAAAGCAGGAATGGGTCTTATCATTCCTTGTGCTAAAGAACATGGACTTAGGAAACAGGAAGATGTGAATTTTAATATAGCTTGAGTCTGAGCCTCATTTTCTTCATTTATAAAATGGGAGCGATATTACCTACCTCACTGGATTGTTTACAGTTTATTATTATTGCCGAGTTCAGTGTTTTTATTGAAAGAAAGGCAAAAGAGAAAGAATAAAGATCTTAAAGGGTGCAATTAACTCCTTAATTAGTATCTTTATTAGACTAATGGCAGCTGTGTGCATGTACCTGTGTTCACTCAAGTATTTCTGAGGAACTGTTAACGGCAGAGTATAATACTAATCACTGGAAAAGAGGCCATCAGAAAGAGTATTTACCAAGTACCTAAATATACTATGTGCCTAGCACTTTTCTGCACTAGCTATGGGAAGTAGGAATTGCTCTTCCTATACTGAGGATAAGAAAAGCAATGCGCGGAGAGGTTAACTAGCTAGCTGATGGTCAACTTGTAGAAACCAGCAGATGTGACAAGATCAGAGGGTTTAATGAACTAAAATAAAATGGTGAATAACTGGTACATTTCAGTAATCATCCTGTGCTATTGCTAATGACAAGGTAGTATGTTAGAATGAGAAGGTGGGTGGGGAAGGAGGAGAGGCTGCCCTAAGTAATTATAGCACATAGGTCAAAATCAAGGTGGGGTTCACTTAGAAGGGGGGTAAGGAACTTAAAACTACATGTATTTGTACTGAAATGCAAAAAAGAGGTTAATTAAGGAACTTGATTGAAAAATGACACTTAAAGAATCCTTCAAAAATGCTTCCCTTCTCAGAAACACATCAAATTATTTATCATTATTGCAATTTAAAAAAATTGAGTTGGAAATGTGTCCTAGGCATCTGTGATGTTATTGTTCCTTTGCTGTTAACAAACCCACAGAAGAGCCTTCTGTGCATGGGGAAGGGCAGTGATCCCGGAGGCTCAGACAGCTGGGGAAGGAAGGAGAGGGTCTGGTGGACACCCACTCCCCCAGTGCCAAAGGGATCCATATGTGTTTAGGCCATGGTTTCCAGTTTGCAGGATACAGAAAGAGAGATTGTGCTACAAATACCTCTCCATTTCAATGCCAGCTGGTGTTTCCCAAAGGGTGCTTTTCTGAACACAAGTCCTATGAGAAGTTTCTGAAAATGTTCCATGTTTAAAAGGTTTGGGAAACCTTGCATATCATCTCTTCTGCTTAGAGAATCACAGTGCACATTAGCTAACAAGTTAATGCTGCTGAGAACTCCTGCAGTAAGGAATCTCTTCCACCTTAACATTTCCCAAATGTATTTGTCCATGGCACCCCTATTTCAAATAGCTCCTATTAACAACCTGCAGAGCTAGTTCTCTTAGGTGTTAAATAAAATTTATAGGAGGCCATTGGTTTGGACTGAGCTCTTGCACCAGGCCCAGCAGAGCAAACCAAAATGGAGTCACTCATGCAGAAATTCCACTACCAAGCCAAAACAAAGTTGTTTATCTGGCCTTCTAAGAAATCAGGAGAGAGAGATAATAGTCGCATCCCCAAACAGGCCAGTTTTAGCCAGCATGATAAGGAAGTCCCCTCTGCTTTAATTTAAACAACCAATGCACTTTTTGGTCTCTGTTTCTGCTTTCCTTTTCTGACTACAAAGCTAACCTCCTCTGCTTAGCCTATTGGAAAATGAGTATTGCCCAATTCTAGAATCACAAATAAAAGCCTATTAAGATCTAAATTTGTTGTAATTTTGTCTTTTGACATAGGGATACTTTTAAAGATTATCCTTTCCCACCGAGGTTATTTTAACAACCCCCAGGCTCTACAATCATCCATCACCCTGATAATTGTGTGATTGTTCTAGTAGGAAATCTGACTATGTTTTGGTCTTAATCAAAAACTTTCCATGGCTTCACACTATCTACAGAATAAAGTGTGAACTCTTTAGCCTGATATTCAAGATTCTTCCTGCTGCAGCTTTAAATGACAACCCCACGCTACTCCTTTCTATATTCTGCCTGCCGGCACCCTGCCAGTCACCCTAGGTGCTAGCCTTTTTTATTTTGAAATAATTTTAGGTTCACCTAAAACTTGTAAAAATAGTACAAAGAGTTCCTATGTACTTTTCACCCAGCATCTCTCAGTGATAACATCCAGCCTTTTCCAAGTGATACTCGTCATTTACCACTCACAAGCATCTATCTTAAGGAACACGTCCATGTTTGATTCTTCTTTGCATTCCTCCTAGCACCTGGCACTAAGTACATATCAACAAAGTATAGGCTCTGTGGTGCCCAGATTTGCATTTCACAGTTAATTTTTTTAAGCTGAGAACAAAAATGACAAAATAAAAATATACCCTCTACTTATCATTATTTCATTAAAAAAATAATATTTTAATAGGATGGCAATGTTAGAATAAGAAACAATCCTGATGAGATGAGCAAATGCCTACATTATTCTGCTCGTCTCATTTGTTGCAAGCAGAACCCTTGTGGCCAAGCAGAGTAGACCATCATCTGGCAGGCCAAAAGCTTGGCAAACAAAACCAAGGAGGGTTACGCTGGCTTTCTCTAGCACTTCGTCAGATTTATGGTGAGAGGTTTGGGGATTTGTATACTACATGCAGCTCCAAACAAGCCTGGAGTATAAGTACTTATAGCATGGTTACACAAGACTTTCCCTTGTTCTTATGGCAAAAACAGAAGTGATTTGGACTAACTAAGCCCAGAAATTGCATGCAAAACCAAAAGTCCATTTGGAATTCCCAAATCTCTCTTCTGGTGGTAACACCTTTTCATGGTCTGGGTGGTAAACACATTTCTGTGCACATACAGCTCCCATCTGGGGGCTTGATTCCACACGGCTGCAGTGACTTTCTACAAGCAGATAAGAGTAACGGAAATCACACATTTCTGTGGCCTCCCGTTGTTTCCTTTCTCCTTCTCTGCTACTTCAGCTGGAACGGAGATGAATTTTCCTGTAACAGTCAGTCTCCAGAGGAACACTTCTCTCTTCACATACGGCTGAGCTTTTCACGGGGTTTCAGAAGCCCAGAATGATCTTTCTCCAAGGCAGACCTGACCATGTCAGAGCTCCTCGATGGCTCACTGCTGCCTAACAGAATCACGCTCAAACTTTACAGTGTGATCTTCTACGCCCTTCATAAACTGGCCCTGAAGGCCCCCCTAGCATCTCACTGGGGAGGAAGGAACGTGGTATTAGCAATTTCACAACAATGTCTTGTTATTTCATTCCTTGGTATCTTTGTGCATGGTATTGCCTGTACCCAAAAAACTCTTGCTCTGTCTGCTTGGAGAACTCACATTTATCCTGAAAGAATTAGCAGATGTACCAACTCTTCGCTGGAGCCTTCCTGACCCCCACAGAGAGACTTAATCTCTCCATTCTTTATGTTCCCATAGCAGCCTGTACAAACTATTAGTAAAATGAGTTAAAAGCCACCCACTTCATCGAAGTGCAATGTTTAAGTGCAAGCATACATAAAGCTCTTGGAACAATCCACAGCACTTAACAAAGGGGTGTAGGTATAATCACTGTTATTGTTGTTAAAACAACATATTTTTGTTATCTGCTTGTATATTTTTAAACAAACCTGTTAGGCTATAAGCTCATGAAGGACAGAGACTAGGTTCTTCAGATAAATCTCTTATCCACAGCACCTAGCACAATGCTAGCTATATAGTAGGAGTGTAATAAATTAATTTGTAAGAAATTAATTTCCTCTAGACTCTAAAGTAACATGTTTTCCCTAGAAAATGTATAAAAGAAAAATGTACAAAGAAAAAAAACAAAAACCAGTCACAGCTACAACAGTAATAACTGCTGTTAACGCTCCCTGGTATATATATATTTCCTCCTAGTCTTTTCTTGTACTATTTAAGCATATGTTTATCAAATTAGGTTCATACTGTATATACAGTTTATATCCAATCTCCGCTTAACATTATACTATGAGAGTTTTCTTTTATCTTTCAAATATTATTTGAAAACATGATTTTAATGACTACCTAAAATTGCATCAAATGACAGATGTTATTTTACCAACCTCCTATTACTAGACATCTAAGTCATTTGCAGTTTTTCCGCTTTTGAAAATATTTCTTGAGTTGAATCGTAAAAAGCGCTGCCAAGGGGTAGGCTAAGTCCCAGATTAAACGGAGGACCCCCACTCCCACTTAAGAGTGATAGTCTGGTCTAGAAGAGCAGAGGATGAATTCCTCTTTCCTGGGGATGGTTTAAGTGTCTCTTGGAAGGACTAGCAGACATTCACGGATGAGCTCACTCAAGAGGCTGACAGGTGAGCAGGCTCAGACTGAAGTCAGTCTCTTCTTCCTCCCAGCCCCGCTCCATCCCATTAACATTCCTCCTGGGAGATGGCAGTTCCGAAGGACAAACAGGCATTGTTGGGACTCAAGGACCCTGAGAATGGGCCCTGTAACCTGAGCCCCACCGGCTTGGATACGCTTGGGCAGGTCACCCTGGGGACACCATGGTGACAGATGAAAGTGCATCTCAGGGCCTGGATTGTGTTTCCAGGGCACAGGTGTGGGGAGATTATCTTTCTGACAAGCCAAGCACTTACCCAATCTCTACAGCTGCTTTCTCTTCTCTCCCTGGTCCTAGGCCTACCAGAAATAGCACCCTCAAGCCATTCTCTGTTAAAGCCAAGAGCTGTCTTCACTTGAGCCTTTTTGCCTGAAAAGTTACCGAAAGAACCTGACAAATTGCCTCACTTTGTCAAGCGAAAGAGTGAACAAACATCCTGCATTTTGAATGCCCAGGTAGGCATGTCCCCCGCAAGCCAGTGGAGCCCTAAAGCTCCTCCAGGGAGCTCACAGCCTGGTGGGTGCAAAGACTGTGAGCTCTAGCACCGGATCCCCACGGGCTTCACACTTGCTGGCTGCCTGACCTTTTGGCAGATTGCATGATCTCTCTGAGCCTCGGCTGCCTCACTTGTGAAAAGGCAACAATGCTGGTGTCTCAGAACTGCTGTGAAGATTAAATGAGACCAGAGACATAAAAGCACTTAGCACCTTATGTGCCTAGCAAAGGTGTTCCTGTGGAAAACTGCAGAGCTGTGAAAGGCACCAGGTGTGTTTGAGAAACAGAAAGTGGCATATGGGGCTGGCAGGTGGGCCTATAGGTGAAGGCCTAGGGACTTGCCTAAAATATTTGGCCAAGCTGCTGAGGGAGGGTGGGGAAGGGGTGCCCAAGTAGGGAAAGGCTGTTCTGTTCAGGCCTCAGCAACACCCATTCAGATGTGACTTGGAAGCAGCCTGACCTCTAGGCTCCGAGGCAGAAAGGCAAGCCCTGGCAGGGTGCCAGGGGGGTCCCACAAGCAGCAGGTGCTGGGGCAGGGCAGACATGGGAACAGGAACCCCTTGGCTCTCAGCGCCCACCCCAACGTGTTGTAGAATCCACAGCAGGCTCTCCCTGCAGCCCGAGGCTGCCTGGACTCACTCTCACCTCACAAAGCTGTCCCTGAAATGGGCAGAGAGCTGACTCTGACACAACACAGGCTGCATTCTTGGTCTGTCTTTAATCAGATTTCTCTTTTGTAAGATTCAACACTTTCTGAGCACCTACTGTGTGCCAGGCACTTTTGTACACAGGCTCTTATTGGCTCCCATGACAGTCCTGGGGAACTATGGGTCTAGACACACTGAGGACAGCACGTAGTGCTATGGTGGACCAAGGCTCACTTCTGGCTTTCCTCTAGGGCAGGGGTGTCTAATCTTTTGGCTTTCCCTGGGCCATACGGGAAGAAAAATTGTCTTGGGCCACACATAAAATACACTAACACTAACGATAGCTGATGAGCTGAAATAAAAAAAAAATCACATCTGGGTGTGGTGGCTCATGCCTGTAATGCCAGCACTTTGGGAGGCCCAGTTGGGTAGATGGCCTGAGCTCAGGAGTTTCAGACCAGCCTGGTGCAACATGGCGAAACCCATCTCTACAAAATACAACAACAACAACAACAACAAAAGCTGGGCATGGTGGCATGTGCCTGAAGTTCTAATGATTGGGTGGCAGAGTGGGAGGATCACCTGAGCCTGAGAGGTCAAGGCTGCAGTGAGCTGAGACTGCGCCACTGTACTCCAGCCTGGGTGACAGAGCAAGACCCTGTTCTCAAAAAAAAAAAAAAAAAAAAACAAAAAAAAGGGCTCATAATTTTTTAAGGAAGTTGATGAATTTGTGTTGGGCCGCATTCAAAAGCCGTCCTGGGCTGCAGGCATCCTGTGGGCCATGAGTTGGATAAGTTTGTTCTAGGGCAAAGGCTGACTGACCTCCCACACTCCTCTGAGCCCGTAGTCATTCCTAAGTGCAAGCTCTGTGGGCAACACGAGGCAGAATCTGTCTCAGAGGAGCCAGTGGGCAAAAGGATGGACTTGTTTTGTGCCTTGTATGTGCCAGGCTTCCTGCTTAACTTTTCACAAATACTACCTCATTTGCCTCCCTCTCCCCCATTCTAGGTAAGATTTATTATCCTTATTACATGACAGACAAAAAAAAAAAAAGGCTCAGTGAGGAAGGTACATTGTCCAATGCTCTGTGGTCACAAATTGGAAAAATGGTGATCTGAAGCCAGTTCTGGCTGATTCCAAAGCCTGTGCCCTTCCACGGTACTGTGTGTCTTTCCAAGAGAAGCCCCATCAGGCCAGAAGTGCTCAGGATTCTGGCCAGACTTTCAAATCCAATGAAACTCTCCCTGAAGAGTCGGTGCACGGTCCTGCAAGGGTCTTCAGGACAGACTCTTTCTCCCCAGCCCAGAAATGTGCATCTGCTATTAGTTCCAAAGAAGAGGACTTCAACTCGTTATCCTTAACGAATGTGCACCTTTGAGACAAGATGTGCTGGGTTTGCTCAGACAGCAAACGCAGTCTGTAGGCGGCAACCCCCAAATTAGGGAAGGAGGCCCTGGAGGAAAGGGGAGATTTCACACCCCAACTTCTAGGAAATTTTCCAGTCCTAAAGGAAGTATGTTCTGAAGCTTGAGTTATGTTCCAAGAAGGATCCTGACTCTCGGAAGAAGTGAGACAGAAGAAAAAAAGGACGCCTTGGTGTAGGGGCAAGGGGTGGGAGTCAGTGTGAGCAGCAGACTCTTAACCTGAGGAATGCGGAGAGTGGAAATGTCTGACCCGTTGTGCAAATGAGCAGGAAACAAGTCTGGTCCCTTCCTACCCTCTGCCCTTCTGTATATATTACTTTCTCTGCTTCACCAGGAGAAATTCACATTCAGCAAATACACATCATTTAATTGCCTGTCATAAATTCTCATTTGTCCAGAGGGATAGAAATTTTCAAGACATATTTAAAAACCGTTTTTTTTTTCTAGTAGGGAAGTGTACCTAGATCTTTAGTGATACTGTAGACAATCTGTTTGAAAATCTTTATAATCCAGGTGTGCTACTTTAATGTGCAAAAGTACACCATCAAGAATCTTGATGACAAAATCAGAATAAAAGTAGCATGTGGTAAATAAATATTAGTTTTCTCTATCTCCAGTCCTGTACTTAAAATGCTTCTATTTATTAAAGATTCTATTTGCCATGTATTTTAGTACCAACACATTCTGTTTGGGTATAGCCTTTTGGGAAAATGCCTGTTGCACAAAGGTGTGTGTACAACGTGCCTGCCTCACTGCAGAGTGCGTGGTGAGGACCACCTTTTTGTTCCCCTCCTTGGAAGCTCTCATACTTTCACATGCCTTATCTCACAGAGGCCATATGACAGGCTAAAGAGGCCAGCAGAGCAGCTGGTCTTCTTTCCTTAGAGATAAGCAAAGTGAGGGCCAAGGAGGCAGAGTGACTCTACAGTGTCATCACTTGTGAGAGGCAGAGCTGGGATTGGAAGCAGAAATCTGCCTGGGATGAGCTAGCTGACATGTGGTGACTCTAGTGAAAATGCTCAACCTCCGCAGAAGCAGTATGGGGTTCGTAGTCCTGACTCAGGCAGAAAAAAAAGCAAAGAATCTGATTCTGGTCCACACTTTCCTATCCATCCCTGGTACGTTTGCCAAAAGAAAAAGGCTGATGAAGATCATTTTCCCCACCTGACCACACATCTGGGAACCCAGGCTCTGAACAAACCAGGCTGCCTTATCTGAAGGAGCTGCCTTACTTTGAAATAAGAAATTGAAGTTTCTTCTCATCCTCAATGTCTTCCCAGCCCATCAAATCCCTAGTAACTTGAAGGGCGAGGCTGAGACAGCTTCAAAAGGGCAGAAATCACAGAGCATTTTCATCAGCCATTTGAAGATCTGCAGGGCAGGGCTTTTGATGTCAGCTGGCTTCCCTTGGTCTGTCATTCCTGGTGCCCAAGAACAATACTTGAGAGACAGGTCTGGACATCAGGAACATTCCTGTTCTTCTCAGATTCAGTACTAATTGTAGCTCTGTTCATTAAATGCTTTCTATTTGCTAGGTACTGGGCTAAGAGCTTTTCGCAACGTATATTACATCTTCACTTCCCTTTGCTGGGTCAGTATTATTATACCTTATTTTACAGATGAAGCGACTGAGGCTCAGAATGGATTACTAATCTGTCTGGGTCACTCTACCAGTAAGTGGCATGGCTGGGATTTGAACGGAGGTCTATCTGACTTCAAAGCTTTTCCCGCCCTTTTACTAAAAACTCTTAATAAAAGGATAAAATCAAATTGTTTTCCTGTGATTTTCCACATGATTTCTCTTCCATTAAGAACTGTACTTTGGCTATCTTTTAGATAAAAAGAAGAGTAATTTTGGAAAAACTTCTGTTCATAATCAAAACAACGATTCTCTATAGAGATCTATGTACAGGCATTCCTTGTTTTATTCCACTTCGCTGTAGTGCATTTTGCAGATACCATAATTTTATAAATTGAAGGTTTGTGGCAACCCTGCATCAAGCAAGCCCATTGGTGCCATTTTTCCAACAGCATGTGCCCACTTCATGTCTCTGTTTCTCATTTTGGTAATTGTTGTAACATTTCAAATTTTTAAACAATTATTATCTCTGTTATGGTGATCTGTGATCAGTGATCTTTGATGTTACTATTGTAATTGTTTTGGGATGTCACACACTGTGTCTCATGTAAGAAGGCAAACCTAAGTGATAAAGGTTCATGTTCAGACTGCTCCACTGACTGGCCATTCCCTGTCTTTCTCCTTCTCCTCTGGCCTTTCTATTCCCTGAGACACAATGATATTGAAATTAGGCCAATTAATAACCCTACAATGGCCAAGTGAAAGAAAGAGTTGCGTGCCTCTCACTTTAAAGCAAAAGCTAGAAATAATTCAACTCAGTGAGAAAGTCACGTCAGAAGCTGAGACAGGCTGAAGGCTAGGTCTCTTGAGCCAAAGAGTTAGCCACATTATGAATACAATGGAAAAATTCTTGAAGGAAATGAAAATTGTGACTCCATTGAACACACAAATGATAAGAAGGCAAAACAGACTTTTGGCTGTTTTATGTTTTATGGAGAAAGTTTTAGTGGTCTGGATAAAAGACCAAACCAGCCATAACACTCCCTTAAACCAAAGCCTAATCCAGAGCAAAGGCCCTAACTCTTTTCAATTCTGTGAAGTCTGAGAGGGGTAAGGAAGCTGTCTATGAAAAGTTTCAAGCAAGCAGAGGTTGGTTCATGAGGTTTAAGGAAAGAAGCTGCCTCCATAACAAAAAAGTACAAGGTGAAGCAGCACGTGCTGAGGGGAGAAGCTGTAGCAAGTTATCCAGAGAATCTAGCTAAGATTGTTGATGAAGGTGGCTACACTAAACAGCATGTTTTCTTTTTCTTTTCTTTTCTTTTTTTCTGAGATGGAGTTTTGCTCTGTCGCCCAGACTGGAGTGCAGTGGGGTGATCTCAACTCACTGCAAGCTCTGCCTCCCGGGTTCACACCATTCTCCTGCCTCAGCCTCCCAAGTAGCTGGGACTACAGATGCCCGCCACCATGCCTGGCTAATTTTTTGTATTTTTAGTAGAGACGGGGTTTCACCATGTTAGCCAGAATGGTCTCAATGTCCTGACCTGTTGATCCACCTGCCTCGGCCTCCCAAAGTGCTGGGATTACAGGCGTGAGCCATTGCACCCAGCCTTAACAGCAGATTTTTAACGTGATTCATAGGAGAGGGGTGAAATTTAACACGAGTTTGGAAGAAACTGATTCCAACTTTCATGGGTGACTTTGAGAACTTCAAGACTTCGGTGGAGGAAGTAACTGCAGGTGTGTTGGTAGTAGCAAAAAAATTAGAAGTAGAACCTCAAGATGTAACTGAATTGTTGACATCTCATGGTAAAACTTTTATGGATGAGGAGTTGCTTCTTATGGATGAGCAGAGAATGGTTTCTTGTGATGGAACCTATTCTTGATGAAGATGCTGTGAACACTGTTGAAATGACTACAAAGAATTTAGAATATCACATCAACTTAGTCGATAGGGCAGAAGCAGGGTTTGAGAGGACTGACTCCGGTTTTGAAAGAAATTCTACTGTGGGTAAAATGCTGTCAAACAACATTCCACTGTACAGAGAAATCTTTCAGGAAAGGAAGAATCAATATATGAGGCAAACTTCATTGTTTACAGAGTACCCACTGTGTGCACCGGTCTCACGTACTCAGTGACCACACACCTGTATGGTCTGGATAACCCTGTATAAATATTGTCTATAAATAACCAAGAGGCTGAAGCTTAGAGAGGGGACTCAACTTGCCCAAGGCCACACAGCTTCAAGGCTCAGTTTCAGAAACCAAGACTCCCTAGTCACAACAGAACCCTCCAACTACAGGATGTAGCAGCTTCTGTGTGTGACTGGATTGTGGTCTAGGCTTGAGGTAGGTAGTAGGTTGGGGGCAGGGTGTGTGGGGACCTGGCCAAGGACTGGAAAAGCAGAAGGAGACAGATAAGACTGTATTCCTAAACACTGCCTCCTCAGAAAACTTTAAAAAGAAAAATTTACCTTTGCAATCTGGAGGAGGTTTTCATGTTTCAGCTCATGCTGAATTGTTTTATGCCTTAGCTATAAACCTCTGACAGAGAGAGTGCGGGGGCAAGGCTGACCCGACTTTAAGTATGGCTGTGCCGCTGTAAAGCTCAGGTTACGAGGATCACTTCTGGTGCCAAGGCAGTTTAACAAGTATGAATGTGCATAATTCGTTCCAGTTGTCCTGCCTCAGCACAGAAGGGCTATTTCTGGGGTGGGGCTCCCTACACTCCCGCCAATGTGGTTCCCATTACTGATCCAGTGCCTTGCTGAAGTTCCCTCCACGCCCAGGAAGGGCCTGTTTTATCACAACTGCCAAATGATCGGTTCTCTGTAAAGGTTTGGAGGGGTTCTGTATTCCAAGAGGAGAAGTCAATGCGTGGCGTAAAGCATTGCTTGGTTGTGAGGGTGGGCTCTCATGAAAAAAAAGCACCTAATCTCACCCGTCCCAAGAAATCTTTCCAAAACCCAACTGCTATTGTCCAGTCTCTAGCCAATCTAAGTACACCCACTCCCATTTTTTATTTTGAAAAATCTCAACCCTATGGAAAAGTTGAAAGAATAGCATAGAAAAGCCCATATACTCTTCATCTAGATCTGTCAGTTAATATATTGCCACATTACTTCATCTCTATGCATAAAAAGTTTTTCTGAACCATCTGAAAGTTGTAGACTTCAGTACACTTTATATCAGCACACATCTCCTAAGAATAAGAACATTCTATCATCTAACCACAATATGACTATTAATGATCACCTAACATACTTATTATATTTTAAAATTTCCCCAATTCTTCCCAACTATCTTCTTTATAGCATTTAGAAAAAACGGGATTCAATCACTTGTAAGAGTCAAGCTTTGCATTTGGCTGCTGTATTTCTTTATTCTCTTTTAATCCACCAGAGTCTCCCACCCACCCAAATTGGCATTAGCTTTTTAGAAAGTCCAGACCAGTTATTTTGTAAAATGTCCTGTATTCTGGATGTGTCTGATTGTTTTCTCATGATTGGATTCAGGTTACATATTTTTTGCACGTGTACCTGATATGTGATGAGATGTACTTCTTACTGCTTCATATTAGGATGGCTCACTAATGGAGTGCTAAGTTTGGTCACTTGGTTAAGTTGATGATTCCTAATCTCCCCACTATAAAGTAACTCTTTTCCCTTTGTAATTAGTAAGTAATTTGTGACACAAAGCCCAATCTCTTTAGATCATTTACTTAAACTGCCTCCACCCGCTCCCATCCCATCCATCCTCCCCTGGTTTTAGCCTCCACATTCTGAAAATGCCCTTACCAAAGTCGCCAATGGTCACGTGGATGCCAAAGTCAATAGGCATTTTCATGATTGCGTTTTGAACCCTTAGCAGGACTCGATGTTAATGCTCAGGGCCTTCCTTGAGGGTAGGAGCGCTGTCTTATATATGTCAGTACTCTAGGGAGCAGCTCACTATTTGATTCACAGTAGGTGTGCTAGAAATCTTTGTGTAATGAATAAATAAATATATACATTGAGAGGAAGTCAAGATTGGGAATCCGAAGACCTGGCTTTGAATCCCAGCTCTGCAACTTTCCATAAAATAAAAGGGTTGATCTAAATAAGTGGGTTTCAAACTTGGAAAAAATTCTAACATTAGAAGTTATCTTTAAATAGGATCTTTATTCAGAAGCAAATGTAGGAAACTGATTGAAGGGAGCAAGCTGCTTTTGTTGAAGCAGGTAGCAGAGACTAAATGGTGTGGCTCACAAGACTGGGGGCTTGGGGAAGGATCAGAGGGGCTCAAGAAGTAGGGAAAGGGGTGAATTCTATGGGCCATGGCTGCCAGGTGGAGAAGCTGGAACTGAAATCTGCAGCATTAGGTTTCAGCGATAAAAGGAGCAGCTGGGAAAATCAGCCTGGTCTGGTTAGGTGTGGGCCTGCTGCATTTGGAGAAAGAAACAAGCCAAACTATGAAAGCACAGTGCAGAACTGGCTGCAGGGGGAGGTGGGAAGTCAGGAATGACCACTGTCCTCTCTCTGTCTCAGTTTCCTCTTCTGAAGTCCTTTGTCATTCGAATGCTCTTTGATTCTCTCTCTCCATTATTCCAGTGTTCCCCTTTGCTTGGAGGGGCGTGCATCAATGGGTGATCAGCAGGGTCAGCAGAGGCTTTCTGTTTTCTGAGGGGCTCTAAGGGACTCAGGGCCATTCCACTGAGTGATTCGATGACCTGAGAAGCCTGCCCATTGTCCAGGCCTTAAAGGGCCACTGCCCCTTACCATTAACCCACCTCAGGACAAAGGCCATCACCAGCTCAGACAAATAAGCTGCTTAGCCAGACCTCATGCATCATCTTGTCATCCACGCGGGGCCCAATAGGGGCATCTGAACAGAGCAGAGAGCCGGAGTGCAACTCAGCGGTTTCCATTCAGGGGCCTCTGACCAGGGGTCATAAATTGCTCCCAAAATGTATATGCAGCTTTATCCTCTGTGCAGCAGGGTAGGGTATAGTGCGGGAGGGGGGTAGGGGGGAATAAATCTATGATCTGCTTTAGAGGTTCCCTTAGACCCTACGACTGCCTGAGGGTTGTCAAGAAAGGGAGAGATGGCTGTTAGATGAGGGAGGCAGCCTGGTGAGCGTGAGAAAAGATTGTGAAGAGCCAGGTATACCTGGGATGCAAAAATGCCACTTACTATCTCTGTGACCTTGGTCAAGTTATTATATCTTTCTGAGGCTCTGTTGAGTAAAACACTAACCAGAAAAATAACAATTATTTCCATTTATTAAGACTGTACAATAACTGGGCACTTTGCTAAGTACTTCACATATATTATTTCACATTGAATTCTAATACCACCAATGATGTAGGTATTATTATTATCCCTGTTTTACACATAAGGGAAAAATGAAAACTCAGAGGTTAAAAGCATTTGCTAAAGATCACAGCTAGTAATGACAGAGCCAACATTCAAACCCACACTCTTAGCTCTTCTGCTCTAGAGCCTCCCAGCTGAGCAGACTCAATGGAATGAGAAAGGTGAAGCCCCTGGCACCCTGCAGCTGCTCAGGAATGGGATTTGCTCATCTGTTCTGCTGTTCAAAGGTGTGATCAGGCCCTCTTTGGTTCCAGCACACCTGCCTGCAGGTTATGTTGCTTGTCTCCTCCCACATCAGACCCCGGGAAAATGGAGCTCAAGGGCTGCTCCCTGAGAGCTGGAAGGGGATGGATGGAGAGTGGGCTGTAAAGCTGGGCCTTTGCAGTGCCAGCCCTTCCTTCCTAGAGAGGAAGAGAGCCTTGCCTTGTCCCCCTGCCCATGCAGAGGACCACAGTGCTTCCTTCATATGTGCCCAATGCACACGGCTGCACACGGTGGGCACAGATGAGGTCTGACCAGAGGTCATGCTCCAGCCAGGACCCCACACAGAGCACACACCAGGAAGAGTCTGCTAAATGAATGGATGGATGAATGAATGAATGGAGGAAATAAACACTTCCAGACCCCACAATTAGGTTGAGAGCATTTGGTTGCACACAAATAACTGACATGCAAAGTATGTATGTCTAGGCTCATCCTTATACCAGAGCTCTGGTCTAATTCCATAGACAAGGTGGCTTAAATAATAGATATTTATTTTCTTATAGTTCTGAAGCCTGGAAAGTCCAAGATCAAGGTTCTGATGGGATTCCGTTTCTGGGGAGGACTCTCTTCCTGGCCACTTTCTTGCTGTGTCCTCACATGGAGGAGAGAGAGCTCTCTGGGGTCTCTTCCTCTTTCATAAGGACACTGGCTCTATCTGATCAGGGCTCTGCCCTTATGACCCTATTTAATCTTAATCACCTCCTTAAAGGCCTTATCTCCAATGCCATCACATAGGGAGTTAGGGCTTCAACACATGAATTTGAGGGTGGTGGGGAATGTTGATGGTGAACACAATTCAGTCCATAGGAGCCCTACAGATACATAAAAGTAAAGTTCACTTCCAGACGAGCCTGAATGTGCAAACTTGCCTGTGTTCCTCAGCAGTTAGCATCTTTCTCTAGGAAGTTCCCCCAACTGCCCAGTTTGCATTACACCTCTGTAGCCCCGCACACCCCGGCGCACTCCCTCTCTAGTTCCCCTTACTGGTGGCTGCTTCAGGGCAAGCTGTTTAGTGTTTCTGTCTCCCCAGCAGGGGCAAGCTGACTGCTTTCTATCCTTCTTGGGCCCTGGCACACAGTAGGTCCTTAATAAAAATTTGCTGAGTTGAATTGGTTCTGAGGGTCAACAAGCCTCATTTTTCCTCCATATCACTGGAAATCAGAAAGACCTTCCCCTGTTTCACTCTGACTAGTGAGGCTTTGTTTGGCCTTTTCTGCCGACATCACCAGACACTGACCAGAGGCTGTGTACTGGGTACTGAAACTGTGTTGAATCTGCACGAAAGTAAGCAGCTCGAGGAAGGATAGGGCTCTGGGAAGAAGGGCTGGGGCTGCCGTGCCACGGATCAGGACCTGAGCTGCTCGCAGTGGGAAACCCAGGGAGGGCACCAGCAGGGGTTCTTTGAGACATGGAACAGTGTGAGGGATGGATTAAAGGGAGAGACAGGGGCAGGGAGGCCAGGAGGATGCTACTGAAGTGGTCCAGGAGAAAGAAGACATAGTAGGAATGTTTCGGCTAAGAGGAGCAGCATTTTGCAAAACTGGCAAATAGATAGGGATCATCTCCACTTCCATTTTTGCTCCTTCTCAGGATGATAGCACACGGGTGATCACAAGTTTAGTTTTGATGAGATAACCTCCTTACCCCCTAAAAATGATCTCTATTATTTGCCAAGAGAAGATCAGTAAACACCTGCCTTGA
The DNA here is from genome assembly GCF_001698545.2 of Rhinopithecus bieti. Lineage (NCBI taxonomy): Eukaryota > Metazoa > Chordata > Mammalia > Primates > Cercopithecidae > Rhinopithecus > Rhinopithecus bieti. The sequence goes on along the minus strand of NW_016812346.1, from coordinate 1,231,459 downwards.
TCTCAGTGTCTTGGATGTTTTCCTGTTTCCCCTTTATCCTAGCAAACTCTCCAGGTTGCTATTCTTATTCCCATTTTATAGATGGGCAACTGGGTAAGAGAGGTAAGCTTGGTGAGGTCACTGAGATAGTGGGGAAAGGGACTTGGTTCACATCAGGTATGCATTCCCCCAAGGTTCCACTGGGGCATCTAAAGAAGGGTTTCTGGAAGTGCAAATATAGGTATTGTTGTTAGCTGGTTAGCAGCTTCCCAGAGTTATTTATAGAAATAGGATCCACCAGGAAAGAGGAATGTAGCATAAATGAATTACCAGTCATTTTCCTTTCCTTTCAACTCTGCAGGAAGGCCAGCTGACCAGAAGGAAAAAGCATCACAGCGTTTCATCTGGTACCAAACATCAGCACTCCATCGCTGGAACTATGCGGACTGGAAACAGCGTAGGGGCTCCAGCAAGAGCATCTGAGGCTTTGTCTCTGAGACCACATGCTATGTTTGTTTAGCTGCTGCCTTGGACTCACTCTCCCACCCGAAACCTCTGGAAATCACCTAGGAGGGGGAGGGGGATTAAAGATCAGGACTCCCAGGCTGAGCTGTTAATTGCTGGGGCTCTTCCAAGCCAGGAGGGGTAAGAGTGTAGGAATCTGATTGCTTCCCAGGAATATCTGGCCAAAAACTTTTGGGGTCCAGAAGGGGAATAAGGAAGCTGACATTCATTGGGCATCTGTTATACAGCAATCACTATGATAGAAGCCTTACCCATATTTTCTCATTTATACCGCAATTATGTGAAGTACCACTGGCCCTCCAAATCCATGGACTCAACCAATGGCTGACTGAATATCAAAAATAGAAAAAAAAACCAATATAAAATTTAAAAATTTAATATAACAACTATTTACATAGCATTTACATTGTTAAGTATTATAAGTAACATGGCGATGATTTAAATTATACAAGAGGATGTCTGTAAGTTATATGCAAATACTCTGCCATTTTATACCAGGGCTTGAGCATCTGTAGATTTTGGTATCTGTGGAGGTTGCACTTGTGGGGAGGGTCCTGGAACCAATCCCCTGGGGATAGAGAGGGAAGACTGTACTAGTTTCTATTTTACAGAGGAGACTGAGGCCCAGCGTGGTTAAGCAAATTGCCCAAGGCTACACAGCACAGACCTGTAAGCCTCCATAACCTATTTTTCCCTGCCATTGCTCCACATTGTGCCATTTCTGTTTTTCTTCTGGCTTCAGTCCTTTTAGGCCTTATAAAGCAGAGGGAATTTTTTTTTTTAGTTGTTTAATCTCAAACACCTATATAAATAATGGCAGTTCAGAAGGAGAGGGAGAGGAGGGAGAAAAGGAAGCCACAAGGTTTCCTGGTTTAAACTGGGAGCCATTAACCAGTAATGGGGGATCCAGCTGAGCTCAAAGTACCCAGCTCAGACCTGATGACAGGGGTAGAGGGCAGGGGGCTGCCTGGGGGAGGGTGGGAACAGATGGCTCCTAAAGACCACATTTAGGAAAGGGAAGAAGGATGGGCCTGAGAGCAGCAAGAGATGTTTATTCTCAAGGTGAGCAGGCTGTGTGGGGGCAGCATTAAAATCCTACAGAGTATTGGAAAAAGCCACAGAGCTGTGTACCCAAGGGATGTGATTTCAAGTTATTACAGTGAGAACAAACATTAAATAACACCGAGTCACATGCAGAATAGCTTCCATTTCTTTCAACCCTTTGGATGATGTCAAAGAGGAAGTCTAAGTTTGGAAATAGTGTGTTTTTACCACCTATCAGTTGCCAATGTCCTTGTTTAATGCAGAGAGGCAAATCTCTCATCAGTGTCCTTGAGCAGACATTTTCTTGCCAGAATGGGATAACCTGCTTTCATAGTATTTATTTTTACAGTTACCTTCTATTTATGGCAAGTCATACACTTGCCATATGGCAAGTGGAATGCAGCAGTAATATACAATTTCCTTTTGAAATAAAAAAATTCACTTAAGGAGAAAAAGTTTGGAAAAGGGAGCAGTTTAAAGGAACATAAATAACCATGTAGGTGGGCACACCACTGAGGCACAGACTAAGACAGTGACACAGAAATGAATACGGTTTGGGAAATGCTGGTTTCATCCAGTTCTCTCACTGCTCAGACTAGAAGGCCGAAGAACCAATAGATGAGCCTTTTGCAAGGTGATACAGCAGGCTAGAGGCAGAGCTGGGATCAAAGCAGATCTGCTCCCAGGCCGGTGCCTCTCTGTAAGCAGGTTTTCATGATGAGGTTTCTCCAGGTGAAGTTTGTAACTGGGAAATTGAGCTCACATGATAGCAGCGGGCCTCACATGATGGCAGTGAGCCTCACATGTTGGACTGACCATCCATGAACAAAGCCCAAACTAGTTCCAAGCCTTGTGGCCAAGGGGCAGCTCTGTGCTAAGCTGCTTCTCCCTGAGCCTGTTTCTCACGTGGACACAGTGTTCACCCTCCTTCACATTTCTCCAACCTCACAGGACTTTTCTGTGGATTCAGTGAGATGACAGAGGAGAACGAGCTTTGGGAATTAGAGGGTACAAAAATGTTAGTTCTACTAATCTCCCACACTCTCCTTGGCCTCCTTCCAGGTGCCTCTTCAATGGTCTGGGCCCTGAAGTGTCAGGAGATGGTTTAAGATGTGGTCTGGTGTCCACAAGGGATCCATGGAGCAGACCATGACCATTTCAACAGGGACACAAACCAGGCTTACTTTCCAGATGGAAAAAGCCTGGACACACAGCTAATATGCCTTCCTCGGGGGGTGGTCTAGGAATTCCTAGGTCCAATCAAGCCATACATGAAAATGTTATTTTGTACCTTTTAATGCAGTGGTATTTGGGGAAATTAGTGGAAAAGGAACTGCAAAGAGTCTACAATGAGTGACTAATTAGAGGGCCCTGGTTCTCCCAGGATGTTCAGTCACATTAATTCAAAATGTGGCCTGTTTATTTTGCAAGGTCAGGACGAAGTCTTACCTCCTAGAAAGCCAATGTGGCAATTAAATTAAAGTCACCAGAGATTCCCTGAGGTAATGTATGAAAAAGGGCTATGTCAACAGTATAAAAACGGAAGTGACCCCTGTGAGGTTGTCACCACTGCCCTCAATTGGGGGGCATAATGGTCTGCCCCAGGTGGGAGGCCATAGGTGAGAGCTTGTCTAGTTAAGGGAGGCACCTGGTAGAATGGAACGAACACTGGAGTCTGGGGCCATGCTTTGCATCTTGACTTTGTACTTAGGCAAATCGCTTCATCTCTGTGACTCTCCACAGCTGCATCATGTATGTGCCTCAGTGCCCCGTTCCTAGGATTATTGCTGTGCATGTGTGTAGACAGGGTACTGGTGGAAAGAAGGAAGAAAGGAAATCAGTGCTTTTTTTTTTTTTCAATTTTGATTTTAGCACATACACATACACAGGGCACTGTGCTCACTGCTGGAGATAGTGTATACAAGGCCTACCTCTAGGAACTGGGAGTTGCACAAGGGAACCAGACGTGGGAATAACTAGGTCCCAGACTGCTAGAGAGGAATCAGTACAGAAGACAGTGGGGAATCAAAGAAAGGGAGCCAGACAGCAGAGGACCTATCAGGAAATGCTCCTTATCAACTCAGAGTTGCCAAGTTCTAGGCTTCTGACCACTTGGCTTCTTTCCTACTGAATTTCCAGGCCTGAGAGCCACCCAGCCTGCTGGTGCTGGCCTCCTGAACTCTCATTTCTAAAGCAGAGGGGCTAGGCCTTTCTAAGCAGTGATTATGGATAAACAATGAGCACATCTATGGAGCTTCCTGGTCAGCAACTTGTACCTGTATCATGCTGTCTAGTTTTCAAGTTGTCTAGTTAGCTCTACAACCATGAGCAAGTTGCTAAATCTTTCTGAGGTCCAGTTCCCTCATTTTTAAGAAGGCACAATTCAGGATCACCATCTATTAGCCATCATTCTGAAACCCCAAAACTCTGAGGCTAGATGTTTAACCAAAACTCATTTAGTGGCAAAACCTGTCCTGAACTGACATGAGGCTTGGAGTCATTTTAAAATCCCATGAGTATAATAACTATTCATGTTTCATGGCAGAAATAGTGATGTGTTTGATTGCTGTAGGAGTATTAGGAGCAATACAGAATATGTACTCCATTTTCATTCTTAAATCTGAACATTTCCAAATTCTAAAGTGCTTCTGATTCCAAGAGTTTCGTTTAAGGAATTTTAACTCAATAAATTAAATACCAATTTTAAAGGGTCTCTCTGTTTAGAATACCCTTCATCCCTCATCTCTCTGGAAAACATCCACAAACATTTAAAATGTCATCATGAATGAATGAATAAAGGAAGAAATCAATTCGTCTTGCCAACAGAAGTTAGGTACTTAACTTTTGTTACATAGCTGGTGTAATAAGAATTTATTTACCAGCGAGGGTCTTTTGATGCAAAAGAGTTGAGAGAAGTGCACAAAATTGCTGAAAACTTTACATACCCCAATGTTCTATACCTCCAGAACTACGTAAATAAGTAGATCCAAGTAACTGCAGTTTGCATGGAACAACAACAACAACAAAAAACCCAGGCTCCACAAAATTCATAGTGAAAGAAGACAAAAATCTCACTGGACCTTCCTTTCAACTGTTAGAAACAGGCACAATTTTGCTTTCTGATTTCATAATCTGACTTAAAAGGACCTTGGTTGACTCCCCCAGGGACTCTGAATAGGTTCTAAATTAAGTTGAATTTTTTGTTTTAAGAAAACACTTTTAGAAGGAGCTTACAAACATAGCAGTGTTTCCCGTTTAGAAAGAAAAATAAACACTCCTCCACTGGATTGGTAGTCAAAACAAAATAATCCCAGCTGCTTAAGACCTGAGAAAGTCAATGAAACTGCCAAACAACAGTGATGCTGACCAGTGAGAAATTTGTAAGGCAAGGCACTAAGGATCCAGTGCTGAAAACAGAAAACAGCCATGGACAGCCCAGCATCCAAAGTTTGGCTCTGAGGAAGCTGCACCAAAATAATGCCCAGTCATCTGGTCTGATTCATCTCATATAATAGGGGCTTCATAAAGGTTTGTGAGGTAACAGGAATCCAACAACTTGGAATTCTCTTAAAACCAGCCTTTCTTTGGTGGAATTCCTCTTATCTTCTTCAAACTCCTACTAAGGAGAAGACAGAAATAATAGGATCTGATATTTGAAACAAAATATAAAAGCAACAGAAGGAAAAAAATTGGGGCTCTAGAGTCAAACAGGCTTGGGTCTGAATCTTTTCCATGCCCTTATGATCAATGGTCAATGGGCAAGTCACTGCCCCTTATTGGGCCTCAGTTTCCTAAACAGTGAAAGGGACGTAAATGGAGACACAAATACGATAATGCATGTTTTATAGAAAGACTTTGAGCACATAGAAAGTTCTTATTAAATGTAAATTATCCTACCCACCCACTACCTTACCTAGGCTTTGAGAAACTGACACATTTCTCAGAGCTATTTATTCCCTGACCCTCTTAAATATTAACCACCAAGTTTTTAAAGCCCCTTTGCTTTAGAATTTAGATAACAATTCATGAAACATTTAATATTTATTCTGAAAAGTTTCTTTGGGGTAGGGACGAATACCTACTTAATCCTAACCACCTCCTTTGCTTTTTCAACTGTGACTAGCTGATATTTTAGTGAAATCTTTCTTTATATATATCAATGATTTCTGGATGATTACCCTTGGGAAAGGATTAGGATTTTGATAAGAGAAAAAGCTACTTCCCCTGTTTTCTTCTCTGCAGGGACAATGAGCTGTTCTGTGATACCCCACGATCCTCTTTGTACTTTACATGGGGATTTTAGCAGGGCAGCTCTGAGGCCTACCAGACCAGGATAGCAGCTCAGGCTGGAGTTGACACAGCTGTGGGCAGAGGGCCTCTGGGGGTGATGCTGGAGAGTCCAGCGCAAGCTCCTGGGAAGGCTGGCTCCAAGAGCCTCAGCTCTCACCATAGGAAACTGTCTCATTTTCACCCTTTAGGAGCCAGAGAGGCATTCTTTGTCATTTAAAATACAATCTGAATGCAGTCTCAGCTGGCCCTAAAGCAATTGCTCTGTTGAGGGTGGTCTCTAAGGTCTCAAATTGGTGGAAGGAGATGGGGGTGTGGAGATAGGGAAGACAGATAGAAAAGTTTTATCAGCTTTAACTTCTTTAAACACCATAACAACCTTGGAAGGTTTTCTCCCATTTCACAGATGGAGCAACTGATGCTCTCAGAGGTTGGAAACATTGCCTAGAGTTGCACATCTGGTATCCAATTTCAGGCTTGTCTCTAGAGCAATGGCTATAGCTCTCTGCTACACTGTGGTCCTTAAGCATTGCTTGCTCATTGGTTCATTCAATCACTCATTAAATGAACACTAAATTAAAAGTCTCTGAAAGACCATGCATCAAACTGTTAAATGTAGTTATCTCTGGGAGGAAGGATTATAAGAGAACTTAACATTTTACCTTTTCATATTATTTGGATGTTAACGAGCATTGCTACTGTTATAATTGGCAGAAACAATAAAGATAATTCCATTAAAATAATTTCACATTTTTCCATGACAAAATCAAATTAAAAACCCTAAAAGCATTTATTAGGCCCCCTACATCTATGTTCCAGGGCACTCTCATCTTCACTCACTAGTGCTGAGCCCACACCAGTACCAGCAGGTCCTTTGGCTCATAGAAGATCCCTGGTTTGGGGTTTCAGGGGAGAGGAAGGCAGTAGGCAGGGTCCAGCCATGGCAGAGACACATTGGGCTCTCTTGTGATCCCAACCCCAGAGCAACAGATCAGTAAGGACTCAGACTCTTCCTTCAGGCATGAGACATGCTTATTACCAACTTTTAGAGTGACACTCAGAGCAAGGGCCTGGGGAAGGGATCCAAAGTGACAAGGTCCCCTGGGGTGCAGAAACATGCAGGAGCAGCCCTGAGCAGACAGCTGCAGGCTAAAGTCCCCCATCTCCTTCCCTGCACATCAATAATGCAATAATGTCATCAACTTGCCTTAGAACTTGCAACAAAGTGATTGTTCTTGTTCAGTTAATTTGCAAAGAAGAGATTAAGGACTTTAATCTCTTGCCTTCTCTTCTACTTGTAAGGCTTACTCAGAAATGAACAAAGAACATCATCACACACACATATATATATACATATATATATATTTCCCCCCTACTCCAAAAGCTTAAAAAGGCTACTGGCAGGAATAACTCATGACACTCCTAAAATCAGGGTACCTTAGAGATTGTTCCATTACTGGCAAAATGGGGAAACGGAGGCTTAGAAAGACAGTGATTTGCCAAAATAGCCAGTGAGCCACAGAGCTGGGTCTGGAACCAGATCTCCTCGCTCCCATCCTAGGGTTCCTGTTTCCGTGTATCATTTGAAACACAGGCAGTTAAAAGGCATAGAGGAGTAGAGACACCGAACCACCAAGAAAACAACCCCACCCCAGGAAGCATTGAGAAAAAAGGAGGAGGTTTGGGTCTTGGTCATGGAGAATGCAGGGTGTAAAATACTGTCAGAAGAGAATCATCAAGGACAAAGATCTCTCTGATTTTCAAAGACAGCGGAAGCGGGGAGGTCCTCGCTAGAAAAGGTGGGTGGGTAATGACCGCCCTTCATTGTCATTTGGTGGGGGCACTCAAGCCAGTTCCCAGAAGAGCTCAGGTGACTTTCACCACATGGCCTTCCAGACCCTTCCAAGGTTCACACCTATTTATAGCCCAGGCTCCCAGGTTTAAAAGGGCTGGGGCAGGCTTTCCAAGTCCCCACCTCAAGTGCTTTGTCCGTGTGTTCCCTCTGCCCAGAACACCCTTGGTAATCTCTGTCTGGCACACCTCACTAATTCCTTCAAGTCCTGTGAGCGCCTCCTCTAGGAGGCATTTCCTCATTCTCTCAGGCAGAGTAGAGGCTCCCTCCTCGCTCACAGAACATACAAGGTTCCCACCGCCTTTGCCACCTTGGGCTGTAATGATGTACTCCCAAGAGAAAAGATGGCATCTGACATTTCTTGGATCATCCCCAAGTGCCAGGCAGTGTGCTGGGAGATTTCACAGATAGGCTGTCTGTAAATCCCCTAGAGGCAGGTGGAGGGGACTAGGCAATGACTAATATTTACCACACTCCTTCTCTGTTCCAGGCACAGGGTGCTCATCATGAGGTGGGCACTACCATGCCCACTTTACCCTTGAAGAAGTAAGCTTAGAGAGGCAATATGACTTATCTAATATCCCACAGTGATAAAGTTTGTATGTAATTCAAAGCTGTTTGATTCCAGAACCCATAGACTGTCTTATCCCTTTTTGAACCTCTGCCTCCTTTTTCAGAATCTGGCCTGGAATTTAGTACCACACAAACACTTATATAAATAAATGTTTGCCAAATTGACACACAACCTACAGTGTTATTTGTGGGGAAACAGTTTCATTTCCTCTCTTCTTGTCCTAGCATCAGGAAATCCTGGGGCTATTAAGGTGATCCTAGGTTACCTCATGTACATCCTGCCCCACCTCTTAGAGGTTTGAATTCCTTCCCGGGCTTCCTTGCAAAGAAGTGGACTGGCCTCTGCTGGACAGAGAGGGCAAGCACCTTGGCTCAAGTCTAACAGCACCTGATCAGGGGATACAAGCTGGTCACCCTGGAGCTCTTCCATCATACCCCACCTCCCACCTTGAGAACGCCAGGGCAGAGCTCAGAATAAGAGAGCTTGCAGATTCATGCTTAAACCCAGTGGTTCTCTCTGCAGCCAGCATTAAGCCCTGCAGGTGCCTGGGGCTTCAGGGCTGCCTGTCTCCAGGCTCTGTGAAAATGGAGAACTTTTAAAGCCAGCGCTGTTCTATGGGTAATGGGGTAATCATTCTCAGTTTTTTCAGTGAAAATGGGGACACTAAAATACTGAATCTCCTGGGCATGGTTGTGACAGTGCCTGGCACAGTCCCTGGCACACAGTAGGTAGTTGGTCACTGTTGCCGATGTCTTAACCTTTTTTTTTCTGTCTGTGTCAATCTTTGTCTCTACCTTTACTTGTCTGGCCTTCACCTGATGTTTCCTTCTGGTGGTGTCTGTGCATCTTTGTCCGTACATCTGCCTGTCCGATGTCTGTCATGGGGGTTGGGGACAGAAACAGCCCCCCAACTCCTGTACACTCCAGCGGCGCCGCGGGGCAAGAGCGGGGCTGCCTGAACCCGCGGAGCCACGCCAGGCCCCCAACTCCCCGGGAGCCCACCATGCACCAGGCCCCTCCGCCCCGGCAAGCGGCCCAAGCAGGCATCGGCAACGAAAGGGCATTTTTAAAAACAAACCCGCAAAAGTAGGAAGAGAGAGGGACTTACCGTTCGCCGCGACCCCCAGGCTGGCGGAGCCACTTTTAACTAAGAATGAATTAGGGACAAACTCTTCCTCAGAGTCTGAGTCCGGGGTTGGCTGGGCCACACCGTTGCCTAGCAACCGCCTCTGGCTCTCATTGGCCGGAGGGGAGGGGGGCGGGGAGGGGGACTGCTCAATAGGGGTTGATGAAGCGGATGAACAATGCAAGGGAGCACCTGCGAACCACAAAGACAAACACAGACAGAAAAAATAATGAAAATTGATTTTGAGGCACACGGGAGGGGGAGGGAGCAAAATAAAACACGCATCAACGGGAAGGGGGGCTCCCAACACGGGCGATCTACTGCACACGTGGACCGGGGGCGGGGCTGATGTCTCCGCAGGGAAAGTTGCCGCAAACTCCTTCTGAAGAGCTGGGGCCTCAGCGCAGGCTGGCAAATGGGAATCTCGGAAACACACGGAAAGCCTTTTCTGTTCTGCCTATTCTTTAAGACACACCTGAAAACCCGGAGTCTAGTCCTGACAGGGCCATGTGATCTATCAAACCGCTGCCCCTCTCTGAGCCTCAGTGGCCTCGCTGATAAAAGCAGCAGTGGTGACCGGGTGATCCCTGACCCCCTATAAGCTGGCCATTCTGTGATGTCACCGAACTGAAATGATGTTCTTATTACTGAGATTTTACTCCGACCTGCCTGGAACAGGCCCTAGGCCTCGTAAAAAGGTAGAGAGAGCTGGAGAGAATGATCCAAGGCTTCACTCTACCTTTGGCAGTCTAGGATTTCAACACAGCAATGTTTTGTTTTTCTAAGAAGCTCACACTTTATGATTCTTAAATTCTGACATTCTCCGGAACCTCCCTGAAAGCAAGACCCTTAGGAAATTTTGTTCATGTCTTTATATACAGAATCTAACCTACTGCCTGGTATATTGTAGGCTTTGTAGAAGTATTTGTTGACTAGTTTAATTCTAGGGGGTCTCACATACTAGGATTCTTAAGTTCTAATGTTCAAAGATGAGAACATTCTATAATTTTAGGACACTCACATTCTGTGCGTGAGTTCCAAGATGTTGTAAAACAGTTTGACTCCAAGTTTCTATCATGCCATGGTTCTAAAACCCCAGCTGTCTATAGTTATACGAGCAAACTCCCAACTCTTCAGAAGGAGGAGGCGATGGCTTGGAACAAGAACTTTGAGCTCAGACAATTTGCAGTCTTATCTGTGGCCAACCTTTCAACATGTGCAGTACATCGTCTACAAGAGAGGGAACATAAGCACAGACATATAAAAGTATACAGTACAAGACAATGCAACCACTTACAGCAAGGGCTGCTCATTTTCTCCCGCCTTGAGTGACAGAAGGTTTATAACATAGTCATATCTATCCAGCTTTTCAAACAGACTGAACCTTAGGAAAAATAACACAGCCCCAGTGGGCCATCTTAAGGTTCAGCGGGGCTCTAAGGGGGAGGTGGCACAGAGAGCGGCTGATTATTTGCAGGGTAGGGTGGGAAGCTTTTTGTGGTCTGTCCACACAAGAGCAGCCCAGTTGGTTCACATTCACCAGTTCCTGTAGGATTTTGCAGGTTCCATGACTCTTTTTTTCTGAGACAGAGTCTTACTCTGTCACCCAGGCTGGAGTGCAGTGGCACAATCTCGGTTCACTGCAACCTCCACCTCCCAGGTTCAAGAGATTCTCCTGCCTCAGCCTCACAAGCAGCTGAGACTACAGGCACCTGCCACCTGCCCAGCTAATTTTTTTTTTTTTTTTTTTTGTATTTTTAGTAGAGATGGGGTTTCACTATTTTGGCCAAGCTGGTCTTGAATGCCTGACCTTGTGATCCGCCCACCTCAGTCTCCCGAAGTGCTGGGATTACAGGTGTGAGCCACCACACCCAGCCTTTTTTTTTTTCCTAGATGCGCACCACCACACCCAGCTAATTTTTGTATTTTTAGTAAAGGCGGGGTTTCACCATGTTGGCCAGGATGGTCTCAATCTCTGGACCTCTTGATCCGCCCGCCTTGACCTCCCAAAGTGCTGGGATTACACGTATGAGCCACTGTGCCCGGCCCCAGGTTCCACGACTCTTAAGGTTAACCCCTGAGCTTAACTTTTTGTGACATTTTACCAAATTGCTGTGTGTGCCATTTGGCTGGTTGATATTAGAAATTCAGCAAGAAGAATTGAAGCAGCAGAAATCAATGCCCAAGGTACAACCTCTGGGTGGCTTCTTCCTCTGTGTTTTGGTCTCTTTACCTAAAAATTCAGGCTATGATTCACCGTACAATCTTTTAAGCCAGCATTCCCGATTCACCTTGACAGTCTGCCTTCCCTGACACCACTGACCACCTGGTGCTAGAGGACTGAACATTCCGCATTCCTTTCTCTGAATTAACTTTGTCTTCAGATCTAATATATCTGCTCTGCTGTGTTTCTATTTATCTGTATCTGTCTCCTACATGAAAGTATACAGTATATTCTTGGGGAACAGTGCATTTGTAGAGTGAGCTTTGGAGTTCAACAGAATTGGGGTTTGTATCACAGCCTTACCTCCTATTAGTTTTATGATATTAGGAAAATACTTCCAGTTCCTCATTTATAATTTTTTATTTATTTTTGACAGGGTCTCTGCCACCCAGGCTGGAGTGCAGTAGCGTGATCTTGGCTCACTGCAACCTCCACCTCCTGGGTTCAAGCGATTCTCCTGCCTCAGCCTCCCCAGTAGCTGGGATTTCAGGTGTGCATTACCATACCCAGCTAATTTTTGTATTTTTAGTAGAGACGGGGTTTCACCATTTTGGCCAGGCTGGTCTTGAACTCCTGACCTCAAATGATCTGCCTGCTTCGATCTCCCAAAGTGCTGGGATTACAGGCGTGAGTCACCACGCCCAGCCCCTCATTTGTAATTTGTCCACCTGACACCCCTACCTTTTATATAGCTGCTGTGAGGACTAAAGATCATGTGTGTGAGTACACAATATGCATGAGCAAGTGGTTAGTACTCACCAAATGTCTATTAAAGGTAACAAAACCACTCCACCAAGAACCCCATTCATGACTCCCCCTACCGTTCCAGTTTTGGAAAGATTCTGTCTACCAGGCCACATTTATTAAGCCAATATACATTCATTTCCTCATCTTTTATTAACCAAAGACACAATATAATCTTCAATCAGAGCTTCTGATGAGCTTGAGATAACCAGTCCCATACCACACTGAGTTGTTAGAATTTCAGACAAAAATTAAGAAACACGATATGTTGTTTCAGGGTGTTTGTTACAGCCTCTTCCTGAGTAAATCTGTCAAGCTTTATGACATAAATAGTTCCAGAACTAAGTAAATTGTTCCATCATAAACTTCAGGAGCCCTGGGATGAGAACGGCAGAACGGCACTGTGCCCTCCCAGGCCTCATCCCTGTCTCTCCTTTCTCCCATGCATTCCCTGGTCTCTTCTCAGGCCTCTGGGTTGCTCTGAATATTCATAACTAACATACGGGAGACCCTAACAAGGTGCCAGGCAGACTTTCTGTGAGGTACAGTTATTATTGGAAACATGTTAATTTCCTTCCTCTTATTCATTGGCAACTTTGAATTTAAGTGGTTTCCGAGGTAGGGTACACAGAACTATTTCCTAGGATGTAAGAAAACATTTTAACTCATGTATTTCAAATTCCTATTTAGTATGTTTTTTAACGCATGTAATACAGGATTGCTTGGAATATGTGTATGAAAATGCACTGCTATACCAATTCAGCATGTACAGGAGCAAGGGAGGGTCACATTGAGAGTATGGGCTCTGGAGCCAGACTGCCTACATCTGAAATCCAGTTCCACTACATGCCAGCTCAGTGACCTTGGGTAAATTACTTCGCCCTTTGCACCTCGATTTCTACACCTTTATAAAGGAAAATTAAAAAAAAAAAAAAAAAAAAGAGCGCCTACTATTTTCTGGGTTGCTCTGAGGACGAAAGAAATTAAAGTAAGTAACATGTTGAGAACTGTGTGTGGCAGCCAGTAAATACCTATAATAAATGTTCGATGTTGCTATGCATAAATATGTACATGTAAAGTGAGGACTAGCTGTCTTCATCTTTTCTTTTTTATAAAACAGTGTATGATCACGAAAGTATGGCAAATCCTGTTTCATTCCACAAACATTTCCTAAACACTCAGTGATTGGGCTAGAAGGTGAGGGAGATACAATTAGGAAGCACAGCTTCAAGGGAGCTGGAAGGAGGGGAGGGATAAGTGCACAAGGAGGTCTCAGCAGGGCAGAGGTAGGACCTGTCAAAACAGAACCACAGCCCAGTTCAAGGAGCTGGGGGGCTCATTTCAACTGGAGGAACTGAGAAACACTTTACTGAGCCTTGGAGGATTTCAACGAGAAGAGATAGGAGCATTAGTATCTGTGGTAGAGGGAGGAATACTCTGGCCTAAAGCCTTCATCCTTCACCAGGTCTTTAGCAATCTGTCTTCCCACCTGACCCCTTACCTCCCAAGTCTCATTGTTAGGATTAGCTTCTCCTTACCAAGTTCAGTGAGACTAGCTAAGACATGCTGGCCTGCTCTCATTTCCATGGACTCAGTGCTCTCTCTTTTGCCAAGTTTGCAGAGCTCTAGGGCACTTTCTGCATTAAATCTATCTGAATGGCAATCTATGGAGCATAACCACAAAAGTTTTGCCTTTTAGCTTTTGCGCAAGCTTGTTCCTTCTCCCTGGGGCATTTCCTTTCCTCTTCCGTCCTCCTCACAACTACCACCCTATATGTCTCTTAGCTTCCACTCATCCTTAGGGTTTAACTTCATGACCTCCTCCCTCAAGAAGCTTTCTTGATGCTTCAAGCCTGCATTTGGCAACCCCTTTAGGTGCTCCCACAACTCCCTAGACTCTCCCTGTTGCAACATTTCTCACCCTGCAGTATTTACTTGTCTGTGTCCACCCACTAGCTTGCCTTGCAATTGCCATATGTGCCTAGTGCAGTGTCATGCATGTAGAAAGCAGTAGTAAATATTTGTTAGATGAATAAAGGTAGAAGGAAGGTAGGAAGGAAGGAGAATACCTTGATTATGGCACAAAAGTCTATGTCAAGAGAGCAGTGATAAATGAGACAGAAGTGAGAACACTAGAAAAAGGAAATCAGACCTTAATTGGGGAGTCATGGATATTTTTAAAGCAGGAAAGTGACCAGACCTAGGGCTGTACTGTTGAAGGATCTGCTCTTTAAACATAAGGCACCTGCTCAGAAACCTAGATCTCCTTTCTAACTGGCTCAGCCCAGGCAGGATGTTGAAAATCCAGATGATCTTCTGAGCTTGCTTTTTGGGTGGGGCTCAGACGTATGTTTGCGTGGGCAAATAAGGATGCCTGATTCCATGGGACTGGGGTGTAGGTGTGCCTTCCCACGTGTCCTGGTTATCAGCTGAAGGGAACCTGGCATTGCAGATTCTTATACTGTGTCTGTGGTAAAAAAGAGTGGGATGACTGAAATGAACCTCCTCACACCTGACTCCAACAACCAAGAGGACCAGTGAAGGATGCAGGGGAACCATCCAGGTTTCGAGAGAGGCGGTCTCCATGAGCCCAGCTCTGGCTTATAGGAGATGAAGATGGAGAAATAAGGAAACAAAGTGAGTGATACAGTTTGGATATCTGTTCCCTCCAACCTCATGTTGAAATGTGATCCACAGTGTTGGAGGTGGTGCCTGGGGGGAAGTGTTGGAACACAGGGGTGGATCTTATGAATTACGTGGTGCTCTCCCCATGAAAATGAATCAGTTCTTGCTCTGTTAGTTCACTTGAGATCTGGTTGTTAAAGAGTCTGGGACCTTCCCCCTCAGTCTGGTTCCCTATACTCATGCTGCCTCTCTTTCCAGGTGACACACATGCTCTCCCTTTGCCTTCTGCGATGAGTAAAAGTTTCCTAAAGCCTCATCAGAAGCCGAGCAGATGCTGGTGCTGTGCTTGTATAGCCTGTAGCACCATGACCCAAATAAACCTATTTTCTTTTGTTTGAGATGGGGTCTCGCTCTGTCACCCAGGCTGGGGTGTCGTGGAACAATCTTGGCTCACTGCAAACTCTGTCTCCTAGGCTCCAGCGATCCTCCCACCTTGGCCTCCTGAGTAGCTGGGAGCACAGGTGTGTGCCACCATGCCTAGCTAATTTTTTGTATTTTGGGGACAGACGAGGTTTTGGGGACAGACTGCTATTTTCTTTATAAAGAAATTCCAGCCTCAGGAGTTCTTTTATAGCAATGCAAAACAGACTAACACAGTTAGGGATTGCAGACACCTGTATGGTTGAGATTGGCAGAGGGGTGGGGCATTTACAGAGCTTCTCCTGGAGGCCAGGAACTGGCCCAGATTCTCCACAAGATCTTTTCCTTAAAACACTCTCAGTAGGAAAATTCATCTCCATTTTTCAGGTGAAGAAACAGAGGCTTAGAGAAGTGAAGTCAATTGTCTGTAGTCATAAGGCCCAGATGAGAACCCATAACTTCACTGCTGTTTCCAAGTGGTGGTGAGAACGAAATTCATCAGCTCTGGTTTGGATTTTCCACCAGGCATAGGGAAAGGGAGAGGCCCATCAGGGGAACACAGCTAAAGCAGAAAGACCATGAACTTCCTATTGGGCAAACCAAGGATCAAAGCCTAATGTGGCTGCTGGCTATGTGACCTTCAATAAGTCACTTTACTTCTCTTAGTGTTCATTTTCTCCTCAGAACAAAAGGAGTGACGATACCCACTGCAAACAGTTGCTGAAGGACTGGTGATCTTATGCTCACCACGAGCCCAGCAGTCTGCTCGCTGATGGTAAAGGCTCAGCCAATATTGGTTTCCTCTGCCATCTCTCCAGCTGTAGGTCTGTCATAGAGAGAACATGGTGGTTTTGGAAAAGAAGCAATAACAGATTTGCAAGCCTGCCAATTACACTTTTATCAATGTGTTACTTGATGATATCAGAAAAAGGAGAAATGTGTTAGGGAAACTGTCCTAATACATAAAGAGAACATAGGACAAGGGAATCCTAAGATCTGCAGAAACAATTTCCGTTACACCCTTGTGTGAATCGGTGATGGTAACTTTCTCTTGCATTTGAAATCTAACGTATAAATAGAGCAAGCTAGTTGTCCAAGAAGAACATTCAACCATTGTGGATTCTTAGGTATCTTTGGAACATTCATGAGACTAAAATTATAAGGGCTAGCTGATGAACAAGTTTATTACTCTGTCAAAAAGAAAGACCATTAACAAAATGTACTTTTTAACACTTTGCTCAGCAGTCCTGAGAAATCCATCTAAATGCCCAAACGGAATCTTATTGGTCTATGATACCATCTAGTCTATGGTAGGAAAATTCACGTGAGCTTACACAATGGAAAAGTGTGAGTCCTCAACTGTAACATGAGCACTAGCTGTGGGCTGCAGGGAAGGCACTTTCCTCCCTGGATTATCGGAAGAGCGTCCTAATAACCTTTTAACTGGCAGCCCTGTAATTTAGAATCTTGTGTGTAAAACACTCAGCCCAACACACAGCCATTAGTCAATAAATGACACCTAGAAAGAAAACAAAATAAAATCCTTAGACCTAAGTAGGTACCTCATCTCAGTGGCACACTGCCCTGATGGATTCATCCTTTCCAGAAACATTTTAGTTTGTTCACCTAAAACCAAATGCATTCTTTTTCTTCTCATATGCTGGCCACAGGGCATTCAGTTGCTTCATTGAATAAGTGAAATTACACTCAGTTCTGAGCAGAGGATGGGGCACTGAGGAAAACTAAAGTCTCCTTCTGATAGAAAGGTCTGCAGCTCGTGGAGGGTCAGGAATTCTAATGCACTGGTATCATGCCCTGCTTTTTATTCCAGTGAGTTATGTTCTTCTCTACTGCTTGAATAGACTATCCTGCCAAAGAGGGACCACCTATTGCTCACCTATGTGCTCTGGTCTTACTCAGAGTCTCAGCTCAGCAAAGAAAGACAGCTGGTTTCCCTAGTTATTTAAAATGGGTTGAATCCACTTTTGCAAAGCATTTCAAAGAACTGGAAATCTGAAAATCTAGACTGACTATTCATTCGGGTTTGTCAGTGACAGCCCAAATTTACATCTGTTATCCTACATTAATTAATAATAGTTCCCCCTTTACTGTAAAAATGTCTTGACTTGGTCAATTAATTACATGGCCACCCTGTTTGAGGGCAGTGAAGTACAGATTCAGTTCCACATCACAGGCTGCAGTCTGTAGCAATGGAATAGTGGTCAAGATAGCTGGGTGCAGGTCAATAAAGCAGTCCAAGATCGTGGGCAAAGCAGCCCAAGATCCTTTCCTCTGTTAGATGGTTATTCTCTAAGGTTCCTTTATAGTCCAACAAAAGATAGCAGAGCTGTAGTCTATACCTCAAGAGGTTGCTCTGAGGGTTAAAGGAGACTATGGAAAAAATGCAGGATATAAATGACTTAATTTACAATGGAGAGTCAGATTCCTCTAACATAGCAGATACTTAAAAATATTTATGGAACAAATAAATTTGTATAAATGCATAGGAAAAAAGATTGGTTAAAAATAAAAAAAAACACATTAACAATGGTTATCACTGTTACAGGCAATTTAAAATTTTAATATGTTTTATAGCTTCAAAATTTCTACATTTAGTATATATAGTTCTTTTTATTCTTATTTATTTATTTAAAAAATTTATTTTAGAGGTGAGGTCTTGCTGTGTTGCCCAGGCTAGAATGCAGTGGCTATTCACAGGCACAATCATAGGGTACTGTGGCCTTGAACTCCTGGACTCAGGTGATCCTCCTGACTCAGCCTCCTGAGTAGTTGGGATCATAAGTGTAAGCCAAGTTCTTTTATACTTTTAAAGATTATTTTAAAACCTCATGAGCAAATGAAATAATAAATGTGAAAATATCTGGCATCTGGTAGGTATTCATAGACGTTGATTTTAAGCTTTTTTTTTCTTTTCAAGACAGAGTCTTGCTCTGTCACCACAACAGAGTACAGTGGCACAATCTCGGCTCATTGCAACCTCTGTCTCCCAGGTTCAAGTGATTCTCCTGCCTCAGTCTCCAGCTGGGACTATAGGCAAGCACCACCATGCCCAACTAATTTTTGTATTTTTAGTAGAGACAGGGTTTCACCATGTTGGCCAGGATGGTCTCAATCTCTTGACCTTATGATCTGCCTGCCTCGGCCTTCCAAAGTGCTGGGATTACAGGCATGAGCCACCATGTCTGGCCCCTTAAATAAGATTTTTATACATTAATATTGGTAGTATAATTTAGTATAAACTGATTTTTAAAATGTGAAAGCTTTTCAACTGAGCAATTCCACTTTTAGGAATTTATCCCTAAAATTAGGATATCTCAGAAGATTTACACTAAGGATATTTATCACAACATCATTTGTAATAGTAAAAGTAAAACATTTAAAAAATGTTAAAAGGAAAACATCCTTAATGTTAAAAAGTAAATGCTTACTTGTGTAATGAAGGGATAATGCTGATATTACACAGATATTATAAGATATGTTTGTAAAGAATATTAAGCGATGTGGGAAACAGGATATAAAAAGAGTTTTATGCAAAATTGTGTAAAAAGTAATTCTGACTTTTGTTCAATTGTGTATGGGTGCAATCTGTACAAAAATGTTAAGACCAGTTACCTTAGGGCAGTATATTAGAAATAATTGTTTTCCTGATTTTTAAAATATATTCTAATTTTTTCAAGTAACACATGTGACTATGAGATTTTTTTAAAAAGCAATAAATGCTATTTTTAACAGAATTAGACACACATACAGAAAAGTCAGCCATGATGACAGTTTCTCCCTTGGGTCCCTAATGGGAGGAGCTCAGCAGACTCACAGCCTCCCAGGTCTTTTCCAGTCTATTCAATCTTGTGGGTCTTACTCCCCTGGCCTGGCAGCTCACAGTAAGTCAACTCTCCTTGACAATGGTTATTTTCAGGAGCGGGTCCCGGGCCATTTGTCTCTGTGAGTTATGTTGGAAAAATGGTCTTTAAAAAACAGGATGCAGTAAATTTCTCAGGCTCGTCATTTGATCTCCAGCTTTCCTCCTCACAGATTTCTTGGGGACTTAAAAAAATTTTTTTAAAAAGTGTTTGCTAGGAACAGACCTGTTTCACCCGCCTGCCTGGGCGGCTTGTCTCCTGAACACCGAGAAGAGAGCCCCTTAGGTTTCTCTGGTCTTCACACAGGGATGGCCTGCCAGCTAGTCTGCTTGTTTGACACAGGTATATTCGATGAGGACTTTCACTGAGTTTTTAAAAATATCAGGCTTATTGACACATAATTCATATACCACACAGGCCACTCATCTAAAGTGTTCAATCCAATGGGTTCTAGTATATTCGCAGAGTATTTCAACCATCACCACAATCCATTTTAGAACATTTCGTCACCCTAAAGAGAAACTCCACACTCATTAGCAGTCACTCCCTATTGTCCTCCAATTCCCTTTAGCCTAGGCAATCACTCATCTACTTTCCGTCGCTACAGATTTGCCTATCCTGAGCATTCATAAAAATGGGATCATACAATATGTGTTCTTTTGTGGCTTCTTGCACTTAGCAAAATGTTTTCTCAAGAGTTCATCCAAGTTGAAGCAATGATTAGGATTTCATTTCATTTCACTGACTAATAACATTGCATTGTATGGATATACCACATTCTGTTTATCCATTTATGAAACTTGGGTTGATTCAAACTTTGGTTATTTTCACTTTTTGGCTATTACCCATAATACTGCTGCAAATCTTCGTGCCTACATTTTTGTGTGAGAGTATTTTTACCTCTTTTGGGTATATACCTAGGAGTGGAATTGCTGAACTGTATGCTTAACCTTTTAAGGAACTGCCAAATTGTCTTCCAAAGTGGCTGTATCATTTTAAATGCCCACTGGCAGTGTATGAGGGTGCCAATTTCTCCACATCCTCACAAACACTTGTTATTATCTGACTTTTTTGTTCCAGCCACTACAGTGAGTATGAAGCAGTATCTCACTGTGGTTTGATCTGCATTTCCCCTAATGGCATATGATGCTGGGCATATTTTCATGTCCTTATTTGCCATTTGTACATCTTCTTTGGAGAAATGTCTATTCAGATCCATTGCCCAATTTTTGATTCGATTTATCTTTTTATTACTAAAGTGTAAGTACTGTTTTTTTTCCCCAAGAATTTGTTCTGTGCTTACTCTGTCAGGCAGTGTTCTAAGCATCACTGATAGACAAGGAAGACAAAGCCCTTGCTCTCAAAAGCTTACATTCTAGTGAAAGAAAACGTTAATGAACAAGTAAGCAAATAACTATATAGAACAAGATCAAATGTGATAAATATTAGACTGGTGCAAAAGTAACTGCGGTTTTGCCATTAAATATAATAGCAAAAACTGTAATTACTTTTGCACCAACTTAATACAAAGTTGTCAGGTGGGTACAAGGTTAGGAGTGATGGCATGGGCATGTTGTTTTAAATAGCATGGTCAGGGAAGCCCTCACTGAGGAGGTGACATGTAAGCAGAGATCTGAAGTAAGTGAAGGAGTGAGCCAAGCAGATACCGGGGCAAGAGCTTTTAGGCAGAGGGCCTCACAACTGCAAAGCCCCTGCAGCGGGACCAAGTTCATCTGAGGGACAGTGAGGAAGCTAACAGGACTAGAAAGGCATAACAATGAGGTAAACGCTAGGAAATCAGCCTTGAGACATTGTCAGGGGCCAGGTTAAAGATGTGCAAACACTGCAAACTAAAGGTCATGATGCCTGGGTGTTCTTATTAGCAAGTTCCCTGAGGGCGGGGACTGCTTTATTCATATGGCCACAGGCCACATGTTAATTCCACATGTAGTGGTTACTTCACTACATATCACAACCAATTTTGACCTAATGAACTCCTAATAAAAACAACATTTACATGTGAGTAGTATTTATTCTACATTTTACACAGGATTTTCACAGCCATGATCTCATGTGATCCTTACCACATCCAGGAAGGGTAATGGCCATCATCCCCATTTTACAGATAAAGAAACTGAGGTTAGGAGCGGTGATATGACTTGTGCAGGGACACACAACTTGTAAGGGGCCAAGTGGGGCTCCAACCCAGGAGAGAGGCAGCAAGAAAGATCTGGATTTAAAACTGATTATTGTGATTTTAGGCAGGTTGGTTGATCTTTTAGAGCTGGGGAGCCTCAGGGTGTGGTCCTACCTTACAGGAGTCCCACGCAGAGTAAATGCATACAAGCATGCATGTCTGGGGCCTACCTTGGGCCTGACATACAGCAGGTACTCAAAAGTGGAAGTGGTAGCTCTCCCACACCTTCCTTTCTTTTTCTTTTCCTTTTTTCTTTTTCTTTTTTGTTTTTTTTGAGACAGAGTCCCAGGCTGGAGTGCAGTGATGCAAGCACCTGGGCTCAAGTGATTCCTGTGCCTCAGCCACCCAAGTAGCTGGGATTACAGGCATGCCACCATGCCTGGCTAATTTTTATATTTTTAGTAGAGACTGGGTTTTGCCATTTTGGCCAGGCTAGTCTCGAACTCCTGACCTTATGTAATCTGCCTGCCTTGGCTTCCCAAAGTGCTGGAATTACAGGGGTGAGCAACCACGCCTGGCCTGCACCTCCCTTTCATCACCAGCCCCAGCCACACATCCAGGCAACCCCTCTGTGTGAAACCCTGAGTGGGCACTGGAGGCATGGAACTAAGTCTACCCCTTCCCCTGGAGGGGCACACAGCCTCATGGGTGAAAGAGACAAGCAGGATTGGCTCAAGAGGGAGAAAAGCTGTGAGGGAGGTACTGGGGTATGGGAGTGGGGTGGGTGGGGCGACAAGTGGAAGACTCACTGAGCTCTATGTGTCAGCTGCAGCTCCTAGTGTCTCACAGATTGTTCTAACCTTGCCCACAGGCTGCCTCCAGAGGGGTGTAAGATGGTTCATTCACACCTCTGGAGGCTGAAATTGGGTTGGTGGAAAGGCCAATTTCCATGGGACGTGGGAGAGAGGGAATGCGCAAAGCAAGCTGGATTATCTCTGACTGTCAAAATCTGCTGGCCAACATGACCAAAGAGCCACTGAAATTTATGGCAGACCTTGAACAATCTGTGGTCACAGAGTGCTCTCTTCAATAGGGAGGCTTGGGCTCTGCACTTTTGTATTGAGATTTGATTAAGAAAGTGCTTCCAAATAGCTGTTTTCAAGTCATTTATTACTTCCTCTGGACACACACACACACACACACACACACACACACACATAAAATATATTTTCCTCCCTCCACTCAATTTACACAGTGGCAAAATTCCAGGCCTCAAGACGAAGTAAGAGCACAACCTAATAGTCCAGCCTCCTACTCAGATACTTGAGGAATGATGGGGGTATTAGGTACAAAGGAAAGGGGCAAGAGATAGAAGGATTCAGAGGGAAACCAGCCAGGTATGGGAAGGTAGGAGGGCAGGGATATTAACTGGGTACCTACTATGTGTCCAGGACTGTGGAAGGCCCTTGATATAACTTATCTTAATCAACCCTCATGCCCCTTGAAAGTGTGAAGATTTCTCCAGCTGACAGATACAGACTTGGAGACTCAAACAGAGGCAACTTAAGGTCACTCAGCCAGTGGGTACCAATCTGGGTGCTGAATCTTGGTCTACTGAACCCTATGCCCACATGCTTCTGACTAAAATAACCTTAATAAATAACAGTAATAAACCTAAGAATGTACATTTGTAAATTCACGAGTTTACTTCCTTGATCTTTCATCAGCCCTGGGAAGAGGACAATAATGTTCAAAGTGAAGCCATTTGCTCAAAGCTACGGACCTAGTGAGGTGTGGATCTGGGCTTCCAGCCCAGGCCACCTGAGCCTACAGCCCTTCCAGGGCCTCATTCTGTCTTTCATAGCATCTTAGAGTGACAGTCAGGGATTAGTGTAACCAATGAACCAGGCAAAAAACCAACCAGTGGGGAAGAAAACCCAAAGCATATAAAATAAAATCCAAGTTGTGTATTTATCATTTGTGGAGTTTCTGAATATCTGTTATAGTTCAATAAAAGTTCTAAAAAAAAAAAAAAACAGAAAGCCATGTGGTGTGGATGTAAGCATATACTAAGAGATTTTTCTAAAACAGCTTTTCCCCAGTAAATGCCCTGATTCGAAACAGCTTTCCATGAACTTGATCACTGCGCCAAGGTCTCTTGCTTGCATTAGATTTCTATAAAGATTTGTGAAACTTTTTTGGGGAAAGCACAAACATAATGAGGACCAAGACTTCTAGAAATTTCTCTACTGTCACTCCAAGAAATCTTGAAAATCGAGGAAGGCAGTGGGGGAGAGTGGACAAGTAGAGAAATGGCTTCCCAACCTTGCTCCTGAGTGACCAAGTCTGGTTTTTAAAGCAGGAACCCTTTAGGCAGCTTCAGGTCCAAATCAGAAGAAAAACAAACTTTTTTTTTTTTTTTTTAATCCTAAATTGCACTTTTTACAGAAAGAAGCCTTTGAGATAAGAGAAGAGAAAGGAATAAGCATTTGCCAAATAGCTTTTGTGTCTGGGACTGCACTAAGCACTTGCCACGTGCTTTCCAACATAGCTCCACAACAGGAATCACTCTTGCACTCAGCAATATTACTTGACATTTAATACGCAACAGAAATTCATTGTCTCATGGTTCTGGAGGGCAGAAGTCTGAAATAATGATATGGACAGGGCCATGCTCTCTCTGAACCCTGTAGGGGAATGCTTCTTTGCCTCTTCCTAGTGCTAGTGGGTTGCTGCCATCTCTGGCATTCCCTGGCTTGTAGCTATATCACTCCAGTCTCTGCCTTTATCATCACATGTGTGCTCCCTGCATGGTGCTGCCTTCTAAGAACACCAGTCATAGTGGAGTAGGTTCCCACCCTCCTCTACTATGACCTCATCTCAATTAATTACATCTGCAACATCCTGTTTTCACATATGGTCACAGTCTGAGGTACTGGTGATTAGGACTTCAATATACCTTTCTGCAGGGCTGGGTGGTGGGTCAATAGTGCCCAACATATAATACTGTCCTTGTGGAACTCACAGTATAAAAGCCCCCTTTTACAGATGAATACATTGAGGCACAGAGAGGCCAAGTGATTTGCTCAGGATCAACAGGCAGTAAACTGCAAATCCAGGTCTGATTCCAGAGCCCATTTTCGGTCTACTAGACTACCTTGTCTAGCCTACGCAGGTTCTCCTCAGCTGGTGGTCATTTATAGAAAAGGAGCTTTATTCATCATCACTAGTCATCAGAGAAATGCAAGTGAAAACCACAAGGAGATACCATCTCATGCCAGTTAGAATGGCGATCATTAAAAAGTCAGGAAACAACAGATGCTAGAGAGGATGTGGAGAAATAGGAAGGCTTTTACACTGTTGGTGGAAGCGTAAATTAGTTCAACCATTGTGGAAGACAGTATGGTGATTCCTCAAGGATCTAGAACCAGAAATACCATTTGACCCAGCAATTCCATTATTGGATACATACCCAAAGCATTATAAATCATTCTACTATAAAGACACACGCATACATACGTTTATTGCAGCATGGTTCACAATAGCAAAGACTTGGAACCAACCCAAATGCCCATCAATTATAGACCGGATAAAGATAATGTGGCACATATACACCATGGAATATTATGCAGCCATAAAAAAGGATAAGTTCATGTCCTTAGCAGGGACATGGATGAAACTGGAAACCATCATTCTCAGCAAACTAACACAGGAACAGAAAACCAAACACGGCATGTTCTCACTCATAAGTGGGAGTTGAACAATGAGAATACGTGGACACAGGGAAGGGAACAATATACACTGTGGCCTGTTGAGGGGTTGGATGGGTAGGGGAGGGACAGCATTAGGAGAAATACTTAATGTAGACGACAGGTTGATGAGTACAGCAAACTACCACGGCACATGCATACCTCTGTAACAAACCTGCATATTCTGCACATGTACCCCAGAACTTAAAGTATAATAACAAAAAAAAAAAAAAAAAAAAAAAAAAAAAAAAAAAAAAAAGAAAGAAAGAAAAGAAAAGGAGCTTTAGCGTAAATGATCCATTTAGTCCTTGGAACACTTTTACAAGGTAGGTATTATTGTTTCCATTTTACTAATGGAAAGAGCTCGAGACAGACTAAAGTTAGTTGGTCCATAAGAGGAGAATCAGGAATGAACCAAAGTGGGCAGGTTCTCTACCCATCCTTTTTGTCTGTAACCACACCAAAAGGACAAATGCCATTGTCATGGGGGAAGTGGACACCAGAAATCAATTAATGAAAAGGCTGGTCACCCTGACCAAGGGCACTAGATTGGGGGAAAAAAATGAGAGTTTTGAATGTTTCTGTTTCTTGTAACCAAAAAAGCTCATCTGGAAAGAAAAGCATTCATACTTTGGAGGTTAAGTGTATTCACCATCCAAAGCTCGGAAGTTCAGATCTTGCCCTGCTCTGGAGAACAGAGTCTGACTGCTGCTAACAAAACAGGGTTTCTTGCTTTCTGAAGTGGAGAGCACTGAGTGAAGCTTGTGTACAAAGCTTCTCGGTGTTTCCTGGGCAGATCATGACAAGCAGCATTCCTGTGACATTAGTGCTGGCGCACATGGGCTCCATGTGCCTCAGATTTCATGGGATTTGGGAAATGAGGGAAGAGAAAGGTGCCTGCAGGGTGGGAAATGCATTCAGAATGTTTCTGCAAGCCAAATTCTCAGTGTCCAGTGGTCTGTGAGATTGGGAGGGGTGGCTGGTTCTGTGTGATTTGTCATAGGTCCCTGGGCTAGTCGGAGGAGGGCAGTGCCAGCAACTTGAGGAAGAAGGCTAAGCATCCCTCTGGGGTGTCCTGCCACCGAAATCCTGCCTGCTTAATTCTCAGCCCTCCCAAGAGAGGGACTCCAACCAGCACCCCAATTTAGTCATAGAGGGGAACTTGATTAGGTCCCTCACCTGCCTTTGAGAAGTTCCCAGTTTAGAGGCTGAGCAAACCCAGAATATGCAATTCCCCTACAATGTTGTGAGAGGGAAATACAAAAGATCAAGGCCTTAATTGATGGAGCGTTGGGGCTCAGTGGCCCCTTGCTAGAGAAAGGGAAGTTTAAGCAGAAGTCTAAAGGTGAACCAGGAGTTGGCCAGGTTAAGAAGGCATTGTGGGTATGCATGTGTGCTGTGCGTGCACATATGTGTTGTACATGCCTGTGTGTCTACAGCAGTGGGCTGGTTGGAGTGTCCCAGGCAGAAAGAACAGCTTGTGCCAAGGCTCACAGGGAGGAAAGAGTACAATACAGCTAAGGAACTCCAAGTACTAAGAGTTGAGTATGTTGGGAGCAGAGGTAGGGATGGTGGTAAACAGACAACTGGGGAGAGAGGCCATGTTCAAATCCTATAAAGGCTTCTGGTAGAATCCAGAGTCTGTGCCGACTCCCTGGGCTCTATATCCATCATCAGTTACCAACTTGTCTTCACCACCTGAATTGAGTCACCAAACTTCTCTGGGCCTGACATTTAGCTGAAAA
Source organism: Rhinopithecus bieti (assembly GCF_001698545.2). Taxonomy (NCBI): domain Eukaryota; kingdom Metazoa; phylum Chordata; class Mammalia; order Primates; family Cercopithecidae; genus Rhinopithecus; species Rhinopithecus bieti. Next base: position 1,204,547 of record NW_016812346.1, on the reverse strand, counting down.
TTACCATGGTTACATGAGTTCCCTTCTAAGCTCCCTTAGAGTTCCAATAATAAAACTAGCAAGACTGATTTGTGCTATTCCACTTAATCCTCACATTAACCCTCTGAGTTACTATCACCCCCATTTAGTAGACGAGAGGAGATAAATTCAAAGAAGGTTAAGTGATTACATTCTGTAAGTCTATGATTTTCTGAAAGAAACTGCCCTCAAGATTTCTGACTGAATAACTGAGTCCTTGGCTCTCAGAAGAACTTTATTCAGAGAAGAGAAAGATGACTTGCTAATAACAACAATGATAATAATTGTTACTATCGATCAGGCACTTTCTCTTTGCCAGACATTGCATTCACGCTGTGTATAGACATGCATCCATTTTTAATTGTCACAGCAATCTTAAGAGGTAGGGACTTTCATTATCCCCATTTCAGAGATAAGGAAAATAGTGGTCAATCAACATGACCAAGGTCACATAGCCATGGTAAGGGGAGAGCCAGGAGGTGGCCCCAGGTGAATGACTCCACTCTGAGCTCCTAATCACTTCTCTGTGAGGCTTAAAAGGAGCAAGGCTCTATAAACTCAAGCTGTGGAATTGCACATGGGGAAGTTGAGGCCTGAAAGGTGACAGAATAAGCCCAAGGTCCCATAGGAAGGCAGCAGTGGAACAGGGTTTATGCTATTAATATCAACAATAGCAACAGTAGTGAGGGCTGGCTTAGTAGGGTGGTCAGAACGTGAACTCATGTCTGAGTCTGAATCCTAGCTCCGCCATTTACTAGCTGTACAACCGTGGGCAAGGTTTTAGTTTTCTGAGCCTCAGTTTCTTCATTTACAGAAAAGGGATAACAGTACCTACCTCACCCGGTTGTACGGGGGGTTAAAGAGTTCAGGTATGAGAGCTCTACTGAAGTATTTGCTATAATTGATTTGCTACCTGCTCTGTGCCAGGAATGGTGTTGACATACTTTATCTCTAATTCTCACAGAAACCTTTGGAGAGAGATTATTATTCCTGTTTTCTAGATGGAGAAATAAGCTTAGAGAAATTAAATAATGTATCTAAAGTTACACAGCATGAAAGGTGTAGAAGCTGGATTGGAACCTGTGACTGATTTCCAAAACTATGTTATATCCCACAATAATCTCTCTGCTATGTATACGACTTTGCAGAGAGCATTGACATCCACAACCTCATTACTATGAAGTATCTGGCCTATTTTTAAATGCTGATGATTCTTATATCTCTATGACAGGTGTGTGCATGCAGGGAGGGGATGATGAACAAGAAAGCACACCGCAAGCAGGATGGATGATTGCATTCACGTGTCATCTATTATTCTATAATAGAAATACAATTATTCTATAAGGATAGTAACAACCCATCCCATGTGCAGAACCCTCTATGGTTCGGATAACCCTTTTACACCCATTATCTCATTGCATCTCCATGACAGCCCTCTGGGGAGGGGAGTAGAGCTAATTATATTATTTTCCCTTTGTAGCAGCCACTTTTGGTTGCATAGCAATACCCACTGCCCTCCTAACAGAATCCTGACTTTGCTCACCTAGCCACACTATGGTTATGTGTCTCAGTTGGCAGATCCTGACTGGCAAGTTACAAAAGTCTCCTTCCCCATGAGGGAATGTGGACCACCGGCCAATCTGATATGAGGAGAAGTCTGGGGGTTCCCTGGATGGGGAATCATCTGGATACAGTGCCCGGGACTGTAGCAGGGGAACACAAGAAGCTGAATCTGAGCCTTGATGAACATGCCTGGAATTGCCCTATCTCTGGACTTCTTGCTAAATGAGATAATAAATGTTGAAGCTAACGATAATCATCGAAGCTGGTTTGAGTTATGGTTTTGCATAAGGCATCCTAAGATCTCCTACCTCACTGTAGACAGTCTTCATAAAAATCTACTCCCACTGCTTTCATTTCTACCCTTATTGTTGAGCCATGCCCTTTGCTAAGTAAGACCGTGCTGCTCTCATTGAGTTGCCAGCAAGCCTCAGCTCAGTTATTTGGTTCCCTCTCCACCAGCATGCACATCTCCTGCAAGCCCAGTGCCTGGCCGCAGGTCAGGACTTGCCACAGGGTAGGCATAAAGGAATCACACCTGCAAGAAGCCTGATTAGTTTGGTTGCATAATGATTCTGAGGCTGCTTCCTCAACTGATAAGTAGGATAATAACATCTGCTTTGCAGACTGCTTGTGGCGCAGGGAGTGGGTGGCGTCCTCAGTCTCCCTCCAAGGAAATGCCACTTGCCTTAATCAGTAATAATTCCTACATCTTCTGGTTGGCAAGTACCATGTGCCAGGCACTGGAACCCAGTGGTGAGCAAGCAGAGCCACCTCTGTTCTTGTGACAGTCCTCATCTAACAAGGCAGACACACATGCTTGGAGGCCTTGTCCCACATTAGCTCCAGGTCCACTCGTGCTGTGGCCTCCTCTGAAAACCAGGAGGCAGGAGTTGTCCTCTTCCTTAGGGATGAGGCCAGAGTCCATGGACTCACCCTGGGCTCCTGTTTCCTGTCTGCTTAAGTGATTGACAAGTGGCTGACACCTTGGGTGCAAGTCTCAGAGGGTCCCCTGCAGTGAGTCCGGGTATCACAGTAACTCAGGTGGTCAACTGGGCCCTGCCCCTCTGGCCCTCCTCACAACCCTAGTAGGCCCTGTGGCCGAGAGATGCATTCACACTCACTGGAAAGTTGTTCCTCTTCTTGCTGACAATTTTCCACCCAGCTGCAACATGCAACATCCGACAATCCAGCCAGGCCTGTGTTTATGCACGTCCCTCAGAAGGGCTTATACAAAGCGCAACAGATGGCTCTCCATGTCAAAAATTATTTCCTGATGCCCAGCTGAGACGTCCCAGACCCTGCAGTGCCCATTAGTGCTAAATCCCTGCTTCTCCTGCCCTTTGGCAACTTGTTATTTTCTGAGATGCTCTGGCAAAGTCTCTGAGCTCAGCCTTTTAAAAGCAGCCCTGAGCACTGTCCTTGCTGGTCCCCTGCAAGGGTCTCCGGGCAGCTCTCGCAGTTACTGACCACACAGTGGCCTGGATCTGAGGAGTTAGCTCCCTGTGACCTTTCCTGAGGCACTCGGCACTTTCCTGGCCTCTGGCCTTTGCTTGACTATGTCTTTGACCTTCAATACCCTTGCCAGTATCTTTTCTTGAAGGTTCAGTTCAAATGCCACATTTGTAGGAGGAGGAAAAATAATTCACACTTTTTGAGCACCTAGTGTATAAAATGTTCTCAAAATCTCACAGCCTATTCACATTTGTTGGTTAAGTCATTCGTGCATTCACTCACTCATTCAACAAGTATTTATAGAAAGCTATGCTCGTGTCAGGCCTTGGGTCAGGAACTGGTGAGAGGCCAGTGATGCTGCCCTCAGGAAACTTACTGACGAGTGGGTCGCCCACTCTGTGTCTAACACTCTTAGTGCCTTACTTTACAACAAAGCTGTTAGATATTTTAATATCTGTTTGCAGACGATGAAAACTGCTGCTAGTGCCACAAGCCAGCTAAACTGTGCCCTAGTCTGTGCTTTTGCTTTGTCATCCATTTGATGACACATTCTTGATGCTAACGGTGTCCTGCCTTGGGCTCTAGGGACACAGACGCATGCGTCATGGCTCTATGGGGGTTCTGATGAAAAACTGACTGGTTTTTGCACAGTGTGTTACATGCTGGAGACTAGGGGCTTCCTGAAGGCTGGGAGAGGCCTTGCCTGGCAAGTGCCAAGCCTGGCAGTGGGGACACGCTGCCCCCATGGCACACCTATCAACTGTGGAGAGGAATCAGAAGACAGAGCAGGGCCTGTCACCCTCCTCTAGAGACCTTTGAGGCCAAGCCTCTCTCCTGAGTAGTGTCCTATCCTGTGGGGCTGGAGCTGGGTGGGCTCAGTGGGGTGGCAGCTCATGAGAGGGAGGCAGGAGCCCTGGCTTTTGGCCTCTGTGTCTCACTTTCTTTGTGACTTTGAGCAAATCACCAGCCTAAACAGGACTTCATTTTCTCAGCTATAAAATGGAGGCCTCAGGGAATGTTCTAGAGAAAATGGATGGTCATCTGTCTGTCAAGGGTCATGTGGATAGGATTCCAGGAATGAGGAGGAGTAGGAGGCGGGCAGGAAAAGGCCCTGGGCCCTCTGGACTCTGGCTTTCTCTGGGCCTCCAGTTTCTTCTCTGAAAAATGAGGGAAGCAGGCTAGAGACTCAGGAAGGTTTAAGTTCAAATCCCATCTCTGCGTCTTTGGCTGAGAGAGATTAAGTCACCTATTGCAGATAATCTGTAATAGGTGACTCCAAAAGCAAAATGGGGATTTACAACATCTGCCTTGTTACACTCATATAAGGCTTAGAATATCATAAATGAAGCCTGGTCAAGTATTTGGCACACAGCAAATATCCAGCAAATGTTAATTCCCCCTTCTCTGAGGGGCTAGATACCCTTGAGAGTTCTTGAAAGGAAAAATTTTGGTGATACAGTTTCCCACCCGAGATGTCTGTGAGATGAGGAGTGTGGATTACATTTGCCATTTGGGATCAGATTCCCACTGATGAACTAAACCTTGAAAATCAGTAATTCTCCAACCTCTTACTGTTATCTGCCCTCTTATTCCTCCCAAATCCACTGCCTGAATCTCATCTACAATGTGATTGCTGCTGACATGACAAGGGACTCACTACTCGCTCCAGAGGCAACCTATTCCAGTCGCATTGAGCTCCGATTGCCATAATGTTCTTCCTTCTAATGCACCGAAATACTGTCATTACTGCTGCTGCTGCGCTGCTACTACTACTAGTAACCACAGCCAATACAGTAGAGTGATTAAGCACAGATTCTAGAGCTGTGCTGTCCAATACGGTAGCCATTTTAACTTTAAATGTTAATATTTAATATTATTTAATTATTTAATATTTAGTATTATAAGAACAAGTCTCAGCTCCTCAGGCACAACGGCCACATTTCAAGTGCACAGTGGTTCCATGCAGCTAGTGGTTACCGTATTGGACAGTACAAGTTATACACCATTTCTGTTACAGCAGTAAATTCTACTGGAGAGCGCTGCTGTAGCGCTAGAATGTCAAGGGCGGGATCCTGGCCCTACCACTTAATGTGTGATCTTACTCAAGTTACTTAACTTCTCTGTACTTCAGTTTCCTCATCTGTAAAATGGGGATAAAAATGGTATCTGCCTCACAAGGCTGTTTGTGAAAATTAAATGACTTAATGCATGCAACATGCTTAGGACTGTGGTGGCTTTACAATGCTCACTTATTCATAAAAACCATCATCAGTTTGGTACCTACTCTGTGCCATGCCCTATGTAGTATTTGATGTACACATGCCATACAGATTTTTGTTTTTTTTTTTTTTGGTCATACTGGAATATCTTTGCAAGCCAAAAGATAAATTGCTGGGCAAAATAATATTAATATTTAAAAAATTAAAAAGATAATGCCAAATCACTTTCCAAAAGAGAATGTACAGATTTTATACTCTCATTAATAACACGTGTTTCTCCACGACCTGAGCAACCCTGGGTAGTCTTAACTTTTTAAATCCTCACTGACCTTATAGGCGTAAAATAGTTTAAAGCCATTTTGATATTCATTATTTTAACTATTACCGAGTTTGAGTATTTTTCTATGTTTACCAGATATTACCATACATATCTTTGTATGTTGTGTTATTTTATTTATTGATTGGTAGGGCTTTCTGTATGTTAAAGCAGCTATCATATCTTATAAAATGCAAATATTTTCCTTGTTTCCTTTGACATTGCTTGGGTTTTTTCTTCTTTTTTTATTGCTATGCAGAAATGCTTATCATGTCTGTCTCAGTCATTTTCTTTATGGCTTCTGGGTTCAGTGAAGGTCAGCCAAGCTCCTAAGCTACTTCCTGCCATCAGTACTGCCCAGGCTCCCTCTGGGTCTACAGGCAGCAAAGAAGCACAAAATAGAGGCACCACCCCCGTGCCCTCTGGTATGCATTCAGGAGGCCCACTGCATCTAATGGAGCCTTTTCTTCCTTTCAAATCCCTGGTATCCCTCCAAGGTGTATTAGGAGATGAAGTACAATGTCTTTAGAACATTGATTTTCATTTAGGATATACTAGGAGCAATTCCCTTTTTTTTCTACTGGGCTCCTCTTTCTCCTAGAATGGAGAAGCAGGGATGCTGGGGCAGATAAAATGTGATACAAATTTGCAGTTTCCAAGGAAATTCTAACTTGGGCGTTGGCTGAAGGAGTGAAGTGAGATTTCTAAAAGTTCTGTAACTAAAAGAAACATCTCTGAAATTAAGGATTTTTAATTGTGCGGAAGGAAGAAAACTGATATTAATCAAACACATACTGTATTCCAGACACTGAGCTAAGTGATTTTACATCTTACTCTCATAAAAGCTTTCCCTTTCTATGGTTTTCAGTACAATCATCCCCGCTTTCAGATGAGGAAACTGCAGCTTGGGGAGATTACTTGGGAACCTGTCATACTTTAAGTGGATGAGATAACTTTTGCCCAGGTTCTCTGACCCTTGGCTTAGTGGTTAAAGGCTGTCAGAGTCAAATGGGAAAATTTTATCTTGGTTCTTTGGGTGATTGCCAATTTGGTTTTTCTTGTTGTTTGTTTTTTGAGACAGAGTCTCACTCTGTCATCTGGCTAGAGTGCAGTGGCACGATCTCGGCTCACTGCAACCTCCGTCTCCCTCCACCTCCTGAGTTCAAGCTATTCTCCTGCCTCAGCCTCCTGAATAGCTGGGAATATAGGCACCTGCCACGATGCCTGGCTAATTTTTGTATTTTTAGTAGAGATGAGGTTTCGCCATGTTGGCCAGGCTGGTCTTGAACTCCTGACCTCAGGTGATCCATTCACCTTGGCCTCCCAAAGTGCTGGGATGGCAGGCGTGAGCTACCCCACACGGCTGGTGATTGTCATTTTGATCGTAAGCAAATCACTTAACCTCTCTGAGGCCAGTTCCCTCAACTGTCAAATGAAGATAATTATGTTCCCTTATACAGATTCCATGAGGGTTAAGTAGGAAAAAGAATATATAAACACAAAGTCTAACGTCTGGCCCACAGAAAAAGCTTAATATATTTTAGGTATAATAATAAGAACAGCAACAGCAACAACTATTTTATTGCTTCCTCTCCATCATATTATTTCTCTACCAATCATAGTTTTCCAGCTGGGTACTTTCACATTCTTAGTCTACTCGGTGGTGCTGATGATATAATAACAGTGATGTTCATAGCAGCTTTATTCATAATAGTCTGGAAACAATCCAAATGCCCATCAACAGGTGAACCGATACATAAATTGTAGTATATTCATACAATGGGAAGCTTCACAGCAATTCAGAAAAAAACTATTGATAAATGCAACAGCATGGATGCATCTCACAGATTCTTTCACAGATTCATTCATGTTGATTGAATGAAAGAAACCAGATGCAAGAGTCCACACTGCAGGATTCTGTTTCTATACAACTCAAGAGCAATTTGAGAACTAAGCAATATTTAGAATGAGAATAGTAGTTGTCTCAGGGTAGGTGAGTGCATGAGGTAATCTTACAGGTTTGCTAAAAATGTTTTATGTCATGTCTTGATTTGGGCTATGGCTGCAGGGAAGGATACATTGCAAAATATCATTGTACATGTACTTTATACACTGTAATGCATGCATGTTATTCCTTAAAATTCTTAAGGAAGGGCAAGTAAAATGTAAATCTAAAAAATGATAAATGTGAAGGTACTACATTCAAATAATAAAAACAGTAGTTACTATTACAGCCACTTTGTATCTTGTAGGCACTGTGGAGGACCTTATTTATTCTATCTCATCTAATCTTCATTACAACTCAGAGAAGTAGGTACTACTATTATTTCTATTTGATAGATGAAGAAACTGATGGTAAGGCCAGTTACGTTGTTTCCCCCAGGCCACTCACCTACACAGGGCCAAGACTCAGGGCTGGCTCTATCTAGGTTGGTGCTATTACCTCTTGACAACACAAGGGACTCTCATGTAAGGTGTAGCCAGGTCCAAGATGGCTGCTGCTGAGCTTCACTTTCTGATATTTGCGCCCTTGTATAATTCAGCCAGTAGAGCAGACCTGTGATACCAATAGGATATTGTGGAAATAGAGAGTTTGACTTCCAAGGCTAGCTCATAGAAGATATTGTGGTTTACTCCTTAGGTTTGCTCAGATAACTTGCTCTGGAAGAAACCAGCTGCCATGTTGTGAGGATACTCAAATAGCTACAGAGGGGTCCATGTGTAAGAAACTGAGGCCTTCTGACAATAGCCAGTATCAGTTTGTCAACTGTGTGAGTGAGCTACCTCAGTGACCAACGGTCCAGCTCTGGTCAGGTCTTCAGATGGCTGCAACCCTGGCTGAAACAAAAAGTCAGATCACTACCTGTTTCTGCCTGAGGATTCCTGACTCTCAGAAACTGTGTAAAATAATAAATGTTGTTGTTCTAAGAAGCTACATTTTGGGGTAATTTGTTATGTAACAATTGAAAACCAATGCATAAGGGCTATTTGAATTTAAAGGTAAGGAGCTCTCACTGATGAGCTTATACCTTAAAGAAATCACACATGCACACAAAAAGAAATCACAAGACCAATAATCCATACCCCACCTCAGGGCTCAGATATAGGTAGCTGTTTCTCAGTGTGTGACCTGGGTTTTAAATTGTTCCTTGGTTTTCACAATCCGCCACTCCCTTTTTGTAAAGACAGGATCTTACTCTGTCCTGTCACCTAGGCTAGAGTGCAGTGGCATGATCACAGCTCACTGCAGCCTCCACCTTGCAGGCTCAAGCCATCCTCCCACCTCAGCCCCCTGAGTAGCTGGGACTACAGGCACGTGCCACCATGCCCGGCTAATTTGTTCTACTTTTTGTGGAGACAGGGTCCCACCATGTTGCCTAGGCTGGTCTCAAACTCCTGAGCTCAAGTGATCCTCCCGCCTTGGCTTTTCAAATTGCTGGTGTGAGCCACTGCATGAGGCCACAATTCCCTTTATATTTTTATTTTTGTGCTCTATCCACACAGTTAAGGTCCAGACCTAAGCCGTTGCATACTTTAGCTGTGTCCTCTCAACCCTAATCCTATAGGCCTGAATAATGTCAAATCTTACTGAGAAGAAATAAAAATTTGCAACTTGTTTATTAATAAGTTAGTCCTATTGAAGGCCCAAAATATATCAACAGTTCAGCTGTGTTTGTTATCAACTCTCCTCCTTACACATTACTATTATTATGTTCTATTAACATTAACCAGAGGTTATGTTTTGGTCAGAACTTAGAAATTAAAAACTGTGAAAGAGTCACAGGATATGGGAAAGCATCTAGAAATATTTTTGGTCCAGTCCTTCTGTCTGAGGCAGATGTTTTAACTATGTTCAAATACAATCCAGAGTTAGAGAGCCACATAATATTTTTTGGTGGCAACTTCTGTTGTTTACTTTTTGTTTAATCCCAGTAATCAAATAAATGTCTTCTCCATTTCACACGAATTTCTACTGCTTTCATTTTAGTTCCTTTTCTTTTGCTTCATCTTCTGAGAACATGAAGAACAAGTGTTAAGAACTTTCTTTAGAGAAACCCTTCATAGATTCACCGAGATTAATCAAATCACAGTTCAGCCTTCTCATCTTCAAGTTAAACAGCTCTAGATCCTCTGCACTAACTCATGAGGGTTTTTCCATTCCTTTCCTTCCAGGTAGAACCATCCCTGGACGCTTTCTCTCTCTGAAGCAGCAGTGCTTAATGAATGCAGCAATGGCCTAGCGTGGAGGATAAAAATGATGGTTTAGGCTGGGCACTATGGCTCACACCTGTAATCCCAGCACTTTGGGAGGCCAAGGCAGGCAGATCACTTGAGCCCAGGAGTTTGAGACGAGCCTGGGCAACATAGCGAAACCCCATCTCTACTAAAAGAAAAAAAAGTACAAAAAATTAGCCGAGTGTGGTGGCACATAATTGTAGTCCCAGTTACTCAGGAGGCTAAGGTGGGAGAGTCACCCGAGCCCGAGGAAGTCGAGGCTGCTGTGAGCATGATTGCACCACAACACTCCAGCCTGGGTGACAGGGGTGATGCCTTGTTTTAAAAAAAAAAAAAAAAGATTTGGCATTTTGGCCTCCTTTATTGGGTCCCAGGGTCACTTTAGAACTTATTTTCAGTTTTAGACTCACAGGTATGTTAGAGGTACAGGAGTCATTTTGTCCTAACCCATAATTTTGTAGCTGAGGAAGCATGGCCCAAAGAAGACAGCTCAAGGTTACTCAGAGCAGCTGAGCTGTATTTGGAATCCAGGTGTTCTGACTTTCCATCATGAGTCTCCAGTTGCTCCTGCTCAGCTTGGGGTCGCCTGGGTGTGGCCTCCCACCTGCACTGAATGTCTGTCCTCAAATTCCCACTGAGAACAATAGAACCCGAGCACCCTGCAGCTGGCACAGAGGACAGTCTCCATGGCAGCGCTGTTTGAATCAGGGAGGACACAGAAAACACCAGGGCCCCCTATGCCATGGACTATTCTGAAGCTGTTAAAAAGAATGAGGACGATCTAAATATACTGCGAGGGAGTAATTCACAAGATATACTGTTCAGTGGAAAAAAACAACTTGCAGAACAGCAAATAAAGTATAAGATTCCATGTGTGTTTGAAAAGTGTACACAAACACACAGATAGGAGTCTGTATAGAAATTCCTAGAAAGATACATATAAAACCGCGAACGACAGGATGGGTGTTGATGCTAAAGACCTTTACTTTTCATTTTACACCCTTTAGCAGTGCTTGAATTTTTAACCATGTGATTTTATTACTTTTATAATAAAAATCGTATAAATATTTAAAATGTTAATGCCGGGGATTTTCAGTTTGTTTTACCTGTTATGCTTCTCTGTTGTTTGACTTTTTCAACTACCATGTGTTAACTTGCATAATTAGAAAAAGTATATTAAAAAGAAATACACATGAGCAATAATGTTCTGCGTCTGAATACTTGTTTTATAGCAGTGCTGTTAGGACACAGGACCCAGAGAGATGATAAATGCTGCGTAGGTGAGATCAGACTGTAACCTGCAGTGACTTCTCAGATGGGGCATGGGGTGTCTCTGTGTGTGTGTTTGTGTACGTAGAGCTGTGTGCAGCTTGTTTTTGGTAGTCACAATGACTAAGAAGGCTGCTACCGGCACTGAATACACTGAAGCTGGGAATGCTAAGACTGTCCTGCCCCAAATCCCAGGGAGCCCTGCTGAGAAACACTGGTAGGATATTTAAAATAAGAGTTTAAAAATACATCTGTCTAGTCCCTTATTTGAATTTCACATCCCCTTTGAGCTTAAAAAAAAAAAAAAAAAAAAAAGGATTCATCATTGCCTCTTGTTGATAGGAAGGAAACATCCGAGAGGTAGGTTACCCGAAGGTCTCAGAAAGGGAGCTTTCTCTGAGAAAGAAAGGCAGATAGTAGCAAGGTGGTACCAAGCAACCAAGAGGCAAGAGCACTTGTTGAATGCTTGTACATGTAAGTACTGCACCACAACTGTGACATACCTCACCACAGTTAATAGGGTGGTGTTCTCCCTGTTTGACAGGTGAGTAAACCGAAGCCTTGAATTAGACCACCAGCCCTAGGGTACTTGGCTAGTAAGTGGCTCAGTTCAAACCTGCGTCTGTAGGAGGTTTCTAGCCCTTGCTCATCACACTTCCCCATGTGGCCTCTCTCACAGCCATGCAGGGAGACCAGGTGGCACCTGGAAGCAATTTCTCCCTTGGTTTTCCCCATGGACCCATGCTACTTCGGTAGGGAATTCACAGTAGGAAATTAACCTCTGTCTGCAAGGGCTAATTATACAGTCTAGGATTAAAAGCGCAGTGTGGGCCTGGACCCAGGCAAAATACTGGCTTCCCCACCCTGTGCTGCTGCTGGTGGTGGCGGCTGGGATGGGAACAGGAGGAGTTGCAGGAAACCCCATTCTATTTTGAGAAAATAGTTGTGTTTGATTGTCCAATAATAGCAAGCTGTAAAGCTGGGACAACTATGGATTTTCCCTAAATTTGAAAAATAGTGACTCGTTAACTTCCCACTCTGAAGGTAGATCTATTCAAAAGGAATTTAATTCCCTGTAACACGCACTGAGGAGGAGTCAGAGTTACTGCAGAGGCAGACTTCTGTTAGGAAAAGGAGTTTAGACCTGAGAGCACCTGCTGGCATGGAGCAAAGGAGAATGAGCAGCTTCTAAGATGACTTCTTCCCGCCATCCCACTGACCCTGGCTTCTCTCACTGTGTCCTCTAAAGCAGGCATATGGACTTTTCGTTGCATCTGTATTTTATACTTTGGCTAGTTCTCATATCCTTAAGACTCATGTCAGGCATGACCTCTTCCAGGAAGTCCTCACTGACCAATCTAGCTGGTTCAGGGCTCCCCAAGACCCTAGTATTGCCTTCTCTCTTATAATTATCTCATTTGACCCAGGACTCTTTCTCTGATTACACTGTGCATTAGGTTAGAAAACATATCTCATTCATCTCAGGATTTCATGGCTTAAAACAGCATGGGCGCTCAGACCTACCTTCTGGATTTGTGGTGGTATGTGAACTCATTTTTCCTGCCGAAGATAGTTTTGATGTGGATCTTGAGCAAGAACTGGACTTCAACAGGTGAGTGAGAGAAAGGCAGAAGAAATAACATGAACAAAAGAAAGCATAGAGGTATGGAAATACATGATTGAGAAATGGGTTGTGAGTAGGAAGTAGAGAAGGTGTTTTGCCCAGTTTTTGAAATCAATCTTGTGGGGATAACCTACAATCTCACTTACTATCTGTGTGACCAGAGGTAATTTACTTAGTTGTTTGCCCTTTGCTTTTCTCACTATAAGACTTTAATTAGGTGTACATAAATGGCTTACCACAGCACCAGGCATTCAGTGGGCACTCAATAAATTGTGGTTTTAAATACTATTATTCTGAAAGGGGAGGCATACTTCTCTTGTGGGATGACCTGGGTTCTACTGCTTCTTGGCGTTGTTTGCTTAGAAGTCCAGGATTTCATAACCAATCTGTTATTATCTTTATTCATTCAGGTACTTAATTCACCCATTTAATTGATTATTGAACAACTACTATTGGCAAGATGTTGTAATATGCTGTGATAGCCTCGATGCAAGATGAATTCCCAGCCACCAAAAAGTTCAAAATCTTTTAAGGGGCATGAGGTATAGACCCAAAGCTGTGATCAAGACAGAGTCAAAGGACAGTTGAAGAAAAGGTGCTAAGGGAGCCTGGAGGAAGAGGTAGCATTACTAGAAAGAGAAATTCATTTATGAAAAGGGGAATTTATGTCTTTTCTGGTTGCTTTTAAGATTTTATCTTTATAATTGATTTTCAGCAATTTTATTATGGTTTTGTGTTTATTCCTGGGATTCGTTGAGTTTCTTGGATCTGTGGGTTTAGTTTACATCAAATTTGAAAAAATTTCAGCTATTATTTTTACTGTTTTCATCTCTCTCTTCTCCTTGTGGGACTCTAATTACATGTTAGACCACTTGACATTGTCCCGCAGGTCACTGAAGTTCTGTTCATTTTTTTCAGCCTTTATTCTTCTCTCTTTCTGCTTCAGTTTGGATAGTTTTTATTGCCCTGTATTCAATCATGAACCTTTTTATTCCACAATATACAATCTGCTGTTAAACCCATCAGTAAACTTTTATTTCAGATACTACATTTTCAATTCAAGAATTTCAATTTGGTTCCATTTCTCTATGAAGATGTTCTATTTGCTCACTCATTATATTCATATTTTTCTCTAATTCCTTGAACAGATTCATAGTAGGGACATTTTCAAAGTCCTTATTTGCTAATTCCACAATTCCTGTAATCTATGTTGTTATTGAGTAATTTTTCTCTTGGTTATGGGTTCCCTATCCTTCTTCTATGCACACACAATTTTTTATTGTATACTGCACATTATGGATATTAAGATGTTGGGGGTCTGGATTTTGTTGTCTTCCTTAAAAAAAGGTTGAGTTTTTGCTTAGGTAGGCAGTTAATTTACTTGCAAATTAGTATGATCATTTCAAGGTTTATTTTAATCTCCATTAGACTAGGCCTAAAGTAGCCTTGAGTCTATAAGTAGATTGCCCCTATTCCTAAAGTATGGCCTTTCTCCAGTGTGTAGTGGAAGCCTAGTATGTTCAACAAGGTCCTTCCTTTCTGGGCAGTTGGAACGGAAACATCTCTCAGCCTTGTGTGAATGTCAGCATGCAGCTGCTTGGTCGTTGTTTTATTTCCTGGCAGTTGTTCTTTCCCCAGTAGATGTTCTTTGACCAGCCACATGAAGTTTTTCCTTGCATACGTGAAGCTTGGCATTTAAGCAGAGGCTCATGAGGACCTCAATGCAGATTTCTAGAGCCTTTTCTTTCTACTACCCTATCCCACAAATTCCAGATTTGTCAATGGCCCTAAACTAGTAGGATGGCTGTGTTCTATTTGAACTCTCCTACTTTGGAGTTTTATAAAGTTCCTCTAAGCTGAAAGCTGGAACGACCATGTAACTTGTGTAGTTTTCTACCTCTTGGAAGGCATAGCTTTGTGCTGCCTTTTATCTAAAGTCAGAAGACAGTTAATTTCAAATATTGTGTTCATTTTTACAATCGCTTATGTTAGGATGGCTAGTCCAATTCCAGTTATTCTATTATGACCAGAGTGGAAGGGTGGGAAAAGGAGAATCGGAAGAGTTATTTGAAGACTAGGCAAGATACAGACATAAGGCAATAAATGAAGAGACACCTCTCAGCAACAGTATCAATCTCCGTTTTGTGTTAGGCACAGGGGATTTTGTGGTGAATAAGACAAACAGAGACTTGTCCTAATGGAGTTTATAGCTTGTTCCGATCAGTGTTCATTTCAACCATTCCCCGGATGCCTACTCTGTGCAAAACACTGTGCTGTGCAGAAAGTTGGTACCACAAAGAAGAAAAAAATGCAATTCTGGCCTTCAGGAAGTTCGTGTCTTTTGGGAGATATGAACTAAGAGATAAATAAAGAGTTTCAACATAAAGTAGCGAGTGAGGTGACAAAGTTATGCCAAGGGTGCTATTGGGGAAAGGAGATGGACTTGTAAGTCTAGCCTCCTCTATGATATATGCACTGTCTTTCCTAGAATGAGTAAGAGTTAACCAGGAGTGGAAGGATTAGAGTGAGGTTCTCTAGACGATAGCAACAAGATAATCAAAAGCACAGAGACACACTATACTGACTGAAAACTGTAAGCATCTCAGTGTGATAGTACGAGATAAGACTGGAGAGGCAGATCAGATCTTGAAGGGGCTTGCATGCCATGTCAAGAGTTTAGATTTTGTCCTGAGGGCAATGGGGGAGCCATGGAAAGCTTTTAAGCAGAGGAGTGACATCCTGAAAACTCCTGTCCTTGACATCTCCCAGCTGGTAGGAAAAGTACTGAGTACTCAAAAGGGGATTTATGGGACTGGGGAGGGCTTAGAAGTCAACTATCTTCTACCAGGAATTTGAAGGACCTTTTCATAAGAGCCATTTGGATTTCTAAAAAATAGTATAAGACACTTACACACAAATCCTGTGGGTCAAAATCTTGTCAACAGAGATTCAGAAAAGTAGCAAATGCAGCAGAAGAAGAGAGAAGATGTGCTTCTTCAGGAAAGTGGTGGGTGGAAAAGAATTATAACATTTTAAAGTTAGAATGGGCCTTGAAAATCATTCTTTTTTTTTGCTCCATATATGACATCAGAGGCAACTAAGATTCAGAGAGAGGAGATGCAGAGTGAGGGTGGCAAGAAGGACTTTTGTCTTTGGAGTTAGGCTGACCTGAGTTTGAATCCTGGATTGACCATTTTACTAGCTGTAACCTAGTGTCAATCACTTAAGCTCTCTGAATTTTAGTTTCTTCACCTACACAATGGTGGATAAGAAAACCTACCTTACTGAATTGCAGTTAAGACTCATAAGAGATCAGTGGAGTGGTTTCCATTGAGCCTAAATTGAGATTGCTTATGTAAGGTCATCAGTTCCTTAGCTGCTCCTTTGCTCAGCTGATTTACATGGAGAGAAGAAAGCCACAAGGAGGACTGTTTCCTTGGGAACAGTCTCAAAAACTAGGGGGAATGGCAGTGGATTTTAAAGATGGCTGCAAATTCTTTATCACTAACCTCATCATGAGCTGGGGCTTATTTTCTCTCCCCTTGAATCATGGCTGGCCCTGTGACTACTTTAACTAATTGAATGCAGTAGATGCTAGCTCTGGGCCTATAACCTAAGAGAACCAGTAACCCATGCTTCCTCCCTATTGGAATACTCTTGAGATCCAACTATAATGAAGAGAAGTCTAAGTTAGCTAAGTGTAAAAACCACATGGAGAGACAGTGGTGCTACCCTTCCAACTGACCCTGTGAAGGCACAAAACACATGAGTAAAGCCATCTTGGATGTTTTAGCCCCAGCCATGAGCTCCAGCCACCATGCGATTACAGCCTCATAAGAGACTCTGAGCAGAACTTACAGAGCTGCCCAGTCAACCCACAGAATTATGAAAAATAACACAGGGTTGTTATTTTAAGCCTTTGAGTTTTAGGATAGTTTGTTACACAACAAAGGATACCCAGAAGAGATAGGAAGGTTTGCTCTCCTGCCTGGGCCCAGGGTCAGCTCTGAGCCTTATTGGGAAGCTGAAGAGGCTATTCAATAGTGGACCCACGCAGTGCTGCTTTGGGGCCTTGGAATCAAGGTTAGCATAGAGTCAAGGTGAGGCTCCTTCTCTCCCCTTCTCTAGGAAACAGCATGTTTACAATACACTGTAGACAGTGCAGTGATTAAGAGTTTGCAGCTTTGGGATGACTCAGGGATAACCCTGGGGCAGAAGAATAGTGGTCTTGTGGAGGGCTCCAGCTGTAAGGGTAGGGGCATGGTACCACCTTCCCAGTGGCTCGTAGTCAGAGAGAATATTAACAAGGGGTGTGATGTGAAGGTACCAAAGCAGAGTTCTTCTCAAACACATGGGAGGCCTCTGGAGGCTTCCAGAAAGCCCCAAGGGGGACTTCGAGTAAGCTGTAGGTCCCGTGCAAGTTGTTGGGGGTGGGGGGTAGGGTGGGTGTAGGAATACAGGAAATTTGGATTATTTCCATCAAAGTGACCAAAGGCTGCTGAGGCCCAGGAACATTCATGTTTTGTGTATAAAGCTCCTAACATAGTGTTTGGTACATGGTAAATGCTCAATAAGTGACAGACTTCGTCATTAGGAAAGTGGCCCTAAAATTCAGAGCAGTCCAGCATGTTCTCTCCATGAGACTGTGACCTCTGCCAAGAGCTCACACTATTCTCTGGAGACTCAGGCAAATCCCATCAGTCTCCAAAGTTTGCATATGTCCTTGTTTTGGCACAGAAGATAATACTCTGATTTGAGGGCGGTTATGACTGAATCTTAAAGCGAATGTTACCTTTCTTTGCTAAACCATTTAACAAAGAAAGTTGGAAAAAATAAAATGACTGTGCCATAGTTATAATTCAGGAGCTACCCACATATAAAGCACAGTGCCTCTCAGTAGGATGGCTGCAGGAGAAAGGACGTCCCACCATCACCTCTTAGCTCGATGGTGAGAAGAAGAAAGGCCTTGAGCTTCAGCATCCACAGCTGGAATTTATCCACTGTTTCTTTCCCCCTGAAGTTTGGCTTTGATGAATATGAAGACCCAGTGAAACTCCACAGGCCTCAAGTCAGCAAGAGAAAGCTAAGTTCTGGGCTGGCTTCTGTTATGGGTTGAATGTATGTGTCCCTTGAGAATTCATATGTTGAAGCCTTACCTGTGATGCGATGGCATTGGGAGGTAGAGCCTTTTTAGGAGGTAATTAGGCTTAGATGAGGTCATGAAGGTGGGACCCTCATGACAGGATCAGTGCCCTTATAAAGGGGGGAAAAGAGAGAGGTCTTCTCTCTCTCTTCTGTCT
The DNA here is from genome assembly GCF_001698545.2 of Rhinopithecus bieti. Lineage (NCBI taxonomy): Eukaryota > Metazoa > Chordata > Mammalia > Primates > Cercopithecidae > Rhinopithecus > Rhinopithecus bieti. The sequence goes on along the minus strand of NW_016812346.1, from coordinate 1,186,550 downwards.
TTCCTTGGTGTATACACACCGAGGAAAGGCCATGTGACTGCATAGTGAAAAGACTGCTGTTTATTAGCCAGGACGTATGCCCTCACCAAAAATCAAAGCTGCTGGCCCCTTGATCTTGGACTTCCCAGCTTCAAGAAATGTGAGACATAAATGTCTGTTGTTCAAGCCACTAGTCTATGGTATTTTGTTATAGCACCCCAAGCTGGCTAAGATAGCTTCTTTGTTCAACGCTCAATGGAACCACACCCATGCTTCATGGTACAGTAGAAAAGCACTGAAAGACAGAAATCCAGGCTGAAAACCTGGCTCAGTCAATTTCAAGCTGGAGGACACTGGGCAAGTTACTTAACCTCTCTGAGCTTCACTTTCTTTATCTTTGAAATGGCACTAACAACATTGCTCTGTCAGTCTCACCTAGACATTGTTAGAATCAAAAGAGATTTAAGAAGACTTTAGAAATTATAGGGGGGATTTTGGCCTATGGCCAAATGAGGAGGTTGGCAAATCATCTCCTCCCAAAAGGAAATATAAAGTTCAACAAAACTGACAAAAATAACTATTTTAATTTTCTGGAAATTGACCACAGGCATACAATGATCTCAGAAGTGATTATGCTTGAAAAACTGCTATATTTTAGGTAAGAACAGTGGGACTCAGTGGTGTTATCATCTTGGGCTTGTTTTGTCCACCACGCCTTGGTCAAACTCTGCCAGGGTGGGGTTGCTATGAGGACTGGCAACTTGGCTTATAAGGTCAGTGGGAGCAGTAGCTGATGCCCATGGCTGGTGGCACTGTCAGTAAAAGTAATGACTCTTGGCAGCAGGTAAGTGGGGAGGGCCAATGGCTCTGGCAGCATGAGGTCATAGTTGGGCAAGCATATTCTTGGCTGAGATGTGAATGAATAGTGGAGACCAGAAGGGTTCCAGACTATTCTCATACTTCTGGCTAACCCTGAGGATGCATAAATGAATGAATGCACACATATAGGAGATGTAAAAGGACCCAGTGGAAATCAAAAGCCAGACAGATTTTAAAACGACCTAAACTTTGAATGTATTTCCCTTCATCTCACATCTCCATTGGCAGAACACCTGGCTCAAACACATGGAAGTATTTTGAGCACAGTCTCTGTCCATTCATTGGTTGACCACTAAGCTATATAGTCAGAAGTTGAAAAGTGACAAGAAAAAAATCAAGTGATTAGAGACACCAGTGGTCACACCATGGGAGAGAAACATTTCACAGATTTAGCCCAGACACGTTCTAAACAAAGGTAAACAATAAATAAAAAGAGAACAGTAACAACAATCTTCATAAGGGAAAATTAGAATCCAGAGTTGCTATAATATAATAACTGAAGTGTCCAGTTTTCAACAACAAAATCAAAATTACAAGACATGCACACAAAGAAACAGGAGAGTGTGACCCATACTTAGGAAGGAAAGCAGGCAATAGAAACTGACTGAGAGTGGGACAACACTAAGCCTAACAACAAACATATAATAAAGGCTCCAGGAGAGAAGAAAGAGAGAAACCAGAGAAAGAGAAGAGAGAGGGGCAGAGGAAATATTTGAAGAAATAATTACTAAAACTTCCCCTCATCTGATGAAAAACATTAATCTATAGATCCAAGAAGCAAAATGAACCCCTAGTAAGATAAATGCGAAGAGATCCATACAGAGACACATCATAAACTGTGGAAAACCAAAGACAGAGAGAAAGTTTTGAACATGATAAGAGAAAAATGACTCATTGTTTACAGGAAAGCATCAATACAATTAATGGCTGACTCCTCATCTTAAACAATGGAGGGCATATCAGAGTTGTTAGAGAAATAGCTGTCAATGAACACTTTTATATCCAGCAACACTATCCTTAAAAAGTGAAGGTAAAACAAAGACATTCTCAGATAAACAAAGACTGAGAGAATTTACTGCTAGGAGACCTGCCTTACATGTCTAAATCAAGTCTTTTAAGCTGAAAGGGAATAATATTGAGATATACTCAAATCCACAGGAAGAAATGAAAAGCATCAGAAATGGAAAATATACACATTAATAAAAATAAACCTATCAATATAAATTTTCTCATTTCTTCTCTTAATATCTTTCAAAAATATAAGACTGAGTAAAACAATAATTATAACACTGTATAGTTAGGTTTGTAACATATATATATATATGTGTATGTATATATATATATGACAAAAATAGCAAAAGAAAGAAGAAAGGAATAGAGCCATCTTGGAGCACAGTTTTCAGGTTTTAGTGAAATTGGTAGTATTAATCCGAAATAGCTTGTGACAAATTAAAATGCATTTTGTATTCCCTAGAACAACCACTAAAAAAAATCCTCAAAATATAGTTAAAAAAAATCAGCAAAGGTATTGCAATGCTACATAAAAACTTCATTTAACATACAAAAGGTAGTAGAGTAGAAACAGAGAAAGAAAAAAGACAGGGAAGTTATCAAAAGCAAATAGGAAGGGCCAGGTGCAGTGGCTCACACCTGTAATCCCAGCACTTTGGAGGCTGAGGCAGGTGGATCACCTGAGGTCAGGAGTTCTAGACCAGCCTGGCCAACATGGTAAAACCCTGTCTCTACTAAAAATACAATAATTAGCCAGGCATGGTGTCATATGCCTGTAGTCCCAGCTACTTGGGAGGCTGAGGCAGGAGAATCACTTGTACCCAGGAGGTGGAGGTTGCAGTGAGCTGAGATTGCACCACTGCACTCCAGCCTGGGCGACAAAGTGAGACTCCATCTCAAAAAAAGGAAAGTAGCAAATGTTAATCCAATCATATAAATAATGTCAGTAAATATGGCCTAAACGACCCAATCAAAAGACTGATATTGTGACAGAAGATAAAAAAGCAAGATCCAATGGTATCTTGTCTACAGGAAACATACTTTAGATTGTAAGACACAAACAGCTTCAAAGTAAAGGAATGGAGCCAGGAGAAATGTCTGCCACTGAGAGGCTGGGACATCAGGAAGACTGATACATTCTAAGTAGATCTTCAGAGGGAAGGGATTGATAGTGGATGAAGGGAGGATGCAGATGCTGGGCTGAAGGGGGAGGAAGCTGGGAACCCTGCATGGGGCTACTGAGCACCAGCCTGGTCCTCAGCAACTCCTGGGGAAGGGGTGAGTTGAACAGGCAAGGAATGGCATGCTCTTGCCATGAACTTCCAGAATCCTGGCAGCAGGAGACCCCCCAGATCCCATGGACACTTGAGCTGGCAAGGAGAGATGCTTACAGAGGTTGTAGGAGCAGGACACCAGCCTGTGCAGAGCACAAAGGGTTTGGTGCAGGAATATCTGCAGTAGAGCATGGCCAGGGATGTCCATTCTCCATGGCTTACTATTCTCCTCTAGGAGATTTTAGTCTTGAGGGGGACTGGTGAAGCTGGACAGAGCAGGGTGGTCTTACTTGTGAGACAGAGCCAATCTGAACTAACTGCCCCGCTGTATGCTGGCCTCTCCTGGGACCCAAGTTTGGCCATACCTACTTGCAATGCAGCCTTGGATGCCCAACCAGGGTGCATCCTGGGGGCTCTCATCATAGCTCCTTTGTCTGCAAACCATGCCTGACCATTGGTGAGCTCCAGCAGAACATCCCCTGCCAATGTGCATTAACTCACCTGCACCCTTCCCCCAGTGCCTGCAGCCTCCCTCCACTGTCTTGCTCTCATGCATTCGCCCATACCTGCCCGTCTCCCCTGCTTTTCTGGTGCATCCAGGGTGCACCTAGCTTCCCCGCCCCCACCAGCATATGTGTGCAAGCACACCCCACTGCACTAGCTGGCATGAGCACAACCTGCCATCCCACTCCCCACTGATACATGGGTACCTGGTTATGCTGCCATTGCTGGCATGAAAACCCATATGAACACTAATGGTCCTGCACCTCCCCTTCCGTAAACATGTGCATAGAAGCCAGCAGCTTTGTACCTGCCACCACCCCACTCCTGCCAGTGCAAATGCACACAGGAATGTTGCGGTTTCACTCCTGCAAGTACTCTGTCCCAGCCAACACATGGGTACCCTGCCATGCTGCTGCAGCTGCTGACATGTGCAAGTGAACATGGATCCTGCTACCACTTCCCTGATGAGGTGCTTTGGCTGGCACCACTCATTGAAGTGTTGTGGCCAGTGGACTGGGAACACCTCAGCCCCTCCAATGCAGCAGGTTCCTAATCTCAAGAACAAAGGCAGGGACCCAGTACTAGTTTCCAAGAGTTATAGCACATAGCCCAGAAGTGCCAAGCTGAGTCTTGGCCCCCTAAAATCTTCCAGAAACAAGGCTAGTTGACTGAATACACCTTATACCAAAATCAAACCCCCAAGGGCATCAAACAAGATAAAAGCAAAAAAACCCATCAGAAGGATAGCAACTTCAAAGACTGAAGGAACATCAGCCCACAGAGATGAGAAAGAACTAGTGCAATAACTCTGATATTTCAAAAAGCCAAAGGGTCTTCTCATCTCCAATTGACTGCACTAGCTCCCCAACAATGATTCTTAACCAGACTGAAATGTCCAAAATTAAAGAAATAGAATTCACAATGTGAATAGGGGCAAAGATCATCAGGATTCAGAAGAAACCCAATCCAAGGATTCTAAGGAATACAATAGAACAATACAGAAGATGAAAGATAAAATGGCCATTTTAAGAATGAACGAAACTGATCTGATAGAGCTGATCTGATGCAGCTGAAACTCTCACTTCAAGAAATTCATAATACAATTGCAAATATTAACAGTAGAATTAACCAAGCTGAGGAAACAATGACAGAGCTTGAAGACCAGTTTCCCAAAATAACTCAGTCAGACAAAAATAAAGAAAAAGGATGAAAGAATGAACAAAGCCTTTAAGAAATACGTAATCGTGTAAAGAGGCCAAATCTGTAAGTCATTGCCGTCCCTGAAAGAGAGGAAGAGAAAGCAAGCAACTTCGAAAACATATTTGAGGATATCACCCAGGAAAATTTCCCCAACCTTGCTAGAGAGGCCAACATTTAAACTCAGAAAATGTAGATAACCCCTGTGAGATACTGTACAAGATGGTCATCCCCAAGACATGTAGTCTTCTGTTCTCCAAGGTCAAAATGAAAAAAAAAAAAAAAAAAAAAAAAGCTAAAGGCAGCTAAAGGGAAGAGAAAGGTCACCTACAAAAAAAACTCCATCAGGCTAACAGCAGAAATCCCACAGATTTCTTGTGGGATTCAGCAGAAATCCCACAAGCCTGAAATTGGGGGCCTATATTCAGCATTCTTTTTTTTTTTTTTGAGACAGAGTCTCGCTCTGTCGCCCAGGCTGGAGTGAAGTGGCCGGATCTCAGCTCACTGCAAGCTCCGCCTCCCGGGTTTAAGCCATTCTCCTGCCTCAGCCTCCCGAGTAGCTGGGACTACAGGCACCTGCCACCTCGCCCGGCTAGTTTTTTGTATTTTTTAGTAGAGACGAGGTTTCACCGTGTTAGCCAGGAGGGTCTCGATCTCCTGACCTCGTGATCCGCCCGTCTCGGCCTCCCAAAGTGCTGGGATTACAGGCTTGAGCCACCGCGCCCGGCCTCAGCATTCTTTAAGAAAAGAAATTTCAACCAAGAATTTCATATCCAGCCAAACTAAGCTTCATAAGCAAAGAAGAAATAAAATACTTTTCAGACAAGCAAATGGTAAGGGAATTTGCTACAAGACCTGCCTTACANCCTCAGCCTCCCGAGTAGCTGGGACTACAGGCACCTGCCACCTCGCCCGGCTAGTTTTTTGTATTTTTTAGTAGAGACGAGGTTTCACCGTGTTAGCCAGGAGGGTCTCGATCTCCTGACCTCGTGATCCGCCCGTCTCGGCCTCCCAAAGTGCTGGGATTACAGGCTTGAGCCACCGCGCCCGGCCTCAGCATTCTTTAAGAAAAGAAATTTCAACCAAGAATTTCATATCCAGCCAAACTAAGCTTCATAAGCAAAGAAGAAATAAAATACTTTTCAGACAAGCAAATGGTAAGGGAATTTGCTACAAGACCTGCCTTACAAAATGTCTGCAAGGGAGTGCTAAATATGAAAAGAGAAGATGGTTACTGGTCTTCAGTAACTGCTAGATACTATACAAGATGACCATCCCCAAAGGTCTATGTACACACATAAATACATAGACCATTGACACTATAAATCAACAACACAATAAAGTCTGCATAATAATCAGCTAACAACACAATGATAGGGTCAAATCTGCACATATCAACTTGGATAAAGAAGCAAGACCCAACTGTATGTTGTGTTCAAGAGACCCATCTCACATGCTATGGCACCCACAGGCTTAAAGTAAAGGAACAGAGAAAAATCTAGCAAGCAAACAGCAAACAGAAAAACACAGGGGTTGCTATTCTAATTTCAGAAAAAAGAAAAAACAAAACAGACTTTAAACCAACAATGATCAAAAAAGACAAAGAAGGGCATTACATAATGGTAAAGGATTTAACCCAACAAGAAGATCTACTTATCCTAAATACATATTCATCCCACACAGGAGAACTCAAATTCATAAAGCAAGTTCTTAGAGATCTAGAAAGAGAGTTGGGTAACCAGATAATAATATTGGGAGCTATCAATGTCCCACTGACCATATGAGATAGATCACTAAGGCAGAAAACTAACAAAGAGATTCAGGATCTGAATTCAGTGCTTGACCAAATGGACCTAACAGATATCTACACAACACTCCACCCCAAACCAATAGAATACAAATTCTTGTCATCTGCACAAGGCACACACTTTAAATTGACTACACAATCATCAGCAAATTAAAAGATACCAACCATGCTCTTGGACCACAGCACAATAAAAATAGAAATCAATACTAAGAAAATTGCACAAAACCATACAATTACATGGAATTAAATGGAAATTAAATTAAATGACCTTTTGTGTAAACAGTGAAACTAAGGCAGAAATCAAGAAATTCTTTGAAACTAATGAGAACAAAGATACAACATATCAGGATCTCTAAAGCATTGTTAAGATGAATAACTCTAGTGCTAAACACCCATATCAAAAAGTTAGAAAGATCTCAAATTAACAACCTAACATCACACCTACAGTAACTAGAGAAAAAAGAGCAAACCAACTCCAAAGCTAGCAGAAGACAAGAAATAACCAACATCAGAGCTGAATGGAAGGAAATTGAGATGCAAAAAACCATATGAAAAATTAATGAATCCAGGAGTTGGTTTTTTGATAAAAGTAAGTAAGACTGATAGACTTCTAGCTAGACTAACAAAGAAAAAAAGAGAGAAGATCCACATAAACACAGTCAGAAATGACAAAGGTGGCATTACTACTGATCCCATACAAATACCAAAAAAAAAAAACAAAAAAAACCTGACTACTGTGAATACCCCTATGCACACAAACTAGAAAACTAAAGAGGAATTGATAAATTTCTCAAAAGATACTATCTCCCCATATTGAACCAGGAAGAAATTGAATCCCTGAAAGTACCAATAATGAATTCTGAAGTTGAATCAGTAATAAAAATCCTACCCACCAAAGAAAAATCAGGCCCAGATGGATTCACAGCTGAATTCTACCAGATGTATAAAGAAGAGTTGGTATCATTCCTACTGAAACTATTCCAAAAAATTCAGGAGGAGGTGCTCCTCCCTAACTTATTCTATGAGGCCAGCATTATCCTAATACCAAAACCTGGCAGAGAAAAAGAGAAAACTTCAGGCAATATCCTTGATCAATATAGTTGCCAAAATCCTCAACAACATATTAGCAAGCCAAATCCAGGAGCACATCAAAAAGGTAATCCACCACCATCAATTAGGCTTATTCCTGGAATGCAAGGTTTGTTCAACATATGCAAGTCAATAAATGTGATTCATCACACAAACAAAACTAAAAACAAAAACCACATGATCATCTCAAAGAGGTAGAAAAGGCTTTCAATAAAATTCAACATCACTTCATGTTGAAAACCCTTAACAAACTAGGCATTGAAGGAATATATACCTCAAAATAATAACAGCCATCTATGACAAACCCATTATACTGAATGGGCAAAAACTTGAAGCATTTCCCCTGAGAACTAGAAAAATAAAAGGATGCCCACTCTCACCACTCCTATCCAACAGAGTCCTTGAAGTCCTAGTCAAAGCAATCAAGCAAGATAAATAAATAAAAGGCATACAAATAGGAAGAGAGGAAGTCAAACTATTCTTGTTTTCAGATGTTAAGATTCTATACCTAGAACACTCCATAGTTTCTGCCCAAAAGCTCCTAGATCTGATAAATAACTTCAGCAAAGTTTCAGGATACAAAATCAGTGTACAAAAATCAGTAGCATTTCTATACACTAACAATGTACAAGCTGAGAGCCAAGCCAAGAAAAAGTCTGAAATCACACAGAAAATTTTTTTTCACCACAATAGAATTATATTAGAAATCACCAACAAAAAAAAAATATGGGAATTCTTTACCCACTCTTGGGTTCAGCAAAACATGGCCTATAGTAGCCAGGTGATGGCAAGCTATCCCTCTCCTGGGAGGGGAACACTTGCTTTTTGAGGCAGTCATAATGTTGTCCTCACCACTTCTCTTTTCCCCTCCCTAATCAGTACTTCCCTTTCTACTTTCAATTAGAAGTTGCAACCCCCAGAAAATGGGTGGCACCTTACCTACTGGGATACCTTTAAGTTGGTTGATGGTCAGTGTCAGAAACTATAAAGATGGAGTATTCATTTACATGACCCCAAACACTTAATAGGACAGCTACGATATACACAGATCTAAATGTGATGCTCTAGCCATACTCAGAAGGCAGGAAAGTACACGGCAGACTCATTTACTGAGTTCAGAACCTTGGTCAGGTATCACACAAGGCATTTTGATATCTGATTCCTGTGAATCTTCACCAAAACTCTATGAAGTGTAGGCATGATTCTCTTATTTAACACACGAGATAACTGAGACTCAGAAAGATTAAGTCAATCACCACTCAAAGCCACATAGGGTGCATCATGCCTGGGATATATATCCACCAAATTTAGATATATGGGCACAGGCCTTAAGGCCTATATTAGAAACATTGCTATCTTTTGTTACAAAGAATAGAGTTGCAGAGAACTCTGAATGCGAAAAAGCACATGGAACATTGAATTTTCTTAGAAGCTTAAAAGATGAGTTCTTGTAATGGTTAATTTTTATGTGTCAACTTGGCTGGGCCACAGAGTGCAGATATTTGGTCAAACATTATTTTGGATGTTTCTGTGAAGGTGTTTTTGAACAAGAATAACATTTAAATTGGTGGACGTTGGGCAGAGCAGATTGCCCTCCTTCATGTGGGTGGTCTTCATTCAGTTGAAGGCCTGAATACAACAAAAGACAGAACCTCCCCCAAAGAAGAGGAAACCCTGCAGCAGATGGCCTTTGGACTTGGACGGCAACATTGGCTCTTCCCAGGTTGCAAGCCTGCCGGCCTACCCTACAGATTTTGGGCTTTTCCATAATCATGTGAGCCAATTCTTTAAAATAAGCCTCTTTCTATATATACAGACATCCTATTGGCAGTATTTCTCCGGAGAACCCTAAATGCTATTTGAATGGTTTTACTTGACTGGAGTATGGAAATATTCTGTGATAATATTTTAATACAATGGGTAGAAAGAGTGTGGGGCTGGAGTGGGGAGCAGTAGCAGGGGGAAGATGGGAGTTTATTATCCTCACTCTCCGAATAAGAAAACCAGAGCTGAGAGAGAGACCATGTGAGTGATTTCCCTGGTGTGACAAAGCTGACCGGGGGCTAAGCAGGGTGTAGAACACAGGCCTCTTTGAACCCATTTAGCGTGGAAAGCAGCGGCTGTGTCAGGCACCCACTAGGGCGCTGCAAGCAGTATGCAGGCAATGGACTCCTGACCCATCCTTAGGTCTGGTCGCCGCTAAGAGGTTGCAGAGACCTCCTCCTGAGACAAGGAGTAAAGGAGGCTCCTTCCAGAGGGCTAGAGGTATCCACTAGCCTGGGCCTCCTCCTTGCCTGTCCAGAGGCAGACAGGAAAAGAGCACTCCAGCCAAAGTGGCTCCTCCTCCAACACCCTTCACAACCCCTTTTTCTTCTTGAAGGACAGCCATCTTTCCTAAATCCTCTCCCTTGCTTGGCCAAATCCATGTGCCTTCCTGAAAGAACAGTGGGAAGGTGGCTCTTTATTGTGACTGTGCACTACACACTCGGCACAGGCCCATTGCTTCCTTTTTTTCACTAGTTCTGTCCTGGATCCCTGTCCTGACTTGACGCATGGAGTTCTACCAGGCATCACTTAGCAATGCGCCAAGCCACTGGGTTTAAAACAGCAGGGGACTCAAGAGTTTTAGACCTGCAGCTCTTGGTCGGTGAATGGGATTTTTATGAGGCCGCCGGAATCAGTCTTGCATACAGGGTGCTAAAAATTTTTATGGCTGGCTGGGATTCGTTGGAAGCGCCAAGCTGGAACGTGATGGAGTTACCCATTAGAGAATGTCCCCAGGAAAGCAGGCTTGCATGGTTCCCTGGTACTCAGAGGTGTCAGAGAGCTGGTTTTATGGAAAGCAATTTCCTCAGTAAAGAAAAAATATGCTCCAGAGACAGAGCGATTTCAGCACAGGGGCTCTGCCACCCCGGGTTTAACGGGCTTCCTTAGCAGGCGGTCCCTGGTGATTGCAAAGACGAATGGGTCCTACTCGTTCTGGCTGCCAGCAAACTTTTCTTCCCTTCTTTAGAAATGTGTATTTTAAACACAGAATAATAAAAATTTAGAGAAAAAAAAGAAAATGAACTATAATGACATCATTCACACAACACTATGAACATTTTGTTATATATACACATATTTTTGACATAGTTTTGACATAGCTATGATACAGTTTTATAACTTTTGCCTAACATTTTATGATAAACACTTTGATGCCATGAAAGCCTCTTTGTAGAACTCATTTTAAGTAATTTTATAATATTCCATTAGGTTGGTGTGTCATAAAGTGGTAGTACTATTTTCCATATTGTGGGATATGGAGTTGGTTTCTATTTTTTTTTTTTTTGCGATTATAAATAATGACATCATGAACATCTGGTAACATAAAGCTTTGATCCTATTTTGAATGAGATCCTTGGAATAGATTTCTAGAAACAATAACTGGGCCAAGGGATGGACATATTTTAAAGTGCCCTGATACATATTGCCAACTTTCTTTCCATAAAGGTGATCAGTTTACACTTCCGCCCACCCTCCATGAGAGTGTCTATATGACCACGCTGTTGCCAACACTGAGATCTTTAATATAAACATATCTTCTATGTAATTTGCTAAGAAAAAAATGCCATCTCATTGTGTTTTAGTTTGCATTTTTGGATTAATAGCAAAGTTGAACATTTTGCTCATTTGTGTATCATCTGTCTGCATTTCTTTTGTTCTACTGGAGTCTTAGTGCTTTCCTGTTTACTATACAAAGGACTGTCTGCCATATTTGTTACAAAAATATTTTTACCAATTTGTTATTCCTGGAAAACTTTTCAAACCCAACCCGAACACTAATCCTTACCCTAACCAAGCTGGACACACATGGGTTTTTAGTTACTGATGTTTAGTTGTACAATGCTTACCCCAAGGTTGTCCCAGGCCCCAGCTTTTGGAGGTTTGGTGTTTAAGCTTTGGTTAGGTATGTGGGGTACACAGACTGGGCTCAAATTCAGCTTCAGACAAGCAAGTAAATTTTATTGTTCTTATGAGCCTGACCCCATGTACCCAGAACCTGGGGATGTGGAGATGAGTAAGACACAGCCCCTTTATGAGCTTGCAGCCTACTTGGAAATAAAACAAGTACACCTGTGACTAGAGTCCAAGGAAGGGGTTAATAAATGCCATTTGTGAGGGGTTTGGCCTGACACTTGAGATTCAGGTTCTTTAATTCTACAGAGCATTATGGTTGGTTTTTGGACCCTGGGACCCTGATTTTTAGGCCATAGGATCACACAGTGTTGTTGAGAGGATCCTAGCAATCATTTGTTGAACATCTCTGTTTTATGGATGAGGAAACTGAGGCTTAGAGAGGGCAGGGACTTGACCAAGGTCTTGGGAAAAGTTAGTGGCAGGGCTAGTTTGGCATCCAAGTCTCCTGCTTCCCAGTGGAAGCTTTTCCCTGAACACTTCAGTTTCTTTATATTACAGTGATATGGTTTGGCTCTGTGTCCCCACCCAAATCTCACCTTGAATTGTAATAATCCCCACGTCATGGAAGGGACCCTGTGGGAGGTAATTCAGTCATGGCGGTGGGTTTTTCTCATGCTGTTCTTGTGATAGTGATAAGTCTCATGAGATCTGACAATTTTATACAGGAGAGTTCCTCTGCACATGCCCTCTTGCCTGCTGCCATGTAAGACCCGACTTCGTTCCTCATTCACTTTCCTCCATGATTGTGAGGACTCCGCAGCCATATGGAACTGTGAGTCACTTAAACCTCTTTCATTTCTAAATTACCCAGTTTTGGGTATGTCTTTATTAGCAGTGTGAGAACAGACTAATAGACCCAGTCTTTCCTGTCCCTCTCCTTACCTACCTGGCTACCTTTACATGATACTTTTCATGTGCCAAGCACTAGGACATGGAATTAAAAATATGGTTTCTGCTGCAAAGGAACTCACAGTTTGTGGGGAGAAGGGCTGTGAAGGGGGCAGTGTAAGTACTCTGAGGGATACAGAGTAAGTACTTTGAGCCAATGGGGCTCAGAGGAGACTTGGGGAGGCCAGGGAGGTCGGAAGACTTCACTGGGCTTTCATTTTGCTAAGGGGGAGTTTTCCTTAGGGTATTAGTCTGTTATCATGCTGCTAATAAAGACACACATAAGACTGGGTAATTTATAAAGAAAAAGACGTTTGATGGACTCACAGTACCACATGGCTGGGAAGGCCTCACAATTATGGTGGAAGGCAAGGAGAATCAAGTCACATCTTACATTGATGGCAGCAGGCAAAGAAGAGCTGTTCAGGGAAACTCCCCCTTATAAAACCATCAGATCTTGTGAGACTTACTATCATGGGTACAGCAGGAGAAAGACCTATCCCCATGATTCAATCACCTCCCACCAGGTCCCTCCCACAACACGTGGAAATTCAAGATAAGATTTGGGTGGGGACACAGCCAAACCATATTAGGGTTCTAGGGGACAGGAAAGCAAGGGAAGGCCAGAGCAAATGTCCCAGCAGAAAGCCCCTCTTTAGCACCTGTCCACAATGGTTTAGGAGAAAGAAGACAGGTTTTAGAGTCAGACTCTGCCCCTTACTAGCTGTGGGTCCTGGAGCAAGTTACTTTATTCTCTGGGCCTTAGTTTTCTGATCTTTAGAATGGGCCACTGGGTTACATGTGAGAAATAAACAAAACACATGGTAGAATGTTTGATGTGTAGTAGGTGTGTTCCCTTCTCTAGTCATCCTTATTAAGCCCTGTTAGAATATTTTCTTTTTGTAACCTACCCTGAATCTATGCTTTAGAAAAGGAAAAACAAAAAACCTTCCCTGAATCCAGAACAGATGGGCCCACCCATGGGCTCTGCCCCACCCTGCTCCCCAGAGGGTGCTCGCTCAGCTTTCTGCTTGCTCCCTTATTGGCTGGGCACTGTTCTGACTCTAGCTCCCTGTTAAGTTGACATCTGGGCCTCTGAGTTATTCCCTGAGTCAGAATCACAGCAGGGACTGTGTCCTTTCAAGTATCTTCATTTTTCCAAAGCTCTTACATGGGAATTTCAGAGTCCCAGTTCCCAGACCTGTCTTGGCCTCTGCCCTGTTTCTGGGTGCCTGTTTTGGTTGCCTGTCCAAGACTCTCCTAAGCGAGTACTGCCTTGCTTCTGTGAGACCCTCTTCCAGGACTGACCTCCCTGAGGTTCTCCGTTTAGGTGCCCCAGGTTCCTGAGTGTGGGATGTGGGGCCAGATCCTCTGCCTATACTCTTCCTCCTCTCCAGGAACTGGCTGCTGGTTGGAACCCCAGCTGGGGTCTGCACCCCCCTTGCTTGGCAGCCCCTATCCAGCTTCATAGAGCTGGCTTATGCCTGCTGCCATCTTTTCCTCACTGCCCCACCTGCTGGGAGAAACTTATGGCCTGAAATAATGTAATTTAGAGGAATATTACAATTGGAATCACTAGCACAGTCATCACGCATAAAGAAGAGTGTGCAATTTCCTCATGAGGGGATCCTGCCCATGTCTTCTTACTGCCTTTTCAAAAATCCAGTGACTGTCATTCTGATTCAGACTAAATCCTGATACAGTTCCTTCCTCAGTTCCTTTCTTTAGATGAAACCCCCTTTTTCCTGGATGGACTCCCCTAGCTTATTTCACACCTCCATGCATCTTTGTGTAAAAGTTGGTGGGCAGCAGCCGAGTGGCCTGCTAGAGCCCTTGCGACAAACTGCAATCCATGCTGCCAGCCCTGGGAGGATCAAGGAGGAACAAAGGCCCACAGCACATGCCTCCAGAAAAATGAGACTGGCTCCTGTGTCCTGGGGAATGCAAATTGAATTTGATCAGCACATTTTCCAGATATTTGAGTTAGAAAGACTCAGAAAAGTCAGCATGAGAGTGGCCTCTATTTTTAAGCCCTGTGTATTCAGCTTTCCTCCGATGGCCTCATCTCTGCCATTAGATTTTTTGCCTTGTGGCAGGTCAAGGTTTTCCAAGTCAAGGTCCTGAAGAAAACAGAAGGCTGCCAGACCATCCTATCTACTCTTAGGATCTCGCCTGAAAAAACTTGAAAGATGGGAAGATGGGTATTGGTGCTTACTGAGCCCCTACCATGTGCTAGGCAGTTCCCTCATTTGATCCTTATAATAACCCTGAGCCCAGGAGAGTACCCTTGTTTCCAGAGGAGAAAATTGAGGCAGTTTTCTCACTGTCTGACACAAAGTGGGTGCTTAATAAATGCTCAACCTGAACTTATCTCCAAGTTCTTGAGAAATGATAAAGTTTTCTGAAAACATGAAGGATTATAATTCTTATTACCAAGGTAGTTTGCTGTGCAGAACGAGATATAGGAGGAGGTACAGGATGATGTTTAGTGAGTTTACAGCATATTCACCAGGGAGAGGTGCTCACTGTCCACCATAGGTACACTGTTCCCTCCAGACACTGACCTGGGGCTGAAACTGGCTGCTCAGTGAGGACGACCTTTCCCAGCTCCCCCGGCAGCTCCATGGCACCAGTGTACTCCATCTCACAGAACTACCAGAAGGGCTGTGATTGTTCTCATCCCAGATGGCTAAAATGTAGCCTTCACCCTTGATATCTCTTTTGCAGATGACACTGAGGCTCCAGGGGATGGAAGACCAAAGAGAGAAGGAGTCCGGGTTTCTCAGTGATCCCCAACATAAAGAAATGTCTACTATCAGGAACACTACACCAGACTGATGCACAAACAAGATTTATGTAGTCCTCAGAAATGGCTTTCCTACTAATAATTGGTATTATCCTAATACACTCAGCGTGGCTGATATTCTGGTGCCTCTTTCAGACATTCGAGGAATGGCAAACATTCAGGGGGCTCAAGAGCTCTGGTTAAATGCTTCCTGGTATTTTCTGACTTAGATCCTTCACCAACGCCAGCCACCAGACTATCCTCCACCCATTTCCGCCTCCCGCATTCCTTGCAATGTCTTCTCAGGCTCTTCCTTGTTAATATCCTACCTATCCTTCCAGATACCCTCCAATTTGCCCCCTCTGGGAAGCTCTGTGTGTCCCTCTCCCTGGCAGAATTAATCCCCTTATGTCTTTCTATGGTGTTTATCAGACTTGTCCTGTTGTTATGTTTTGAAGCTCCTTCCCCTAACCCCCTTCACTGTGTTCTCTGGGCAGGCACCAGGCCCACTGCCTTTCCATCTGCCCCATGGGTGCAGGCCTGGCACAGACCAGCAGCCCAGTCGTGGGGTGGGAAAGTGACTGGAATATCACGCTTCCTCTGGAGCACCAACAGGGAGGGACTGGTAGAGCTCCTGGAAGGCTGGATGAGCAAGATTCCAAGGCCAAATCAGGCTCATGGGAAAGACAGTTATGATCACCCAAGGGTGCAGGAGAAGGGAGCTGCTCCTTGCCTGCCATGAGCCAGCCATTCCAGATCCAACACATTCTGTAATTACAGATGAGGAAGTCCTAGAGGAAGTATAACAACTCCTCTGCTGGGCACCCTCCAAAGGCTCTTCAACTGCATCCCAGCCAGAGCCCAGGCCCTCAGAGTGGCCCTCAAGGCCCTCAGAGATCCAACTGAGTCACTTTTCTAGCCACTCTTTAAAACTGCACCCTCCCTCCCTGCTCACTCCCCTATCTTATATTCCTAATTTGCCCCTCTTCTTACTTAATTTTTTCTCTATAGTCATTTTTTGACTACCTAACAAAGTCTATGACATTCTTATTGATTTGATTTCTCCGGGCAGGAACTCTTGTTATCTGTATCCTCAGAGCCTGGTAGAGTCTGTGGCATGTAGTAGGCAGTCCACAAATACTCATTAAAAGAATAGATAGCAAAGAAGTGAGTGAGCCTGGGACTCATGTCCTGTGCCATTTTGACTATAACGAAAAGCTGCCCTTTTCCTCAGCATCTAACTTAGATGTTATCTTCATGATGCTTGAGCCAAGAGAACCTTAGGAACCATGGCCCGGGGCAACCAGTTCCCTCTTCCTCCCCACACCTCCCTGGTGACGAAGAGGAAGGTTCTATCTTAATGCTAATTAGCATTAGCTGGCACAGGGGTAGGACAGGGCATTGAAACTTTGGAATCCATTTATCTATTAATTTATTATCTAATTAAGCCCCACAATGACAGTGCTATTTGTTCCAAAATGCCCTCAGACAAAACCAATACAGCACATGCACATTCTAATCAATTAAAATGGTTCTCCTTAATGTCTGCCTTCAGCAGCCAGTAACTGTTGCACTCCCGGGTCCAGGGCACAAAATGCCTTTGCACTTCATTAGGCCCCAAATGGTCTTCATGCACAGAGGCCACCAGGGCTCTTCTGCTTAGAGAGGAGGCAGCCGTTCCAGGACCCCGGATGATGCATGAACAGGATTCTTTTCAGGGAGAACTGCCTTTCACTTGCCATTTGCAGATCAAGTTATAACCACAGAGAAAGCCAGCTCTGGGAGACAAGAAGATGGGCAAAAGTGGGCAAGAGTGCCTTAATCTACCATGCCTGTAGCCTTGGCCAGGGGTGGTGACTTTTATAACCAGGAAGGCTAAGCACAGTGGATTTGCAGATAGGTCTCCATGGGATTAATGCTCCCCTGCCTGCACATGCCTCTGCCCCTGCACTAACTTCATTGTTTCACTCTACATAGTTTTACAGTGCTCCTAAGAAGTTGGAAGCCCCTTTAGGATCCACTCATCCCTGTATCTCCAGGCCCTGGCAGAGGGGCACAGGAAGTGTTAGTTGAACTAAGAAATATAAATATCTAATTAGGCCATTGGAAAAAAAAAGTCTCTGTAAGAAGCTCGGCACAGTAATGATGCTAGTGATCACTAAGGACATACTGCCTGCCAGGCCCTGTGTGTTAACACATAGAATCCTCACAACAACCACAGAGGGTGGGCATTGCTTTTTATCAGCTCACTGTAGGGATGAAGAATTGGATCAGAGCTGGGATTTGAACCCAGGCAGTCTGGCTCCAAGTTCATGGTCTAAGCCACTCTAATCTCAAACACCTTTGCTGCACTGAGTGACACCAGGAATCATTCTCAAATGATGCTCTACTGCCTCCCTAGGTACAAGGAATGCTAGAGGCCACCTCTTTCCATTTTATACTATGGATCACTAAGCTATGGAGAAAAACTACATGGCTGATTTCATGAGAAAAAAGTCATTTAGTGTGTGTGTGTATGTATTCTAAGAAACGTTTTATTGTTCAACTCTCCCCCAGTGCAAAACCTATTCAATTAAAACAACAGGTAATAAAAATTATACTGCAGCTTTCTAGTAAAGCCTATTATGTGGAAGAACCAGAGAAAGGTGAAAAAAGAATTCCACAGTGCTTGAGAGTTTGCTGCACTCTGTGTCTGACACTAAGCTTACTGCCGGAAGTACCGCAGGGCATGAAAAAGACATGGTTTCTGCTCTGATGGAGCTTCTAGTCTGGTGAAGAGACGGACAACAAACACAAACAAAACCACCAAAAATGAATGGTCCTAAGTGCTCTGTCAGGTGTAAATAAGTAGGAAGCCTTGAGAGAGGACACCAAGGCATGAATTCAGATAAGGTGGTCAGAAAAGGTGCCTCAGGAGAGTGAGTTAGATTGGACCTAAAGAATGCCAAAAGTGGATGGAAGAGCATTCCAGGAAGGGGAAGAGCATATGTGTAAAGGCCGAAGGCAAGGACGAGCTTGATGAGACCAAGGTACTGAGCGTGTGGCTGGGGCATGGTGAGTAGAAGGATAGGAAGTGAGTTAGAGTGGATCTCAGACATGGGAGTCTTGTAGGCATGGTCAACGCTCTGGATTTTGTTTCAGGAATAAAGAGAAGATTTTAAGTGGAACACAATGATGCTCTCAAAGATCTATTGTATAGGGGGCAAGAGTGGAAACAAGGAGAAACATAAACTGGATATCCCAGCAGCTCAGATGGGAGACGCTGGGGACTTGACTTAAGGTTATGAGTAGAGAGAAAAGTGAACCTGGGAGACATTCTTGGAGGTGGAACCAACAGGACTTGTTGGTGATTTGGACATAGAAGCTGAAGAAAAGGCGAGAATCAAAGATGACACGAGTTTCTAATTTGGATGAGTGGGTAGATCATTCCATTTACTGAGATGGGGAAGATTTTGGAAAGATACTGGATTTGGAGTCATGATTATGAGTTTTGTTTTAGTTATGTTACATTCGAGAGGCTACACTTTCAAGCAGAGATGTCAACAAATGGTTGGAAATAGAAGTTTATAATTTGGAGGAGAAGTCCGGGCTAAAGATACATGTTTGGTTGATATTTAAAGCATGGAAATGAGATTACCTTGAAAGTCAAGGTAGAGACTCTGAAATAACATGACAGGTAATAAAAGAAACAGTATTTGTCATGCCCAGGAAAAACTACCCAAATGAAATTTCATAGTTAATAGCATGTGTGTGAGGAAGTTTTTGGGGGAAGCATTCAGCTTTCAGTCCCATTATTTGGTTCACCAAAGACCCCAAAGAGATTGAGAGGGGAGGTGAGACTGTGAACTTGTCAAGAGCATAGTTTGGAGTTAGACAAACCTCAGTTTGAATCCTTTCAACACTTACTTGCTGGGTGACCTTTTGTAATTACTTTACCTCTCTGACCTTGAGATGCCTCATCTGTAAAGGAGGCACGATAAGACCTATCTCTCAGAGTTGTCATGAGGAACAATGTGATGTTTATAGATACATAGCATGGTTCCTGGGACAGAGTCAATTTCCAGTGGAACTACAATTATCATTAAGTGCGATGCATTGAGGTCAGGTGATGAGAATGATGGAGGAGATCAAATTTTTCTGCTCTGAGCAGAGCAGCCCACCTTTAGTGGGTCAACTGGCCAGCTCCGGGCCTCACACATTCAGAAAGTTGCAAATAGGAACAGTTCAGACATCACACTCTTTGAGGAATGGCTGAAGGAATAGTCTAGATAAAAGAGGAGGAGGCTGGAGGAAGTGGAGTAGGTGGGAGTTTAGTCTCTGTTTTTATATCTCTGCAGGGCTTTTCCAGGGAAGAAGTGGCCTTGTTCCAAGGGTGGTGAGTAGAGTAGGTGGCTACTGTCCTGGATACCAAGAAGCATGTTCTGATGCGGGCACAGAAGACCTGTTTAGTATGCAACCTCTGAATTTTCAAAAGGGGAAAAGGCAAAAATATAGACTTCTATTTGCAGAAAGAAATCCTGGGAGGATACACAGAAAAACATGAAGTGGTAATCTATGGGAAGGGGATAAGGGGTGTTGGGAATGGTCATGGGGAGAAGTAGAACTAACATTTTTTAACTATATAGCACTTCATGTTGTTTAACTTTTGAACCAAGTGAGCATATTACACATTCAAGATATTAAATTCAAAATATGATTGAGGCAAACATGCAAGCAAGCAGGCAGAAGGCAGGTAGGAAGAAAAGTACATTTTGAGTCTGTGCTCTTCAAATGCGGCACAGGCTGCCTAGGGAGCAGGTCCAGCCTCATGGGCACAGGCCCTGTGTACAGGGCTCAGGCTCAGAAGTGTCTTACCCTTGATTCTAATGCTCTACTGTCACTGTCTTGAAATTCTTAATAGTCTTTGAATGTAGAGTCCTGTATTTTCATTTTACACTGCATTCCACAAATGATGTAGCAGGTCCTGCTGGACAGGAAAGGTGGTCCTCACCCTTGGGGATGTAAGCTGGGGCTGGAAAACCATTTGGCTGCCTGCTGTGGGATAGTCTCAAGCAGGGAAGGCTAGAGGATGAAGCCACTTCTCTAACTGAAATAAAATCTTGTTGCCCAACTGAATGCCAGGACCTCTTAATCCTAGGTGTTTGTTACCCTGGAACCCTGCAGCTAGGATGGCCACGTGTTCTACTTGGCCCAGGATGATCCTGGTTTGTGCCTGTTCTTCCAGTGTAATTATTAGCAGTGATCCCATTCATTTTGAGCCATGTCCTGGTTTGAACAACATATTATCTGGCTACCCTAACCTGAGGTTCTCTTGCCAGCAGCTGTCTCCTTGGTCTGATAGGCCAGGGGTAATCTCATTTCTCTGGGTTGCTAAAGGATCAAAGTTGCTTCCTGGCTCCTGTCCACTATCTCCAGAACCTTCACTCACACACAGGCGCACACACACACACACACGCACACATACACACACACCCCTCTACCTCACACGCCTGGCCTAGCTCACCAGTAAGCTGATTATTTATAATGTGGCAGAAGACAGTTTTAAGATAAAGAAATGGAACTTGGGCCTGATTGAAACAATGTGCTTATCTCTGTCTCGGGAGGAAAGAGTGGTCAGAGAGAGATTACTCAGAAGAGGTTTACTTACTTCCCGGAGACTTACTTCCCCCATGCTTATTTTCAGAATGGGTTTAATATGTGAAATGTGATTTGAGCCAGGCAGGGAGGGAGAAATGGAAGTGATTCACTCTGGCCAGGCTGATCCACATGTTATTCGCTGACATTTTTTTAGCCAGACTTTTAAATGAGCAGTCTTAGAATGATAGGGCTGGCAAAGATTATTAAGATTATTTTAGAGATGAGCTAGTACAACATATTCATTTCACAGAGGGGAAAGCTGAGGACCAAACAGGAGAGGAGGCTTGCCTCACAGTCTTACAGCTTGGGGCCTTGGCTTCCAGACCCTCCACTCACCCTCCATCTCTTGGGTTTCTTCTGGGGGACTTCCTATTCCATTGTAGTGGTTTGGATGTTCACTCATGGGGAAGAAAAGCAAAGACTACAGAAAATATGCAGAGGCATTTCTGGATAACTCACTTTTCCTCCACATTTCCATGCCTCTGTGAAAGCCACTCCTTCACATGAAATGACATTGCCTGTTTGTACTGAAGACAGTGAATTCCTCCAGGGGCTGGACCCATTACTAGTTTCCTGGAGCCTGGACCAGATCTAGGTAGAGGATGGCAGCAAGGCAGAAGCAAGGATGGATAGTGCAGGAGCATGGTCACTAACCTCAGCATCCCACTGGACCTTCATTCTCTTACTTCTTTGGGAATGGGGGAAGGAAAAATGGCTACAGTGGAGGTCACAGAGTAGAACAGCCCATCCTCTCCAAAGTCCAACTATTCTACCTCTACAACCACCCAGGATGCCATTTCTCCTCAACTAGCCATAATAGCTGACTCTGCTGAAAAGGTAGAATCACTGTCCCTATCTTTCAAGTCTCTATTTGAATATCATATCTTCCAGAAAGCCCTCTAAAAGGAAGTTCTTCATTTACTTTGCTCTCTAAGTACTTTCCCCACATTCTCATTTCTCTATTATTTCAGTGAATATTTATTCATCACCTACCATGCACTGTGCTCTATATTATGTACAGGTTCTGTGCTAGAAGTTGAGACTACAAAGGCAAATACGATACCATCACTATCTTCAAGTTTGCAGTCTTGTGAGAGGGGGTTGAGGAAGTGAAGACACAGACATTATGACATTAGACAGTGAAATCAGAAGGCAGCATTGGGAGTTAAGGGAACATCCCCTCCAACCAAGATTCCTAGGAGAAACAAGACTTGAGTAGCATCTTGAAAGGTAAGCCTGGAGCCTGGGGGTGGTGAATAAAGGTGAAAGTGAAAGACAGGTGCCAAGGCCTTCAAGCACCTGAGTACCTCGTATTCTGTTGCTATTACTTTTCTCAATATCCCACCACCCTGCCAGCCTGTTAGCTTTGTGGAGACTGCCATGACTCATCCATTTTCTTACCCCCACAATCCCTTGCCCTTTCCCAAAACTCATCACTTCTTTGTTATATAAAACAGATCAACAATGGCCCTCACTGAGGGTAAAACAAAGCTTCTTGTCTTCTGGCACAGACAATGTTAGTGTGTGTTACTGATCCAGAGAAATCAAGAGAACCCCCTTGCTGGAGAGCAGGGCAGCTGGAACCAGCCTTAGCCATCAATTAACACTATTGCAAGATCAACACAGAACACTAATTTTGCAGACATAAAAAGCACTATTAGAAATTTATTTCCAAATGTTGAGCTCATGTTGCTAATTCTGTTTTAATATTAAGTATCTCATTTGGCAATTATATTTCAATAATGAAAAGGTTACCTCTACTGTAAGATAAATAATAAGGAAGACTCACTGGCTTCGACTTGATCGTTCAAATTTATGTGTCATTGGAGCTGTATTCTCAATTACGACCCAACAAACTGATTAAATATCAGCCAAGCATGAACAATAGCTTGCAGCTCGAATTTCTCCTTCCCATCCTACCTCTGAAAGCCTTTAAACCCTGGAATGTAATGTGATTCTTTTTCCTGGCATTAAAAAAACCACGAAAAAATTGTGTTTTTGACTCGTTGTCTACCGTTGCTGACAATGTACAAACCACTTGGGCCTTATTTCTCATCTGAGATCAGTGATCTATGGGGAAAGGTGTTTCTTAGTTGGGCAAAGGAATCATGGAGTCAGAGGCTTCTTCCTCCTCCCCTGAACTGCTCAGTTCCGTTCAACCAACATCGCTGAGCACCTACTCTATGCCAAGCCCTGACCTAGACCTAAGGCCCTAAAGAGAATTCCATAGGGAAAGAAAAACGACTTGCTGAACACATGCCTTACTCTTTGGAGTCCCCATGGTACCCTCTGCAGCTGCACACGTTATAGAATGCACAGTGTTGAAATGCCCTTTCCTGAGTGCTTCAGGGATAGAGGATGTGCCCTATTCATCTTTGCATACCTGCTGGGCCAGCTCAGAGCCTAGCATACAATAGACACTCAACAAATGTTTGGTGGATTTTAACGAATTGCCTGAAATTTTTTATGTTTTATTGAGTTCTCACAGCTGACCAGAAAGTGGCTCTTTAGTCTACACAGCCCTCAAAACAACTAAACTTGAGGGTTTCTAAGTCTCTTCCCAAGAATATAAGCATCTGAAAGCAGGAGCCATTCACCATTCATTCATTCAAAAGCCCTCAGGAAACTTTTGTTGGAAGAATGGCCGTCTTTTTCAGTGGTTCCTCTTGTATCTAGCACTAGTGTTCTACTGTTTGGGTTCCCTCAGGAGCTAACCCTAAAAAAAGGATTCAAATGCAAGTAGCATCTGAGAGTAAACTACCTACAGGCAAAGGAGTGGGGATGTGAGATAGGGAAGGGAAGGCCCCCAAGAATGGGTGTATTGCAGAATTGTGCCACCTGGTGGTGGGCAGGGGAGCTGGGGTATTTATACACCTGTCCATCAATTACTGGTTGGGGGCTGCTTCCAAGGGATGTTCATTCCTTTTTACTTCTGATCTGCTCTAAGTATGGGCAAAGCTGCCTTTAGAGGTCAGAAAAATCCTCAGGAGAAGAAAGTAGACTTGGAAGTTGGGCTGGCTGCACTGAAGTGGTCAGAGGGTATAAATGGGGCACCCACTGCAGCAGCTGTAAGTGAGGAATTGTAATCACATGATGATGTGGGATGCCTCCAGAACATTCAAAGGGAAAGTGTGAGACACTCATAGGTTTGGAGGTTAGATAAGAGGACATCAGAGATTCCTTACAGTACTAACATTCTAGAATGCCATGACTTCATGAAGCATACTGGCTTTTAAAATACAAATCATGTTCAGAAGAAAATCTCTTTGTCTTTGGGTTGAGCAAGTAAAAGACCCAGGGAGAGGTATGTGTGTGGCATGAGGGTGGCAGGGAATATGCAGACAGTTTGGTTCAATCATGCTGTCTCTAGAGAAACTGAGGGGCATTGATGGTGAGATAACCCATAGTCACGGAGAGACGGATGGCTCAAATCCTGACATAAGCGTTAGGGAGGTCCAATCACCTTGCTGGCCTCCACCAAATAATCTGATGTTTTACCAACCACCTATTTCACATCAGGCACTGTGTTTCACTCTTCACATATATTAATTTGTATTATTTAATCTTCACAGCAACCTTGGAAGATGTTATAAGGATACCATTTTGCAGATGATGAAACTGAGGTTCAGAAAGGCCCAGCAGTCCACACAAAACCAAGGTGGGAATGTGAATCTGTTTTTCATTCCGTGACCCTGTGGTGCCCTTCTCTATAGCTGTTCATCCACAGACCTTCAAAGGATGTGCCACCGGGCTCAGCTATGCAGTAAACAGTCCTGGCAAAGGATCTTTTTGCAGATTTGTGATTAAAGGCAAACAAGATAATCAGTCCCAGGACCAGGGGAGAGCAGTCCTCGCTCTCATGCATTCCTCCATTCACACGGCCCTGGAAACCTTTCAGTGTAGCAGTGGCCGTGGCAATCACTCTGCCGACTGCAGAATAAAGGGTCCTGTCTGGAAATGCAGTTATTTCCAAATAAAAGGTTTTTAAAAGACACACACATGATAGCATTTTTGGTTTTCAGAAACTGATGTTCCCAATGAGGACAAAATTAACTTTGTTAAAATGAAGATGATGAAGACAATGAAGAGATGGTGATGATGATGATGGTTGAAGATTGTGGTGATAAGCATGATGAATATATTGAGAAGGTGAAGATGCTGAAGACGAAGATGGTGATGATGATGGTAGCAGCAACCACCATTTTCTGAGCACATAAATGTGCCACTCACTATGTTGGTTACTTTATAGACATCATCTCTAATTATTACAATAACCCTGTAAGACAAAGCTTCCCATTTAACACACGAGAAACTGAAGCTCAGAGAAGTGAAGTAAACTGCCTGAGGTCACAACCTTAGGCATGTAAAAGGACTGATAGAGATTACTGCTTGAATTATTACTCCCAATCCTGTGCCTATTTATTTCATGTATTTACTCCTTCATTTATTTAAAAAACTTATTCATCTATTGAATGAATGTTTACTTGGTCTCAGATATTCCTATGGTACCTGCTAATCCCCATTTGTGAAGAAAATGCCACCATCCTCACATTAGGGATAAATGAAAATGAGGGTGAATTATATTCAAATCAAGATTTATCAGCCTGGCACAGTGGCTCATGCCTGTAATCCCAGAACTTTGGGAGGCTGAGGTGGGAGGATCACCTGAGGTCAGGAGTTGAAGACCAGCCTGGCCAACATGGCGAAACCCCATCTCTTCTTAAAAAATACAAAAATTACCCAAGTGCAGTGGTGTGCACCTGTAATCCCAGCTACTCAGGAGGCGGGCAGGAGAATCGCTTGAACCTGGGAGGCGGAGGTTGTGGTGAGCCGAGATTGTGCCACTGCACTCCAGCCTGGGTGACAGAGAAAGATTCCGTCTCAAAAAAAAAAAAAAAAAAAATCATGATGACTGTTTCTACAACTAGTATGAAAAGAGCTATCAATTATTTTTCAGCTCCTATAAGCTAATGCCAATTATCTGCTTCACTGTTAATTAATGTGGCAGTAAAAAGCTGCTTAGTAATTGGTTGATAAGGAGAAGAGTTGCCTTGTGCAACTCTGAAGCCTGTGCTCTAGGCAGGGGGCCCAGTGGACCAGGGTGGGTGGATACCAGGAAGAGCTCTTGAAGCCTCTTAGTGCTGGGCCAACACTGGGGAACAGACATGGCTGGACAGATGGGCAGTACTCACTACCTGGCTATTCCCTGGTATGGCTTGATAGGCAGGGGTGGGCCTCATTCTCTGACATTTACTAAGTCCCACTACCAGATACGATGGCACCCACCACGAAAGATACATTAACCACTGCTAGAACTATTTCACAGTTCAGAGAACTCAAATGACTTCTTTAAGGTCATTCAGTTAGAAAGTGGTGGAATTAAGATTCAACCTGATCTATGAGGTTTGTAAGTTTCCCTTAGAGTTGCCATAAATAGAGATATCCTTCCCATCCCATGTGTAGTGGGAAGGACAAAGATAATGAAGGACTTGGAGAAAGTTTGGAACAGGTCTGGTGGCCAAGGCACCTGGCCCAGTTCTGCCACTGACTTAGAATGTCCACCTGCCTGTAACATCTCTGTTGGCTGTGCCTCAGGATCTTTACTAGAATGAAAAGTGATTGGCCTGTGGCCTGTCTCAGTTCCATTCCAGCCTCCCTAGACTTCCAAGACCCTGGTTCACATATCGCTCAACTATTCTTTAACACATCTGATCATAAGAACTACTCTGGGAGAGAGGGGGGCAGCATGGGTGGTTTATGTAGTTTACATGGAAGGACTTATGATATTCTAAAGCTATTCACATCCAAGAAAACACATCTCTGGAGTAAGCATGTAACTCAATGGAAAAGTCAGATTTAAAATACAGAAAACTGGTTCATACCATAAAATCAGATATATGGCCTTGTACTCTCTCATTCCCTGCCTAGATCATCTGTGTACATTTTTTCTCCTCAATAAGAAGGTGAGCGGATTGAGAGTAGGGAATACATCCTCTGCTTCTTTTGCATCCTCCACAGACTCTAGCATAGCCCTGGGCATGGAAAGGGACTGACACACATTGTTGCTTGAATTATTACAAAGAGTAATGTTTCAGCTCTTGTGTATGGCGCCTTTATGTATTATTACTGCAGAGGTCACCTTGAGCAATACTGAGAATACTATCCTCATTTTCTGCAGAAGGAAATGAGGGCTCAGAGAAGCCAAACCAGGAAGCCACACACCAGGAAGCAATGGGTCTAGGCCTCTTAATTCTTACCCAGGGCTCTTGTCACCAGCCTCTTAGAGAGAGACCAATTCCTCCCTGAGAAGAAGAGGGAAGATGTTAGGAAATGCCTCTCTTGAAGACAGCAACACCCCTTGAAAAACCTGCCAGAGGCAGCATTTTGAGAATTGGCAAGCTCCTTTGGGAAACCCTGGAGGATGCCAGGGAAGAAAGGAAACTGATGGGGAGACTCTTCCAGTTCAAAGAACCCCCGCTTCTTGCCATAAGATTTGGCTAAATGCCCCTCTGTCTCTCACACTAGCCTGAGAATTCTCTGAGACAGGGTAAAGGTCATATTCATGTCTATTTCCCCTACCCCTATCACATCCAGGAAGACTTGGCATAACACTGGAATGAATGAATGAATGAGTGAGTGATTCAGTCTGCCAGAAGGGGACATCTAGAGGCTTTCAAATAGGTGTGGCCTAAGAGGCCCTAAGAATAGTTCTGTGCTTTTTAATAATAATTAATAATAATAGACATCCCCCTAGCTCCATGAAGTTTTGTAAACACTTCTGTAGGACAAGGATTATTATCTCAGTTTGGGAGATTTGCCCAAGGCCATGGAGACAGCATAAGTAGCCGTCATTTAATGAGCTTGCTGGTAATAGCTCATTTAGCCTTTGGCAAGGATAGATACTCTGTGGTAGGTATTATTATTATCTCTATTCTCTGGATGAGGAAACTGAGGTCGCAGAAAGTAGCCTGTGTAAGGTCACATGGGCAGTAATTTTATGTAAAGCCAAAAGGATCTGGCTCCCCAGTGTGGGCATTTGCTACTTACGGCTAATCTGCCTGGATCAACATTCCTGAAGCTTGGAGTGGGACGCCCTAATGAGGTGCTGTCAGGCTGACAACTCTTTCTGCTGAATGGAGGCTAATTGGGAATTTTACGGGAACAACAGAAACAAACCCAGTCTCTCGATTACAATGAGTGTGTCTGTGTGTGTGTTATGTGGCTGGCTCTGGGTCACATGCATACTGCTTGTGAGTGTATGTGGGGGAGTGTGTGTGTATGTGTGTCTACTTGCCTTCCCTAAGGCAAAAATACAACAGACCCATCCAGGTCTCTTTTCTTAAATATTCCTAGATGCTGTAAGCCTTCAATTCTCTGTGCTCCAACGAGGGCAATGATGTCAGTGATCACAGCATGTGTGAGCAGGATTCAGGGCAGTGCCTGGCCAGGTGTGAACGCGAGGGCAAGTGTCCCAATTCTGAAAGAAATTACAGGTGGTATATTTGATTTCGTTTTGTACAACATTCATTAAGCGTATTCTACCAGCCCTACATGACCCTGGGTATGAGGCCAGAAGTAGTTAAAAACGTAACAGTGATTACAGTAAAACCAACTTGGCACTGTTATCTCAGGGAGAAACAAAAGCAAATGTGTGCAGATGGAATTCAAGGCAGAGCTCTTTCTGACAGTGATCAGGTAGCAGGGAACTAAGAATCGCCCAAGGAAGTGAGTGGAAGGAAGGCTTATCAAGAGCGCCATGGACACAGTGCATAGGACTCTTTTCTACCAAAGGCATCTGGTAGGAAAAGGAATTGAGCAGGGAGGACATCTTACAGCCCTTCAAAGTCACATTTTGGAGAGATCAGGTGTCCTAGAGCCTAATCAGTGGTGTCAGAAGTAGTACTTTTAGTACTTTTTTGAATATCTGCTTTGGGTCAGGCACTGTTGGGTCCTTTCTATGAATTATTTCAGCTACTCCTCACAACAAGCAAAAAAGGGGATTATTAGTCCAGCTTCACAGAGAAGGGATTCAGTGACTCCTTGTTAGGTTGAATGAAGTACTGGGTGGTCTGATCCCCAAACCCTACAGAGTGGCTTCCTTCACAAAATGAATTAATCCAGATGATCATGTAGCAGAAAAGCCAGCTTCTTGGACTCTGGTAAAAGGGCAAAACAAATAAATTCCCTGGGATCCTTCCATCCAAAGAACCCTGTGCAAAGCTGGCCACTCTATATAGATTCTAGTAGAGAGAGAGAGAGTTCACGTGAGTGAGTGGGCTAGGGAGGCAGTGAGATCTGTGAATCAGTATTCTGGGTGTTCTAGTACTTCCTACTGAGGGCCTACACACTCCCATGTGTAATTTAAGGGGTTAAGTCCTGAGTGTGAAGGCAGAGAAGGAGTAAACGTGGGCTGAACAAGAGACTTAAACTCGGAATTATCCAGACTTAAAAGTTCTAAAAAGGAATGCTGTAAAATTTAGGGGAAGAGGATAGGGCAGAAAATGTTTCTAACAGTAGGTTTGTGGTTTGTGGCTTTCCTTCTGAAACCACAGGGGGCTAGCAATTCAACCCAAATTAAAGTAGAGCCCAAAGATTCACGCAGTCACCAAGTTTCTGACCCGGAAGAGTCCTGGAGATCCTAAGTCCGGATTCCCATCTCCATTTCTAAATGAGGCTGAAATTGGGGAACGTGGACTTTCCCTGGATCACACAACTCTTCTGTGGCAGAGCCAGGATAAGACACTCTTTAAGTCAGTCTAGTAGTTTTTGGCTGAGAGCGACATAGGTTAGGTGGCCACAGGGCCTACACCCTAGAAGCCCATCCTTTATATTCCATGTCACTGTGCCAGAAACTGGCATTCTCAGCTGCATCTTTAGTTTCCTGCCTTCCCAAAAGCTCTGAGAAGCTGTGATTTGTGCATTGGTGCACATGATGCTTTCCTTTGCTCAGTCTTGTTCCACACAGTCACCTCCTCTCAAACCCATCTCTCTCATTTCCTTGGACATTTCTTCTCTGGCCTTCTTTGAATATCAGCCAGCCTACGGCTTTCCACAGGAGACATATTTCATTCAGGCATTCCCTGAAAAGTGTTTACTGGAGATCTGTCAAGACTCCACAATAGTTAGATCTATCTGTTCACCTGGGGCCTGCTGGGCTACAGGCTTGTGTTAGATTCTTGACACCAACTGAGCCTCAATTCAGCCCCCTAACACTTTTGCAGTGTAGGTACTACGAAGCCCATTTTACAGGTTAGGAAACTGAGGCTCAGTTGGGTTCACTCACAGGAAGGTCACAAAGCTAGCACATGGAAGAACCTCAAACCCCGAGAAGTCATAGATTGTAGTGGTTAAAGGTCTGTTAGGCCAGACAGTATGGATTTGAAACCCAGCTCTGCCACTGTGTGACTGTGTGACCCTCGGCAAGTTACTTAAGTTTCCTGTACCTCAGTTTCCTCACTTGTGAAGTGGGGATAAGTAACAGAGTAGTTGTAAAGATTTAGGGAGAAGATAAATACAAAGCACTGAAAACACTGCAAGAGCCCAATAAACATGAGTTGCTATTATTACATTATCTCAAGACTATGTACTTTCCACTATTTAATGCTGCTCAAACCTGTCTGAAGTATGCTTGTCTTAGGTCAGGTTCCCTGGGAAATCAACTCTGAAGTGGAGATTGCTGGCAGGAGGCTTCTTGCTCTCATGAGCATCCCCTGTAAGGGAGGGAGAAAAGCAGAACTGGGCAGAGGGAGAACTTGAGCTGCAATGCGGCTGCAACACAGGCCTCAGCCAATCTTTTCAAGAGCTCTGGAGCTGGGCTGGCCTTTCAGAGAGCTGTCTCAAACTGGGTCAAGAAGGTTGGGTCTTTGTAATCCTCACTCCTACTCCTACCTTTCCCATGGAGGACTCACTGGTGACAAGCTGCCTCCAGAGATGGGTCTTAACCTTGGGCTGGGCAAGACAGCTCCTTTCAGGGGAAGACAATTCTCATAGAATGAAACTGCTGTGGGCTGTGAACTGTTGGTCTTGGGTAGAATCTGGGTGATACACCACAGCATCCACTACAATCTTGAATAGCAGAAGGGTAGGTATTCCCTGCTCTCCAAGGCAAGGTTGGTGTTAGCATAGTTTCAAAGATACTGTGTGGGGCACTAGTTAACACGCAATTTTTTGAGTTCTGTTTTAAAAGTATTGTCAGTCACAGTCTCTGGGTAGAGGGCTCAGGACTCCAAGTTTAACAAGCACACTAAGTGGTACATGTGCACCATTAAGCATGAGCACCAGGACCCTAAAGAGTATTAAGAAATTGGCCATAAGTGGTCATTTCAATAAATTCTCATCTTAAGAATTTACTCACATTTTGTACCCTTTCAAAACATAGTTTTTAATACAAAAATATTTTCCCCTCACATCTTCAGAAATACAGGCCATCGTTATCTCTCTGTCAATCTCTGCACAGGCCCGAGAATATTCTCATCCCAGTTTCAGAAGGCTGGCTGCCTCTTTTTGTCTATCTTTACTACCTGCTGGGGATGCAAACAAAGTAAGATCCAGCCTCTACCCTCAAGGAGCTCAAAGTCTAGTGGAGAGCTAATACACAAGGCATCTTCCAGAACTGCAATCTTTCCCCTGGCCTCCTCTGCCTGCTAGATTCCCCTGCTTTCAAATGTGTTTTCTGGGAGCCGAATAACCAATGCTCTTATGGAGTTAGCAAATTTGTTTTTCCCAGGACTGCTACCTCCCCACCCTCAATCAATTTATTTGTGTCTGAGGGCAGTGTATGGCTGGTTTAGTTTCTCCTCTGTCCATGTTCTCTACTTTCTGAATCATTAAATTGTTCTCGTCCAAATACAGCCATCTATTTCATCTTAGATGCTTGGCTGTCTTGGAAACCCAAGAGTCCCTGGGGGAGTGGAAGGCCCAAGAGAACTGAGTGATTTAGAACTCCTCAAAACCAGGCCTCAACATTTCTCAGTCTCATTCCCGAGGGGCCTTCACAGTTGGAATCTTAATTCAGAAAGTGCCTTCCAAGTTGGAAGGCAAAAGAAACAGGGGGAGGGCATAAAATGGGACAAGAGTGATTTGGTATTTGTGACAAGTAGCTTTCTCTATCCAGGTGGACTCTTCTCCAGGAATCCCTATTAATAACATATTCACTTTGGTAACAGCTTTCATTTTGAGAAATCCCCAGGTCCTTTATGGGGAGAAATCACATCACCTGACAATGAACTTGATCTGCTGAACAGGGTAAGTTAACAGCTGTTAAACAGGTGCACTGCTCTAGCCCAAGGAAAGGGAGGTTTAGGGCCTTGGAAGGATCTAGGGGAAGGTAATAGGCAGAACCCCAACCGGTTCAATGGGAGGCAATCAGAATCCGCCCTGGATTAAAAGCAAGATTACTGTCTACTTTGCTTTCGGCAATCAGGCATGTAATCAGAGGAAGAGACTAGGAAGCGGAGAGGAACTCGGGGCCAGAGCTGGTGTTGACTGAGCTTTTCATGTACCAGGTTACTGTGCTAAGCCACTTACATGGATTATTTGATTCCTCACACTGATGGAAGGATGTAACTTCTGATATTATCCCCATTATACATAAAGGGAAATTGAGCCTCAAAGAAGTGAAGGGACCAGCTCAGGTTTACCTGGTGGGTAAGGGGAGCCCAGGTTGGGTTCCCAAGTCCTCACTTGGAATCAGGAAGTCTCAGAAGCCCTCTCTCACTGCCTTGGCTGAGATGCTAGGTTGGGAGCCACCCTGGCCTAATTCTATGGGAATGTTGTGCTGCTATCAAAAAACTAAAGAGTCATTTTGGCTGGACATGCCACCAACGAAACTCAGCAGCAGGCAGGAAAGAGAGACAGCCCCTCACTGGCTATCTGGCAGCCTGTCCTTCTCAGGGTGTCAGTCCTCAGTCCCTCTCCAATTTTAGGAATTTCCTTGAGCTGCATGCCAAGCAGAGTGGAGTCGTGTGCCGCTCAGGCGGGACTCTTGGTGGATGATTTATGGGCCCTGGATCCTTCCACAATCCCCAGGAAGGAGTGATCCTTCTTACTTACCACCCAGCCCAGCCGACTCCTGTCAAACAGGCTCGGCAGACCTCCTTAAACGGCAGTAATTCTTCTACCAGGAGGAAGCCAGAGTGACAGATTTCTGATCAAGATCCAGCATCCCTGAGAAGCCTCTCAGCAGGCCCCCGCCAAGGCCCTGCTGGATATAGATGGGGCGCAGGATGGAAAGTACCAGAGAGACCCAGGAGACAGAGGCAAAAAGAGAAGTGAGACAGAGAGAAAGTAGGGGGAAGGCAGAGAAGGACAGAGAAAGAAGACACGAAGGTTGATAAAGGGACATATATGTGGTTGATTGATTATTTGATGAAAGCCTGCCCTTCCCACCACATTGTAGGGACCACGTCTTGTTTTGCTTACTCTTGTATCCACAGCACCCAGCACAGTGCCTGACACGGAGGAGGTGCTCGTAAGTACTTAGTGAATGGCATCACAAATAAAGAGATGTAAGAATACAGACAGCACAAATTCTGGCACATAAGAGGAGCTCAGTAAAGGCTTGCTGACTGACAAAATGCCTACATACAGATAAAGTACTTGGGGCAGGGGAGATACCCAGTTTTCAGGACAGGAGCCCAAGTAGATTCACTAGGGGAAAGAAGTATTGAGAGATGAAGGATCACAGGCAACAGCTGCACCCAACAGAAGGTCCAGGCTAGGGTCTGAACCTGGGAATTTACAGCCAGAGTTGGGAGTCAGCAGGGAAAAGAGCTTTCTCACAGGCACCAGGAAGCCAGCAGCACACCTTCAACCTCAGGATCAGAGGAGGAGAAGGGCAATCAGTGGTAGAGTAGAGAGTTCAACCCTGCTGTCTCAGAATCCAGCACCGATCCAGGCATGCAATGGGCAGGCAGCAGAAGTTTGCTTAATTAGTGAATGAGTACAGAATTGGGGGATGAGAAGGTCAAGGTGAGGGGTTTAGGACTCTATCTGGGGAAGGACAGTGTGACTTGTGAGGTGGGCACAGAGGCTTAAAGGGGCATGCTGGGCTGCACATACCCTCCCTTAAGACTTGGTGCCTCTGGGCAAATGTGAGTGAACGTTGCTTCTACTTTCATGCTATGGCATTGGTTCTTAACAGGAGCAATTTTGCTATCCAGGGGGACATACAGCAAAGTTTGGAGATCATTTTGGACTGTCACAACTTGGGGAAAGGGTTACTGGCATCTAATGGGGCAGAGCCAGGGATGCCGCTAAACATCCTACAATGCACAAGACAGACTCCACAACAAAGGGTTGTCTGGCCCCAAATGTGAGGGTTGAAAAGCCCTTTTCTATAGCCTATGGGAGTACCACTGCTTCCTTGATCCTGAATCTCAGGCCTCATTTAGATGTATTTTAGTCACCATAATTAAGATCACTACCATCAGTAAAGATTTACTGAGTACTGACACATATATAAGTAGATACCTACCGTCTTGTACTTCTGTTCCTTAAAACAGATGACAGTGGTTTGGCATCCAGAGAAGGCCAATGGGAACACAATCCATTGCACAGTCCAGCTGGAGATGTGAGATCACACCAGTATCACCCTGAGGCAGGGCACCACTGTACCCTGAGTGGGGGCACCAGACCAGGGACTTCCCTTTAGCCTTCTGGAATTTGGAACCCTGAATGTAGACCTGGAAGGGTCCATAGGAGCCTCTTGTCCCCCTGCTTTATCTTACAGGTGAAGCAGCTGAAGTCTGAGAAGAAAATGACTGTCCAGGGTCACAGGGCAAGTGCAGGCCTGGGAGCACAGATCTCTGGACTGCCAGCCTAGTGCTTTTTCTATGAAAAAGAGCCTCTGGTGATGTAAGTTTCTAAAAGGCATCTGCAGCAGTGAGAAGTGTGTGATAGGCATGAATGACTTGAAAGCCTTTCAAACGTCCAGGTAATCAGGTGCCGTTCCCTTTAGACTGACCACTGCTCAGGGAGCCAGGGACTAATAGAAGGTTCTGGTGGGCATCTGTGGTTCATTCACCTTCAACAGAAAGATAATTGCTTGGAGATACTGTATTTAAGCATTCATGGGGAACCCCCCAAGATCCAAAGACCAATATGACTTTATAAAAGTTAGGATATTTATCCCCTAATGTCCCAAGGAAAGGCGGTACTATTAAATAAAAAGATGAGCACCACAAATAGGGACCGATATTTTTTTCCCCATTCCTCAAGCCCCTGATAATTATTTTCAGGATAAAAAGTTGTTATTCACTTGTCCAGGGAGAACATGCTGGTGACTGGCTTATTTGGAGTGGAAATTAAAGAGCATAGGCTCAGCCAGAAAAGTGGGGTCATCTAACAAGTCACAGAGCAGTAAAATTCCCTCTGCTCCTCAACTTCCCTCCACCTAACCACCTCCGGAGACTGTTCCTGCAGCATCACCCTCTAAGGCATTTTTATCCCCACTCCCCAGGGAAGAACTAAATCTGCACCACTCGATGGCCTACTAGATATCTATGCCAACCCTCCAGTATGTAATGAATTTGTTTATTGAGTCACCCTTCTTCCCCTCTTAGACTGTGAGATCCATCCCTAGTGCTTGGCACAGGGACAGTCATACAGCAGGTGCTCAATAAGTATTTGTTGATTTGTCAAAACCAGGTTCCTGGTCAAGTATGAGAGGTGGTACCCCAGGGGAAAATGTGCATACCAGAGGAGAAATGGGGTATGTGTGCAGGGAAAGAAGAATTAAATTCTGTTTTCATGTCCCGATTCTACCAAGAAGGAAGAATGCTAATATTTCCTGATCTCCTATTCTGCACAAGGCACTCACAGGGTTAGTCCTCCCGACAATGCTGTGAACAAAGTATTATGGTCTCTGGTTCACTGATAATGAAATGGCTACTAGAGCGCTGGGATTACATGGCGCCAAAGCACAAGTTTTCCTGGTCCATCCACCAAGCTGTGTCTTGCATCATAAACAGACTATTTCCAATGCGTCAATAAAACCTGAGGATGCCAACTTGCACAGGTGGGAATTTGTCCCATAAGAGCTTCAGTGCATGGATTTTCTCATATTTAACATGGACACTTAGTAAAAGTAGCTGGTTTTGCTATCAGAGCACTAGAAGTCTATTTTTAAGCAGATATACATAAATAAATAGACTTGATTTGATTTGTGAACTTAAGATTTATGAAGTGATTTATTTGGAAGGTCCTAAAAAGATACAAATAAACTATATTTTGCTAAGCACTTAATGAATTGACTTTAGTGTTTAAATTCCCTGGAATCAGCTCTATTTCAAAAAATCTAGGGCTTACCACAATCATTAACCATAGGAGGCATTTAGTATAACGGAAACAATACAGGATGGAGCGTGAGAAGAGTAGGGTTGGGTCACCATGCTGCCTTTTAGGAGCTGATTCTCAGTTTTCTTATCTGTAAAATGGGAGTAATAACACGCAGCTCATTCAGGTCTCTTTTGAGGACATGGAGGCAAAAGCATTTTTGTAAACTGCAAAGCGACATACAAGCATTTTTACAGTTGTAGAAATTTCAGCATTTTATGTCCACTTATGAACGTTCAATTTCAAAGAAGCTTTCATCATGTACATGGAAAAGTTAAAATAAAACTACCACCCTGAAGAGTGTAGCGTGGTCAGACCACTTCTGCATGTCAATTTCTGAGTTCACTGTCTTTCCTCTCCCACTGCATGCTGGGGCTGAGAGGGCCTTGCAATTTGTAGCATCGTTAACTAGCGTAACCACAGATGCTATTCGGCTGCCTTATGAAGGCGCAATCCTTATTAACCTCCAGCATTCAGAGGCACACGCTGGAGGTCCTGCTCTTGTTGTGAGGATAATTACAGACATTTTTAGCTTTCCAGGATTTTTTTTAAAGAACAAAATGTTCTGAAGAAATCTGAAACCACCATGTAGAAAATATTGTGGAAGTTTAATTAAAAATTTTTTTTAAAAGGTATCTATGGGGCCTAAAAAGCATCTCAAAACTGTCTTTTGGAACACTGTATCTGTAAGATGCTAATGGATGCTCCATAGAAAGCTGTCTGTGGTCAGATGGGCCTGGAAAAGGCCAGGATGACAAGGTGAACGCATGGCTGTGGAACTGGCAGACGTGGACCATGATGATATGCACAGACCTCTAAGAGGTGAGCAAAGGGTCTCAAACTACCTGGAAACCTCTATTCCTCAGGACATCTGGGGAACTAGTTTTTCACAGAACTTTCAGAACCTCTGCTTAAAACTGGTTTTCACACAGTGCTCAGCAGGATCCCAGAGGCTCCTGGAGGGAGTCTAAGGAGCTACAGAGGACTGGGGCTAAGGTCCCCTTGTTCATTGCAGAGCAGATCCCCTAAAAACTTGAAAAAGTACTGCTCTAGAACAGGTAGCGACATGAGGCCTTTGAGTCGGCCTAAACCTTATTGTTAATCTTCAGACCACAATATTGCCTCTGCTTTTCTGAGCCAAGCAGTACAGAGCACAGTCACAAGATTATATCTGATTCCGGGTTCACTCCTCCCTTAACCTTGGGCAAGTTCCTTGACCTCCCCAGCCTCTGCTGCTCGGCTGTGCAATGGCCATGGTGCTCACCTCGCAGACTCCACAGGGGACACGACTGGCACTCAGCAGAGGCTCAAGAAACAACACCCCCTGCATCCCAAATATTACTTTGTAGCTTTTATTTTTTATTTTATTTAAAAATTCTCAGCTCACCATCAGTGAAGCCATTTGCACCCTACAGCTCTGTGTCACTCTGCTGTGTCACTCTGCTGTGCCCGTGGTAACTTACGTCTCTTCATCCTGCCTTTGTCATTCCTCCTTAAAACAGTTTTTGTCTATTTTTCTCATCACACAAGGGATACACATTCCTTGTAGAAGATTTAAAAAAAATTCAGACAAGAAAAAAAAAGAAGGAAAACAAAACAAGACAAAATCGTCCATAATTCCACCACTTGGAGCTATCTTGTTAACACAAAAACATATTCCTTTTCAATTTAAGCTCATCTCAGAAATGTCTGTGAAGCTTCCTGGGCTTATTCTATGCTATGTTGTTAAACTTACATTAACCCAAATCTCCCATTCTTCTTTACTTTTATCTTTCCTACTTTCTGTTTCAAAAATAATTCTAGCATATTCACATTTGAATTCCAACAATACAGGACAAGCTGAACACAAATACAAATCCTCCTTCCCTCCTTCCACTTCATCCATCCCACTCATCTCCCAAGGAAATCACTGTTAAATATTGTATTTACAGACATTTTCCTATTTATTTTCATATTATAGTCAGTCCTGATGCTTAAAAACATAAAATATGATCTTAGATCTACTGTTTTATTTCTCAAGCCTCTTGAATCATCGTTTCAGTGTATCTGGCCTTAAAACTAAACCTAGTATTTTCCCTGAGATAACTTTCTTCAAAGTCTAGAGCAGTGCTGCTTGGTTTCGGTGTGTATGAGGTACTTGGAGAACTTGTTAAAAAGCAGAATCTGAGTCAGTGGGGTCTGGAGTGGAGCTGAGATTCTGCATTTCTCATCAGCTCATGCTATAGGTTCCCTGGAGCACTTTGAGGAGCAAGGCTCCGGGACACTCATCCACCCAAGGCAGGCATTCATCTCCTTTGCTTACATAAACTTCACGATGAGGGCTGTTCCTGTGTATCTCAGGCACCTGCATCACCAGCTGCCTTTGACTGGCTAGACTTAAGCCCAATGCACAAGTCTCCCTCAAGATTTGGGGTAGCTGTTGGTGTGGAGTTCCTTGGAGTTCTGGCTTCCCAAATAAAAGGGAACTTGGTGTTCAGGCATCTTCTGCATGTGGCAAACATCCAGAGGAGCAGCAGACATCATGACCAGTGTACCACACTCCTGAGAGTGTGGCATGGTACTGGACCAAAAGACAGCTAAGGGAGCAGCAGTGAGGGGCTTTAGCCCTAAGCGGGGAAAGAAGTCAGAAGAAGCACAGCAAGATGCAGATACCCAAGTTTAGCGAAAGTGGTCAAGTACTTGTCGACAACTGAGTTGAAGTGGTAGGTGGAGCCTGAGAAGTGGAGATGGGTGAGTCAGTGAAAGAATATACAGTCAAGATGCATTCTGACAAAGGACATCTGGAGTGAGGATGAGTGCAGGTAGGAAAGGGGCAACTGTATTACAACATCTTCCAGGAGAGCAGGGATAGTGTGGAGTGGTGCTGTGCAGGTGGGCCAGCTGCCTGCTCCTCTAACTTCAAATGTGGTCCCTTTAGGAGGCTCTCTTGCTGTTAGCTGCTGCACATATGAGGCAGCCCTCAACTACATGGCCAGTTTCATCCAGCATAGTTCTTAAGCCACAGCCCTTCGGCACTTCATAGTGACCCTGTTCTTAGGTCGAGATCCTGGTGGCAGTGCCTTAGGAGTTAACCCGATGGCCAGATTTCTCATGCAACTGGAGGGTCTAATGAGAATCCCCTTCTACTGCTATACTCCAAGAATCAAAGAGCTGGGATTTCTGATTGGTTAGTGATCAAATAATGAGGGTCTAGAAAACAAATTCCTTACAATTTTCACAGTTAAGCACATCATATTTCATTTTGCTTCATTTTTTTAAAGCTGTTTGTTACTAGAGCTTAAGTCCATACCCTTTGGGAGAAATTCTTCCCTAATCAACCACCATGTCTCAAATTTGCTTTGCTGATGTGTAAGAGACTTTTCTCCATGATGTGTCTATTAATACCTTTTCTCCCAAATAACTGAAACCTGCCCAAGAAAGCCCATGGACACTTATTTACACAGTTTTCATTCAAATCCATCAGGATATCCACAGCAAAGAATGTAACGGGCAAGGGAACTAAAAATATGTATTTCTAATAAACTTTCATGAATTTGACCTGCATGAGAATCATGAGAAAGACTTCTTTCCTAATCAAATCAGAATCAGAGTACTAGAAAATGATTCCTATGGTGGAACAGAGAGAAGAGCTTGCACTCAGAACCAATGCTTGACAGTCAGTCTGTGCTCTAAGATGCCTTCTTTTTATGAAACATCTCCAGGAAAAGCCTAACAAGGACATTTGGCCAGACCATCCTACCCAGAGGTCCTGCAAAGTCAAAGCTGGACAAAGGGCTGGAGACAACCATCGCCTGGGACATCTGTTTTGTTCATCATTGTATTCCCAATATCTAGCATAGGGCCTGCCTAGAGTAGGTACTGTACGCATTTCCCTTGCCTGGGTGAATGAACGGATACATGGATGAGAGAACGATCACCTCTAAATCATTATTTCCAGGACCTCTTATTCAGCTCCAGGTGTCTAGTAATTATGTCTACTTAGATGCCTCCCAGGTGCTTCAAACTCATCACATCTGAAATTCTAACTCATCAAGTGCCACCTGCTGTCCCTGCAAACTACACCTTGGGGACTCTGGAATTTCAATGCCATCTTTAACTGTCTGTACTTCTCTTCCTTACCTTCTTCATCTACCAAACTCCCAGTATAAATGTTACCTTTTCTCCAATGCCTTTCTTGGACACATCTTGCCTGCCCCTCTTCACGGGCCTTCTTTCTTATTTAAAAATAGATTTGAGTTTGAGGTGATAACTTTGATTTTTTGTGAACAGGGAACAGAGGCTGAGCCACACACACAGGCAGCTGAGCTCTCTCTGAAGGGCAGAAACTCCTTTTTTTCTCTTCCATCTCATCTCTGTTGCCTTTCTAGCTGCGATAAGACAGAACCCTATTTGGGGGAAACACAGAAAGCCAAGACCTCTGGGCACTAACTGCAGAAGTTCAAATCATGGCTTAGGAAAAAAAACATCTTAAAACTATGCAAGAGTTTTTAACTTGGCAGGTAGGTTGCAAGAAGCCTAGTCTCACAGAAGGGAAAAAGCCAGGGAAAGGAAAAAGCTTTCATAATGATGGTTCTGCTTTCAGGTGTCACAGTGGAAAAGTAAGGTTTGAAACTTCTGATGTCGTCCACTGACTGCCCAAAGACCACCAGGATTACATCTAGAGTGACAAAAAAGTTAAATGTATTTAGCATGCTGAAGCAAGGGAGAATGTACCCTAGGGCAGCCTCAGGCACTTGGTGGTGGTAATGGCTTGTGTTGGATTATTCTAAAGAGAACGCAAAATGTTCTCTTGAAACTTGGGGCCCTATTCTTCCTGCTTAAATAGCTGTATCTGCTTTTTAAGCCCTGTCCCCTTTGCCCAATTTTCTAGCTAGGTGAAGAAACAATCCTTAAGCCCTACCCAGAGCAAAAATGTTTTTGTGATTTGCAGCATCTGTGCCTGGTGCTCTGCTGAGTCGTGCCCGCTTGCCTCTCAGCCTCAAAGGGTTTTTGGTGTTGTGGTGACATCAGAGTGAATGCCACCGACAGAGGACAAATCCCAGCCCCACACTTGCCATACATCAGCACAGCTGTCAGCCTGGCTCACATTTCAGAATCTTTCAGGAAGCTGTGAGATGCAGAAAGAAGCCAGTTTTAGGCTCTGTGGGCAAGATGATACCTTTTGACTTATAAACTGCAGATCCTCAGATGTGGATGTTGTCACAGGAGTGAGTGTGTTGATCCTGCACATGGTCCCCAGTAGAGCTCCTCTATAGAAAAGAACCCTTTCATCAGCGGATGGGCAGGAACCCCTCAGAGGGAGAGGTAGACACCCAAGCTTTCAGTTAAGACATCTATAGCAAAGGGAGGGAGAGCATTAGGACAAATACCTAATACATGTGGGGCTTAAAACCTAGATGATGGCTTGAAAGGTGCAGCAAACCAGCATGGAACATGTATACCTATGTAACAAACCTGCACGTTTAGCACATGTATCCCAGAACTTAAAGTAAAATAAAACAACAAACAAACAAACAAACAAAATAATACCTCTTATAAACCGTGAAAGAATAAAATGAAATGGAAATGTATCTAAAGCATTCAACATGGTGTCAGGCATGTACTCAGTGCTTGCTAATGCTAGCTTATATTATTCTGATGAATCGGATTAGCAAATGAAAATTCACCTATTCACTGAATCTGTTGGGGACCACTACTATATTCTAGCCAAAATAAAAGAGTCAAAGTGATTTGAAAAAAAGACTTCTATAAAAAGCCACCAGCCAGCTAGAGCAATCCGAACAGAACCTCTACGTGTCTCTATTCTCCTTTTTCTCCCTCCTAACCCTGGAAGTCTTTCCTGAGGACTGAGTGCAGACCCAGTGCTTGGACGTTGGGAAGTAACTTCGCCTCTGAGCTTCAGTTTCTTTTTCTGAAAAATGGGAGTAATAACATTGACCTAAAAGAGTTGTGTGCAATTGAAGAGACAAAGAATGTAAAACATAGTCTGCAAACCTACAAAAGGTGCTCAGCTCAGTCTCAACCACTATCCCCTTCTCCCTCTTTCTCACTGACTGCCTTTGTCCAGCCTCCAGGAGCAGCCAGCCTCTGGCCTCCTGCCTCCTTTCTGTACCAGCCCAGCAACCTGAGTCACACTCTGGGTTCAGTCCCAGTCTGCTTAGCTGAAGTCTGGTGTTTGCTGCACTTACTATTCCAGGCACCCTGTGATTTACTTTTCTAGTGAGTTAATTGCAAAATCCATATGGAGTGGAGAGAAAACATCAACCCAAGCTTGCCATGAAAAGCAGGGGAACAGAGGAAGTTTTCCATCTTGGCCAGCACAGCCTGGAGAGGAGGCAAGGAGGGAGGACGATGCTGTTGCCCCACTTGCCAAGCTCAAGGCAAGTCACATGGTATTCAGGCCTCCTTACTCCCCCTTTGTTTTTTCTCTCATCTAATTAGACAAAAATCTAAGTTTTAGAAAACCATTGTGGGTATAAAGTATAGGTGATCAAATCTCAGTGTGCCTAAGAAGCACCTGGGAAGTTTATTTAAAATTCAGATTCCCAAGCTTCACCCTCCAGAGTTGCATCCAGTAAGTCTGGGCGCAGCCCCAGAACTTGCATCCTGCTTGTGCCCAATGCAGGTAATCCACAGACCAAGGGTTAAGAAACGAAAATGCAAAGGGAAGGGCAGTAACTCATGAGTTAGAAGAATTTAAGATTGGTTATTGGGCAAGTCATTTGTCATTCTCTTTTTTTTGAGACAGAGTCTCTTGCTGTCACCTTGGTTAGAGTGCAGTGGCACAATCTTGGCTCACTGCAACCTCTGTCTCCCGGCTTCCAGTGATTCTCCTGCCTCAGCTTCCTAAGTAGCTGGGACTACAGGCACCTGCCACTGCACCTGGCTAATTTTTGTATTTTTAGTAAAGATGGGATTTCACTATGTTGGCCAGGCTGGTCTCGAACTCCTGACCTCAGATGATCCGCCCACCTCGGCCTTCTAAAGTGCTGGGATTATAGGCATGAACCATCATGCCCGGCCTTATTTGTCTCTTGAAGCCCCAGATTTCTTATCTCTACAGCAGGAATGAGAATACCTATCTCACAGGAACATTGACAGAATAACAGATATTGAAATCCCTTAACACAACTCTTGGCACATTGAAGGCATTCAAAAAAAAAAAAAAAAAAAAAAAAAAAAAAAAAAAAAAAACAATTTACTTTTTTTTTTCCTGGAGAAAATTCTTTCTAAAACTGGCCCAAGGCATCTTCACTGATGAATGTGAATATATTTTTGTATCTGTTTACAATCTACAACATCCAAAGAGTGGCCTTTGGGGACGCAGGTTCTTGTTTTGAAATCACTTTGAAGATGAAAAGGTGTCAAATCCTCCAGAGACTTGGTTGGTGGAAGTTAAAACAAATATTTACTTTAATTTGGTGAGTTACAATTTATTAAAGGCTTTTGGAAAATGAAAGTACTATTTACGTTGTCACAAGGGACCCAACAGTTTGGAATAGTTTGTAGTTAATTCATTCATTTGTTTAAGAAACATGTACTGAGCACCTGGGTGCCAGCCCTCTCAGGGCTCAGGGTCTGAACAATGATAGTAACTTGGTTCTCACCACAAAAGGGGCTATAGAAGCCCAGGGAGCAGTGACTTCCCTCAGCCGGAGGGTCTGGGCCTTAGGAAGGTGATCAGCAGGAAATTACTCCATTTTGAAAGCACCCAGATTTATACACAACAGACCTGGTACCAAGAGAAGTGTAACTTAAAATCCCTGGAGGTTACCCCTACACCTTTAATTTCTCAGACACTTGGGAAGGGTAGGCAGACTCTCTTCTAAGCTTTCAGGCCCCAATATCCAAGTGCTTCATAGACACCTGGCTTTAGAGCTTCCACAGGTACTTCAGACTCAACAATGTCTAGCACTCAGCTTATTACTTCTCTCTACAATCATGCTCCAGCATTTCCTTGCTGCATCCACACAGTTACCCTGCTGTGGTCAGAAGGAGGTGGGGTCTTCGGGAGGTGATTAGCCCAAGAGGGCTCTTCCCTTATGAATGGGATTAGTAACCTTATAAAAGAGGCTTAAGGGAGCTTGTTCTCTCCTACCATGTGAGGACACAGAAGGCACCATCTGTGAAGCAGAGTGCAAGTCCTCACCAGAAAATGAATCTATTGGTGCCTTCATCTTGAACTTCCCAGTCTCCAGAACTGTAAGCTATAAATTTCTGTGGCTTGTAATTTACCCAGTCTAGGATATTTTGTAGCAGCCTGAAGGGACTAAGACATGCCCCAGTCAAAATCCAGGCCACAAACCTGTGTCCATTTCCTTTCCTCCAACCCATATCTATTTAGTTACCAAATTTTAATCATTTCTTCCTGCTAGGTACCTCTTCAATCTGTCTGCATGATTACTATTCAGATTCCGGGAGCCACAATCTGTCTCTATCTCTCCTCTGTCAGGTAGAACCAGGGTGATTTTCCTAAAATATGTAGG
Source organism: Rhinopithecus bieti (assembly GCF_001698545.2). NCBI lineage: Eukaryota > Metazoa > Chordata > Mammalia > Primates > Cercopithecidae > Rhinopithecus > Rhinopithecus bieti. The sequence continues at coordinate 1,141,721 of NW_016812346.1, read as the reverse complement.
ATCATATCCTTCCTAGAAAGCTTTTCAGTAGCTTTCCCTCCCTACAGAATAATGTTCTAACACGTACATGTGTTGCCCAAGCACGTCTTGCCACAAAAGTCACCTGCACTGAGCTCCCTCAGTCACACAGTACATGCATGTATGAGCATGCCATGACATATCCTGGCTGGACTGCCAGCAACCCCACCCCAACCTGGGATATTCCAGTGAATGGCTCCCTCCTCTCAGAGCTCACATCATAATTCCTTTTCCCCTTCTCCAACACATTTTTTTATTCCCTCAGCTGTTAGTTAGGTCTGTTCACTTGTCTCTTCTGCTAGATAGAAACACCTCAGAGGATAATGTTCTATTGTGTTCATACCTCGGATCTTTTTATTCTATGTTGTGTAGAGACTTTGGGTGCTCATTGTGTCTGGTTCTCCTCTGCTTCTGGCACATGGAAGGCGCACCTTTCCCTGCTCCTTTGTAGTTAAGTGGGGCCATATGAGTAATTCAGGCCTATGGGCTGTGAGAAGCAGCTATTTGCTCCAGAGGGGGTAGCTCCACAAGATGGTGGAGCTTCTGTTATCCTGGGTCCATGAGAGACTGTGTGGAACAAAGTCTCCCCCCAGCCCCAAAGCATGTTGGGTACATAGCATGAGAAATAAACTCTGTTATGCCACTCATATATTAAGGTTGTTTGTCACTGCACCATAAATTAACCATGTGTTCATGTGTTGTTAATTTGGCTGTTAACCTATGCTTTCTAATACAGAAATTTTACTTTTGTCTATAATCACTAAAACAGAACATGAAAATATCAGGTTCTCTATAAACATCTGATGAATGAATGAATGGCTGAATGAACAAATAAGCCTAGAAAAATGAACATGAGATCTAGAGTCAAAAGAAAATAGCCTATAATAACCACCCCCATATCTCTTACCCCACAGTGGTATTCTTATCTCCATTTGGCCTCAGAGGTAGGATTTAACCTGTTGATTCCACTCTCTAAAGTATCTCTGTACTGATGCCAACCCAAACCACATGCAGACCCTGGCTTATGGCTCACTGTCTAGAGGAGGGACACTGGTGACATATTTTGCTGGTTTTGCACCAAGCCATAATCCCACTGACTTTGGACTTCATGCTTCCAGGGTTACATCTGGACTTGGTCCCAAGGATGGGGATTCCTGAGCTCCCTGAACCAATGGCTGCTAATTCTAACAGCTCTCCCAACCCCGTCAGATGAAAGAATGGCCTCATTAGACCAAATATATTTTTACATGTGGGGAAAATATTCAATAATTATCCTTAAATCTTTCAACACATTTCAGTTAAGCACAAAAGCAGGGCTGTGAGTTTTGGATGAATTCTACATATTTTCAAAAACAAACACAAACATAAAGAATGTCATTCCAAAGTCACAGGTTCGTGAAATTACTGCTTGGCAAGAAGGTCAGGGCACTAATAAAAACATCTAGCAGGAAGAATCTAGCTAATCAGGTCAGAGGGATCCCTGTGCAGCAGTGCTGAGAAGGGAATAGGGTGGAGCACCTAGGAGGCGGCAGGACTAAGTAGGGAAGATGGTAGAGCCTTCAGTCAAAGGACGCAGAGGAACTCTCCTTACCCACGGTCTGTTTTGCTAACATGTCAGTAATACATGATTTCTGTAACCTCTAGCTGTGCTATGCTTAAGTTAGCTTGTGAGTGCTGGGCCTGAAACTATTATGGAGGAAGCACATCGTACTAAACACAGAATGGGTTCATATCCTATTACATTCCTTAAGAGCTGTGTGGCTTTGGGTAGGTCTCCTGTTTTTATGATTTTTTAGTTTTCCCATATATAAAGTAAGGGTGAATATAACATCTCAGTGATTTGAGGATTACACAGACTACTTGGGTTAAAACGGAAAACACACTTCAGCAGCATATTAGTCTGCATCCCCTAACCCCAAACACATTTGTATCCCTGTGGCCTGATCCTATGGATGTACTCAATAAATGAATGCTGAAGTGAATAAAGTGAATAAGGTCTTGGGTTGTTTTTTTAAAGTATGTTTATTATAGAAAAGTATACATAAAACTCAACATTTTAACCATTTAAAAGCATGTAATTCAGCGGCATTTAGTACACCCAATGTTGTGAACCCTCTTTACTACCTGATTCTAGAACATCTTCGTCACTCCCCAGAGAAACCTCCATACCCATTAAGCAGTTATTCTCTTTCCACATCCCCAAGTCTATGATGATTTTAGCTAAAATCAATACTTTAAAACATGGCTGGAGGATATTGCATTGGTGAGAAAGTTGGCAGGGGCTGGTCAGGCAAGAATTGATTTCCTGAGTGTTCACTGAGTGCTCCTCTCTGTGGGAGGCACAGGTAGATGCACGATCACAGCTCCACTGGGCATGTGCAACACTATGAAGGAGGTTGTGATCCAGAAATGTGAAGAAGCACTGTGGAATTGGAAGCTGAATTAAGGGAGAGTGGTGAGAGACAGGGTCAGTGGAAGGGGCTTGGTGCAGTGAGACTGGGATTTAAGTCCGTGAGTCGACGACTAGAGGCTCAGCCCTTTCCTCTCCTACCTAGTGTGGTTTGAGGATGCTTTTAGGAGGAGAGAGACAAGGAGACATGCACCCCAACCCCGTACTGACAGGTCTGCAGTGAAGGGCCCTGGCTTGGCTGCTATTGGAGCTCAGGCTGCAGAGAAGCCTGGCTTGGAGGCAGGCAGCCACAGACAGTTAATGAGTGATTTACTGGTGCTGCTGCAGAAGCAGCTTCTCTGGGACCTGTTCCTAATTAACAACCACCAACTGGATGATGCCTCTTTTTTTTTTTTTTGAAATTAGAAAAAGCCCCCAAAGCCCTTCTTCCTCATCTTAGTGGGAAGAAATACTTCACCTTTGCCTGCTGGTTAATTCTAAAATACAACAGGTATTTTGCAGAAATCCCTACCCACTCCTTCACTCCAGTGCAGACACGCACAAACACACCCTCATGTGGAGTCAAACCCACACACTCTTGCTCACGTGTTCCCCACAGTCACACATTTGTTCCTGTGCTAACGTAATTGCACTGACATTGTCACACACTCACACTCATATGCTGTTGAGTGCATCTGCACTTTGTACTTGCAGTCGCTCTTACACACACATTCCACACAGCCACATCTCCTGCTGTTCTAGGCAAAGCCACAGGGTCACACACAGTCTCAGGCAGGAATCTTCCCTGTGGCATCACGTCTCTGGTGAAGGGGCTGACTCACTTAGAAAGGGCCTAAGATTGTGTGTCCTGGCTCAGCCTGGTCAGCTGTGAGATGCTGTGAGCCAGGGAGATGGGAGGGAGTTGCAGCCAGGCCTCAGGGGCCCAGTATGGGGAGTGGCAACTGCTCCATCATTCAGAACAAAACAGTTTCTTCTGTTACAGTTCACGTGGCACCAAAAAGCTGCAAACTTAAGACCCAGGCTTCCGAGGGGTGTGGAGTTAACAGAGCCTGTCATAGTGCCTGGCACCTAATGGGGTGTGTCTGTCTGGCATCTGTTATGGGATGAACTCTTCCCCCCCAACAAAAAATGACATGTTGAACTGCTGGCCCCCAGAACTTCCAAATGTGACCTTATTTGGAAATAGAGTTGTTGCGGATGTAATTAGTTAAGATGAGGTCACAGCAGAGTAGGGTGGGAATCTACTCCAATATGACTGGTGTTCTTATAAGACAGCAGCCATGTGAAGACAGAACCATGCAGGGAGAATGAATCCATGTGACAATCCAGGCAGAGACTGGAGTGATGCAGCTGCAAGCCAGGGAATGCCAGAGATGGCGGCAACCCACTGGAGCTAGGAAGAGGCAGGGAAGAATTCCCCTACAGGGTGCAGAGAGAGCATGGTCCTGTCCATATCATTATTTCAGACTTCCGCCCTCCAGAACCATGAGACAACGAATTTCCGTTGTTTTAAGGTACTTGGTTTGTGGTAGTTTGTGACAGCAGCCCTAGGAAATGAATACAATACCCAGTAAATAAGAGTTCTATTCTCTGGTTTCTTCTTTCTGGGCCTCTGTCTAGTATTCAGAAACATGGGCTTGATGACTCATCAAGATGCGATGAGAACCCATTCTAATCTCTACACATTTATGGAATTTTATGTGCCAGGCCCTGATTATACAGAGATAGATAAACCATGGCTTTGCCTAGAATGACACCTATCTGTGAAAAGGTTTCACGGTATTATCTTGAAATAATACTTAATTAAAAGTAACAGCAAAACCCACAATTACTTTGCACCAACCTCATGTAAAGTGGACCACTGAAGAAAAATAATACCTCTGACCAAGAGACAGACTTAAAAAGGACTTTGAATTCTCCCTCCCTCCACAAAACAATGCTGGACCTCTGACAGGGACGACGAGGTCAGCCATCAGTTCTACTTAAAAGGTTTCACCCCAGCTTTTGAGCTCTAGATATTGAGTTTCATGAAGACACTGTTGTGGTGGAATATACAAAGCTAATCAATAGTGGGCAGCTCTTTTTCATATTAATTAGCCAGCTGTGCAGGAATAAAAAATACATCAAGCTCACTCGTGCTCTCTGGGGATGCTCACTTTGCTGGTGCAATGACAGTAGCTCCCGGGAACCACCACTCTCTGCCAGGGCCTTGGCTTCTGTGGGCCGTGACAGTCTGTGGTCCTGGAAGTGCTCTGTGAACACACTTCGGGTTTGTCTCAGAGCTCTTAGGCTCCTTGGACTGAGACCAGTCTCAGCTAACAGCTCGGCAGCCCTTCTCTTTCAGTGCCCACGTGTCAAGGGGGCCTAGGGTCGTGGGAGAATGCAGGTTTGGAGTCAGGCAGAAAACTGCATTTGAATTCAGCCTTATTAGGCAGGTGGACTGAGGACTGGCACTTAATTTGTTTGAGCTCCTATTTCTGTAACTGCAAAAAAAGAAAATACCAATTTTGTAGAGATTTTAAGAAGAGAATGAAATGAGATGGTGTATTTAAATAGGCTTATGTAATATCTGACCTGTAATAAGTACTAAATAATAATTATTAAATAATTATTGAATAGCACTTAATTAATATAATAGCACCTATTAAGTTATTTTCATTATTAGTTTTCCTAGACACAGATTTATCATGGCCACAGGTCACTGAAAGCTCTTGAAGCCCTGTCATACCTGGTACAATTTTTCTTTTCGTTTGTCTTTTGGTTTGGGATAAGAAAGCAAAAACCAGTCCCTGACAGCCAGGAGCTGGCCTGGCTCTCACAGTGAGGCGGTGGCATTCACCTGCTGAATATCAACAATTTCACATACCAACCTCAGACAAGGCAACTCTGACTATAATGGATCAAGACAAAAATAAGGTCACTCTACAGTCATGTCTGAACTCAGACAAAAAACACAGTAACATTGCTCAAACCACACAATGACCAAACACTCCCCAACCTGCCTAACATGAGTGACTGCCACCTTTTTTCCAGTGACCACTTCCACTTTTAACTTCACATCATTCTTCCTGCCTTCTATACAAGATTTATGAAGATACCCTGGCAGAAAATTGCCTATTCCCTGACAGTATCCAGTCTAGAGCAAAGCCCTGATCCTGGACCCCACCCCCAAATCATGTGACACAAGGCCCAATCCTGCACATCCTTTCTAACACCCTCTACTGAGACCCTAATGGCTCTGCATCGTGTGGTGCTTCTGTGCTGCAGAGAGTCCGTGATCACGTCTTTGTTCAACTAACTATATGTGAGCTTCTGGTAGTCTTTGGCTGGATTGTACTAACAGAGGTTTCAGTGTTACCCTGACCTAGGAGGAAGACTGATTTGGGGTAGCAACACATCTGGGCCTTTTCTGTCCCATCTACCAAATAAAGCCTTCTCCCTAGCCTACTTTCTCTATCAAACAGGGATCCTGACTCCACAACCTTTAAGTTGCCTCTTTTGCCATTGGAACTCCTGAAAACCACATTACAGGATGGGCAGAGGGTGAGAGGCCATTCTGGTGAGCATTCTTTTGCCTGTGGTCCCATCCCAGATCTCCCTTGGTTGGTGCTTAGAACTTCAGGGGACCTTAGGTATCATTTCATCCAGTTGCCCAAGCAGAGCTGGATTTCTTCTGCTGATTCTCTGGCTGCTGGTTACCCAGAGGAGTTCCCAGCACTGATGTATGCCTAGGTAGGTGGCTGTCTTCTGTACACCATGAGCCCCTGGGGTAGAGGACATGGCAGCTCCACTTAGCCTTCCTGCAGCCAGGCAGCACTAGCACCTTGCCTGGCACAGATGGCTGAATGGGAGTAGCACACAGATAGTCACCGGGCAGCACAATTCCCTCCCCCAGTCCCCAGTTCATCAATACAACTATGGACCAAGTTGCATTGGCCCACTGTGAGAGTCGTTTGGACAAGGCTTTCCCCTGCCTACTCAGGATGCATCATTTCATTTTTCTCTCTACTTTCATGATCAGTACTAGCAGCGAACTTTATCAGAATTTCTCATAAAATTTATAATCACTCTCTAAGAGTTACTGCATGAAGGACGATGAGTAGAGAAAGAACTACAAGGCTGTCCTGAGAAGTATACACTAGGGGGTCTGTTGGGGCCACTCACGAATCAAATAGGAGGCCAGTCCAAGAGGCAGGGGGCAGAAAGGAGTTAACATAGCAGGCCGGAGACTGCATCCTTAGAAAGCTCTGCTTGCAAGGCTGGCCTTGGGCTGGTGCCTGAGAACCTGGCTGGCAAACAGTTGCCTAGGTCCTAAATGATAGGAGGGGCTATCTGTGCCTAGATTGTATTGTGCCTAGATTGTACCAATAATGAGTTTATGTTAAACACCTTATTTCCTTCTGGGAGTCTGGAATTTGGTACATGCTAGGCAGAGGGCACCTATGTGACTAGCCCCTGCTCAACACTTAGGGCCCTGAGTCTCTCTTGAGCTTCCATGGTAAACAGCACTTTGTAGGTGTCATCACAGCTCCTGGCTGCAGGAACAGAGCACTTCCTGCACGACTCTGCTGAGAGAAAAACTCCTGGAAGCTTTGGCCCAGCTTCCTCCAATCTTTGTCCCATGCACCTTTTTCCTTTGCTGATTTGCTTTTCTTCCCCCTTTGCTGTAACAAATATTAATTGTGAGTCCCACTCTATGCTGTGTCCTGCAAGTGCTTTTAGTGACTTGAGGAACCTTGGACACATCTGAACGCAGGCTCCAAGGCCAAAGGGCCACTGTCTGTTAAGATTTAGAGCCAGGGTATGGGCTCAGGTGCTCCGGACCGGAAGATGATGTCATAATTTATGAAATGTCAGGTGTTAAAGGGCATTGTGAGCTATTATGCACTCCCTAAATGTGAATAATAATGGCTAGGCTGCCAGAGCAGACTCTTGAAGAGCTTTTGAAATCTGGCTGTGGAAAAAATGACACAATCTTTTTTCAAAATAAAATCCATCTTTTAGCACTAGCTCTAGTGTTGAGGTTATAAATTATTGAAGGCTGTGGATGCAGGTAGGGAGAAGGGTAAACCCTTTGGGCTTAAGCGGTTTTCCTCTTTTTGCTACCAGGTGAGGCTGCATGCAGACTGAGAGATGCCTGGAGGCGCCTCACTTCTAATTGCTGTCTAACTTCTGACTTAGCCCATTTGGTTCCTATTTGAAGCACCTTCTTCTGTACTTTCACAGCCCACTTCACACCCATGAGGGCTCTTCTCTCCTCCCTCTTGCATCTTACAAGCAGCTGGAACTGCAAACAATTTCCCTTTGTTTATACCATGCTTTGAACCTGGTTTGTTCCATACACTTATTTCCTTTTTGGAGGCACATTCAGGAAAGCAATTTGTTTTGTAGTTAAGGTACTACACAAACTAAGTACAGCAAACTCATTTAGGAGCCAGGCTGCTGAGCGATGGCAGAAAGAAAATCCCTCTTCAGTGTTTGGGACGGAAAGGGTTTGGCTATTTATTTGAAGGAGAGTTAGTTCCAGAAGAAGGATCCTTCTCACAGAGCAAACTGGGAGAAAGTGGCCTGAAGAAAATCAGGCTGACTGGAGCCTTTTCACACTTGGTCCTGGTACCTAGGGAATCGTCTCTGGCAGTTAGAGCCAGGCTGATCAGCTGCCAGAGAGAGTTATGAACAGCTGTGCATGGGTGTGGAGTCAGACAGACCTGGGGTTGAATCCCATTTCCACCATGCGCCAGCGGCATGATCTGAAGAGCACTTCTAAACAAGAATGAGGGCGATATCTACCTCAAAGTTTGTCACAAATGTTAAACAAGATATGAAAACACTTTGCAAATCATGAAGTGCAATGCATTTAACAACAGCATACACTTATATAGTACTTCCTGTGTGCCAGACACGATGCTAAGTGCTTTAACTTTCTTACCTCATTTAATCCTTACAACCACACTGTGAGAGAGATACCAGAATTATCCCCATTTTACAGGTGAGAAGACCGAGGCATGGAGAGATGAAGAGACCTGCCTTGTTTAACACAAGGTAACACAGCTAATAAGTGGAAGTGCTAGGATTCCAACCCAGGCAGCCTGGCTCCAGAGTATGTGCTTGTAAGTTGGAGTCACCAAGTGTGTGTTTGCAGTGACTAGTCTGATACATCAACACCTTTTTAACCTGAAAAAGAACTGGCAGTCATTCACTCAAGTAGTTCTATATTCCTGTCTCCATCAGGTAATACGATTAGGGGTAAGAGCTCTGGATTTGCATAGCCCTGGGTTAGCTATCAGCTTTGTGACTGGCTAGCTGGCAAGTTACTTATGCTTTTGAGGCCTCAATTTCATCAGCTCTAAAATGGGAATAACAACCCCTATTTTTCTTCTTCAGCTTTCAAGTTCAGGGGTACATGTGCCAGATGTGCAGGTTTGTTACATAAATAAATGTGTGTCATGGTTAGCTATTCTTTCTGATGCTCTCCCTCCCCATCGCACCAACCTCCGACAGACCCCAGTATGTGTTCTTCCCGGCAAAGTGTCCATGTGTTCGCATCATTCAGCTCCCACTTATAAGTGAGAACATGCAGTGTCTGATTTTCCGTTTCTGCAGTCTGCTGAGAATAACGGCTTCCGGCTCCATCCATGTCCCCACAAAGGACATGATCTCATTCCTTTTTATGGCTGCATAATATTCCATGGTGTATATGTACCACATTTTCTTTATCCAGTCTAACATTGATGGACATTTAGGTTGATTCCATGTTTTTGCTATTGTAAATAGTGCTGCAATGAACGTACGTGTGCATGTATCTCTATAATAGAATGATTTATATTCCTTTGGGTATACACCCAGTAATTAGATTGCTGGGGCAAATGGTATTTCTGCCTCTAGATCTTTAAGGAGTTGCCACACTGTCTTCCAAAATGGTTCAACTAATTTACACTCCCACCAACAGTGTAAAAGCATTTCTTTTTCTCTGTAAACTTGCCAGCATCTGTTGTTTTTTGACTTCTTAGTAATAGCCACCCTGACTGGTGAGAGATGATATCTCATTGTGGTTTTGATTTGCATTTCTCTGATGATCAGTGACGGTGAGCTTTCTTTCATATGTTTGTTGGCCACATGTATGTCTTCTTTTGAGAAGTGTCTGTTCATGTCCTTTGCCCACTTTTAAATGGGGAACAACCCTTATTTTATAGGCTGATTATGGTAACGAAATGAAGTAATACATGCACACTATCTGGTTCACTGTAACTGTATAATAGTGAGCATTGCTCCTGTAATTATTGACAGGTAGAGTATATGAGTAAAAAGAAATAGAGAAAGGAGCAGGGCGGATGTGGCGAGGGAGGGAGGGAGGGAAGGAAAGGTGGGGGAGGGAGGGAGGAATAAGCAGTTAACAGCAGCATCCATCACAGCTTATACACCCTTTCAGAGTCCCCTGGGGCCGCCATCTGCTGGCGCCTCAGCCAATGGCAGCACTTCAGCTGCCACTGTGGCCAGTTGGTCAATTGAATTCTGCTGCCTAGCACCCATTAACTGCTTGTCTTGCCTTCCTCCCACAGACTACTCTGGAGACATGACTGCTAAGTACAGCCTGCCTGAGAGCCTTCTCAGGAAGCATTCCTGCTTAGAGACCAGCTATGTCTCCTTGTAGCTTGTTGTGAGGCACTGGCCAGCATGGTAACCCATCACTTCTCTTTGCTTCTCATCTTTCTTTGTCTCGTGTTCTTGAGTTTACTTCTCCTAAATAAAGCATCAGCTTTTAACCTTTGCCTCAGCTCTGCTTTCTAGGAAACCCAGACTAAATCAGGTTTATTAAGACAAGAAGATAGTAATTATAAAAATCTGATAACCAGTTGGGCACCCTCTAAAGGATCCTTAAAGTCAAAATTTGGCAGAGGCGGGACTTGAGGTTCTTGACAAGTTCATGGTTAGTTAGTTATCCAGGGCAAATGCATTATGAATGTAGGTTCCAGCCAGACCTGCAGCTTTATTTATTTAAGCTGTTAGTAATTCAAAGCTAAAGGCAATTGCAGTCTTCTCAAGAACAAGATCACTCCAGATGTCATGTCTGTTCTTACCTGAATCAGAGAAGGCATCTGTCACCTTTAACTTCTCCCTACTTAAAATTTCCCTGCGGTACCTGTACTTTCAGGACAAAGGCTGAACCCTTGAGCCAGCAATTCAGAACCATCCCCTGCCATGATGGAGCCCAGCTCTCCTCTCTGTCCTCATCTTTTCTTAATCTCACAGGCTTTAGCCATAATATATCTTTGCTATTTCCTAAACAGTCCCCACAAGCCAGGAGACAGACCCACGCTCTCTGACTGCTAGTCCAATGCCTCTTTGCCTCATTACTGCTGCTTCCCAACATCAGAGGAAGCCGGGCTTGTCACTTTGGGGAGAGTTTCGGGAAGGTCTGGACATCTCTAAGGCCTCTTCCTGAAAGAGGTATTTTGTGGGGTATGGGTAATTGCTGCCTCCTGGGCTTCATGTATCAAACCCATATGAACACCTGGAGCCCCTCTTCATCCTTTGCTCCCTATGCTCCCTTCCAGACTGAAGTCAAAGGAAAGCAACCCATTACCATATAGTGCTCTGTCCATCTGCCTGGGTTGATTAGTGTGAAATTAAAGTTGTGGTAAGGATCTATGGGTTGGCAGAAGCCCAGATTTCTCTTGACATGCTAGTTTCATGTTGTGCCCATTGTTATCTGCTCTGGGTTCCTCTCCAGTTGCCTTTGTGCTCAGTGGAGAGATCCAGGTGGGTCCATGAACCCAGCTTATGCCTCATCCAGCCCCTGTATCTCCCTAAGTCAGCTTTCCCTGTTTGGGGATGCTTTTCCTGCTGTCCTCACAGCCCATAGCTACTCTACGGCTTATCAATCATCCCAATGACCATTTACATAAGAGGGAGAGGGGAGAGGAGAGATGTACAGGTTCTACAAATTAGGGATTCCAGCTTTATCATTGTACGAGCTGTGTGACCTTGATTAAGTCTCTGATCCTGGAGTCAATCTTCTTTCAGCTGAATCATGAGCCCCTGCCCAGATATTTAGTCATTCTCAGAAAGGGGACCCTAGAAATACTAGGCCAACAGTTTTTGACCAAGACTATTACATCAAAATCATGGAATTTTGAGCTAAGGGGTCCTTGAAGGTAGGGAATTAATATTCACAAGGTCCAGCCATATTCCAGGTACCATCTTTTTTTTTTTTGTTTGTTTGTTTGTTTTTTGAGACAGGGTCTTGTTCTGTTGCCCAGGCTAGAGTTCAGTGGTGCAATCATAGCTCACTGCAGCCTCGATCACCCAGGCCCCTATCTCAGTCTTCTGAGTATGTGGGACTTCAGATGCACACAATCATCCTTGGCTACTTTTTGTTGTTGTTATTTTTAGTTCGAGTTATCCTCCCACCTCGGCCTCCCAACGTGCTGAGATTATAGGCATGAGTCAGGGTGCCTGGTCCCCAGTTACCATCTTTTAAGTTTGTTTTTCTAAAATCTATAATAATAAATATATTTTACATGACAGTTGAGTACATGTATTGTGTGTATAACTGACTGGCCAGGCACAGTGGCTCACGACTGTGACACCAGCACTTTGGGAGGCCGAGGTGGGTGGATCATCTGAGGTCAGGAATTCGAGACCAGCCTGGCCAATCTGGTGAAATCTTGTCTCTACTAAACAAAAAATTAGCCAGGTGTGGTGGCAGACACCTGTAATCCCAGCTACTTGGGAGGCTGAGGCAGGAGGACTGCTTGAACCCAGGATGCAGAGGTTGCAGTCAGCCAAGATTGCACCACTGCAGTCCAGCCCGGAAAACAAGAGCGAAACTCCATCTCAAAACAAACAAACAAACAAACAAACAAACAAAAAAACCAAAGTGGAACTGGAATAAAATTTTATAAAATAATACTTATCTTACTATATGCCCTACACTTTATTCTGCTTCTCTCTATTCTATTTATTATNAATCCCAGCTACTTGGGAGGCTGAGGCAGGAGGACTGCTTGAACCCAGGATGCAGAGGTTGCAGTCAGCCAAGATTGCACCACTGCAGTCCAGCCCGGAAAACAAGAGCGAAACTCCATCTCAAAACAAACAAACAAACAAACAAACAAACAAAAAAACCAAAGTGGAACTGGAATAAAAATTTTATAAAATAATACTTATCTTACTATATGCCCTACACTTTATTCTGCTTCTCTCTATTCTATTTATTATATTATTATTATTATTATTATTAATTAATTTATTTTGAGATGCAGTCTTACTCTGTTGTCTAGGCTGGGGTGCAGTGGCATGATCTTGGTTCACAGCAACTTCTGCCTCCCAGGTTCAAGTGATCCTCCCACCTCAGCTTCCTGAGTAGCTGGGACTACAGGCATGCACCACCACACCCAGCTAATTTTTGTATTTTATTTTTAGTAGAGTCGGGGTTTTACCATGCTGGCCAGGCTGGTCTTGAACTCCTGACTGCAAGTGATCTGCCCGTCTCAGCCTCCCAAAGTGCTGGGATTACAGGCGTGAGCCACAGAGCCCAGCCTATTTATTATTATTTTAAATGGTGCTGAGCTGTAACATTTATTTCGTGACTGGTTGACCCAAAGTTTCGAAAACACTGTCCTGCTCTTTCACATGCATGATCACCTTCCATCCTTATTACAACCTTAGGAGGTAGACATTCATTCATTCCCAGGTTGCAGATGAAGAAACTGAGTTTCTCCATTTCTTCATCTCAGTGAGATTTAGTAATTTGCACAAAATCGCCCAATTCCTAAGTAGCTGCGTTGGGATTCCAAGTTTGACTCCAAAGCCTATCCTCCTTCCAAGTTATTTCACTGTCTGAGATTCCACTGACCTTTTTTGGCTGATGGGGAAACTACGATAATGCTCAGAGAGAAGTGACTAGGTCAAAGTCACACTAGGACTGGTGACAAAGCCTAAAATTGAAACCAAATTCATCCCTAGACTCCACACATCTGGCACTGGAACAAGGCTCCCACAGGCCGGAAGCTTCTTTCCCAATGTTGGTTATTCTCTTTCTTCCCTGAAGTCATCCTGGGTCAGATGAAGTTCAAGCAGCCTCAGAAACCACTCTCTTTGGACAAAGCTGAGCTTACTGACAGGGAAAAATGCTTCTGAAATATCTTTCGTCAGGAAGTTTGTCATCATGCACATCGTTGCCTCCACTGGAATTGAAAGTTGTGTTGTCTCAAATTAAAAACAAAACTCTCAATTGCTGCACCTCTCTGCACACTCAGCGGGTCTTAACTGAGTTTCAGGAATGCAATCTGTCTTAATTTAGCATGGCTCTGAGTCTTCATTTTCCTCCCTTTCCCTTTCAGAAGCAAGGTGCTGTTGTGTTAGTATGTGCTGCCACCAGGGAGAGTCACAGAGCTTGCCAGCGGGAAGCGGTTATAGGGTGCAGTTAATCTGGGCCAGGACTTCTTAAAGGGACTCCTAAGAACAACAAAGCTAGTAGCTGTCAGGTGTTGGCTCCCAGATCACAGGCAATTCCAGCCAATGTGGTGCTATGCAGAGGAGGCCCCAGGTCAAACTTCACTAAGGCAGCTTGAGGCAACCAAGCAGAAGGTAGGACTAAAATTATGGCTTAAAGGGAAACTGAGATTGTATGAAAAAATGATGATTCCCAAGAGTCTTATGTGGAAGATAAGGCAAGGCTGGGTGAGGGAGTCAGGCAGCAAGGTCAGAAACCAAGATGATCGGCAGCAGGATGGAGCGTGGTGGGAGGAGTGGGCAAGGGATGTGGCTCATCACCAAAGCCGTGGACTGAGAACAAGAAAGCACCGGGTGTGGCATGGGACAGGCCGTGGCTAAAGGACCCTGAACTGGACCAAGGTAGCAGTGAGGCTGGGAGAGGGATTAGGGGCGAGCCCCCCTTCCTTACAGTACTGGCAAGCCATTTTGGTCATAGAATTTAACAGTACTGAAGTCATCCTCAATGCTAACAAGATGATGGGGAGGAGCAGGGAAGAGAAAGTTCTATCCAATTCCACAGGTACAGGTACTACCCTCACTGCCGCACCTCAGTGAACTACATTCCTTGCCCATTCCTCACCTATGGCTCACTCTGACCTGAGCACCTGTTGTCTCTCTCCTATATGACTGCAATAGCTGCCTACTTCAGCCTTTGCCTGTTAGTCTATTCTCAACACAGCTTCTAGAATGATCCTGTTCAAGTATTAGTCAGACCTCATCACTTCTCCATTAAGAACCCTCCGTGGCTCCCCTGCACTGGCCTGCACAGACCCCTATCCCCTCCCCTCTTTGGCCTCCTCTACCATCTAGCCACTCTGGCTTCCTTGCTGCTTTTCAAACTAGCCACACACAAGCTCCTGCCTCAAGGCCTTAGCACCTGCCTTCCCTCTGCCAAGACTGCTTTTCTTCCAGATATCTTCGCAGCCTGCTTTCTCACCTATCGCAAGGCTTTGTTCAAATGTCACCTTCTCTGTGAAGCTTTCTCTGGCCACCATTTTACAACTGCACCTCCCTTCCCCACTGCCCAGACACACCCTGGGACTCACTGTCCCCCTTTCTGTAACAACTATTATAGAGAAACATTCTATGTTATTTATTTTTTACCTTGTTCATCATCAATTTTCCCACTAGAATGTAATCTCCATGAGAGGGGGCAGTTTTGTCTGCTTTGATCATTGCTGGAACTCCAGTATCTAAAACAGTGCCTGGTACATAGTAGGTACTCAACAAATAGTTGTGGAACGACAGACAATCCAACTATCTTGCAAACCTTACCTCCCAGTACACTCTGCCCCAGCATTCCCAGGTGCATTCGCTTATGTTCTAGCCTCATGTGACACACCTTCTACTGGTTTTGCCCACAAAGAACGCCCCTTCTTAACCCTCTTTGCCTGTTACAGTCCTTTCCAGCCTTCAAAACCTAGAGGCCAGCACTTCTTCCATAAAGCTCTCTCAGATACCTTCTGATGGGATGTTATTCTTAACCCTCTAAAACATGTACTTCAAATGTCATTTCTCTAGCATGTCATAATTTCAGAGGGCCCAGTATGATCTCTGGGTCCTGATCACTTCTAATAGGTTATGGGTTCCCTTTCTTTTCTGGAAGAATCTAATATTGACAAAGAAGTTTATATTCTGGATATAGCTAGAATCAACTCCTAGACCTCATATATTTTTTGGTTGAGCTAACATAAACATGTCTCTATAAAACAAAAAAGACTGTAGAACATGGTGGTCAAGAGGGATAATGGGCCAGGTTTGGTGGCTCACACCTGTAATCCCAGCACTTTGGGAGGCTGAGGCGGGCGGATCACGAGATCAGGAGATCGAGACTATCCTGGCTAACACAGTGAAACCCCGTCTCTACTAAAAATACCAAAAAACTAGCCAGGCATGGTGGCGGGTGCCTGTAGTCCCAGCTACTTGGGAGGCTGAGGCAGGAGAATGGTGTGAACCCAGGAGGCAGAGCTTGCAGTGAGCCGAGATCGCACCACTGCACTCCAGCCTGGGCAACAGAGTGAGACTCCGTCTCAAAAAAAAAAAAAAGAAAGAAAGAAAAGAAGGATAATGGACACTGCAGTGGGACGGATCAGGATCAGGATTCACACCCTGGCTCTGACATTCACTAGCTGTACACCCTTCAATGAGATACCTAACTGCTCCAAATCTCTGTGTCCTTGGTTAGAAAATGAGGGAAGGTTAAGAGTTGGTGGGCTTGTTGTCTCCAAGGTTCTTTCTAGCTCACAGATTCTGAGAGGCTCAGAGGCTCTGGCTCTACCAGGCTCTCCTCAATCCTCTTGGGAGCCTGGGGGCTTCCAGCATGCACAAGGTTTACATGGATAGCTCTGTCTGGTAGGACACTCTAATTCCCTGAAAGCATGGAGCCCCTCTGCATTCCTGAGAGGGCTGTGCACTGGCTTCCAAAGCAGAAGAGTAATCAAATGTGGGGCCCAATTCCTGCCCTAGTGGATGGGATCTAACTTCCCATCCTAAGTTGGGATGTCCATTGTACATTGTACAATGGGTTGGGTTGCTGCAGTACTTTGACCACTCTGGGACATAACGATAGATATTCTTATATATTTTTAAAACCAAGTCTCATGGGTATGGGGCCAAGGAGAGCAGAGGATAAATGGAGTTAATTGGTAATGAGTTCCTTTCTCACTGTGCTTTGGAGATGCTCACCTAATCTACTGACTCTGAATGAGCAATTTGGCTGCCTAATTAGGTTAACCAATAATTTCCCTTTTGACACCAGGCTGCTTGATAATTTGGGGCGGGGTAACTGTGATTCTGCTTCATTGTTTCCTTTCAAAATAGATTTCTTAATTTGCCTCTGGGATTAAATCATGAGCATATTCTTACTGTTCCCCAGACCCACAATGCTTCTGCATGCCTCCAAGCATTAGCTCATGCAGTTGTCTCTATTGGAAATGCCTCTCTCAGATCCCTCAGACTCAGTGAAATCCTACTAGGCTTTCAAGCCCCATGCATAACATGAGTGGAATGAAGGAATGAGCCTTTGCACCCTCAGGGCAAAATGAACTGCTCCTTTATTGTCATCATCCAGCTCTTTAAAAAATTAATATTAACAACTCCCGTGAATTAAGACCCAACACAGACCAGACGCTTCACAAATGCTGTAGTACAGGCTCACAGCAACACTTCAAGGAAGGAAGATGGCATGCTGTGTTTGCATTTTTTGTATTATGTGAAAAATACGTAACAGTTGAACTTTTTAATCATTTTGAGGACTAGAGTTCAGTGGCATTAGTGTAGGCACACAGTTGTGCATCCATTACTTTTATGTATCTCTGAACTTTCTCATTATCCCAAACTGAAAATGTGTACCCATTAAACAGTAACTCCCCAACAGCCTCTTCTTAGTCCCTGGTTACCACTGACATGCTCTTTTTAAAATGACAAAACTGTGGCTCCAAGAGGTGAAATGACTTGCCCAAGATCTCAGAGCTGGGACTTGGTACAACCAGGACTTGAGGCCAGGTCTCCTCATTGGACTCGGAAACTAGCATTCTTTCTCCACTCTGCAACACTGCCTGCTGCACCTCTGTTAAAGAGCTGCAAGGTGGTCGTAGCCCTGCCTCCCTCACTGGTCATCTGGAGTCCACATCCTTGAATAATGCTGCACACTGAAGCTCAGCATAGCTGTGGGACGAATTACAGAATGAATTCACAAAAGACAGTGTCAGCTTGACCCAGTGCTTGGGAGTGAAGCTCGAATTGCAACCTCTGCTTTATAAAAAACATCTATTGCATACCGGCTGTGTTCCTGACATGCCAGCTTCTCACTGCCCCCCAAGACTGTTGGCCCCTCACAGCAGGAGAGGAGAGGCCTGAGGGCTGGCTCTGCCTGAAGGCCCTGAGTAGGAAGATTTGTGTTTACATTACCCAGTCAATTCTGTATTTATTTTAGATATTAAGCAGTGACATAAAAGCTGCTGACATTAACCTTCAGGGGCAGAAATTGTCTTTAATGGACCCCATAAAAGTTATTATTGATGGCAGCTGCATGCAGCATCACTGTGACCTCAGCAAAAGCCTCCACCGCTATCAATACTGTTGACAATTACTATTGACTAATGCAAGGCCTGGTGTGGAGGCAGAGTAAATGTTCTTGTGGCTGGAGGTTTCTGGGGTTATGCTTCACATTTCACATTTATCTGGTAAGGATCTCTGAGAACTTGGTTGCACATTTTTGGTGGCCTCAATTGACAGCTGAGGATGCCTGCAGTCTCAAATGGAGGCAGGCAAAGGGCTCAGACTATAGAGATGGCTCAGGCCATCAAAGAGACCAGACTTCAAATCTAAGCTCTGCCAACTTGCTGACTCGCTGGCTGTTGTGTCTCGGTTTGGAGCCTCAAGTTTCCCATTCGGCAAATGGGAATGCCACTGAGTTGCCAGGGGGATTAAAGGCAATTGCACACGTGCAGTGGTAGCACATAGCATGAGGCTGCTGGCTTTGCTCTAACCCTGAGAAGTGACCACACTGTGATGTGTTGACTGATAGGTCCAGTGGAACTGAGCCCTGTTCTGATGGTGAGATCTGAGTTCCCATCACAAGAAAAGGAGAGCACTGGCTGGGGCCAGGGGTTTGATGAGGTCAGGCGGAACTACAAAAGATGGGAGAGGGGGAAGGTAAAAGAAAAGGGAGAGAGAGGGTGAAAGGAAACAAGACTTTTGTAGTAAAGCCTGGCTCCAGCTCAACTAGATATGTGGCCCTGTGCACAGCCTTTAATCTCTCTATGCCTCAGTTTCCTCAGCTATAAGTTGGGGAGATAATAGTGTAAGAGGAACGTGAACCTAATCAGTGAATAAAAGGGAGTCATTCCCATGATTGCTGTCATTATTTAGATCTGAGTACTGCATAACAAAGCTGTTAACGTAACTTCCCAACCAGGAGCAAGTAGACAGCCTTTGGGCACCTATGGGGAATCTAGGTTCAGGGAGTCCAGGCTTGGAAGGGATGTGGGAAACAGAAGCCCTTCATTAGACTCATCTGCCTACCTCCTCTGCCCACCCGTCTACCCTGAGTACAGTGAGGCTTTGAGTTCTGTGGCCAGTGTGAAAATGTATGATCATAAAGAGATGACGACATGGCCAGGGGAGCAGGCAGCCATTTCTCCGTCCCATTATCAAAGGCTGAAACTCTTCAGGCTTAGTGAGTATGTCATTATCACCCAACAGAGGCTTAATTCAGCTGTAATTCAGCTCTCAGGGACTATACAATAATGTGGGCAGTGTGCACCTCTTTCTGTCATGACTTTATGGAAAATGATCATTTGTCACCATGGCAAGAAGGCTTCAAAAGAAAAAATAACCCAAGTGTCTTGCTACAGAGGAAATTCACTATAACTAGGGCTATAAGAGTAAAGATTTTAGAGTCATATAGGCTTGAGTTCCAATCTCATTTTGCTAGTTGTGTGTCCTATGCAGGTTTCTTAACTTCTCTGGGCTGCGGTTTCCTTACTTTGTGCAACAATGGGGATAATAAAACCTTCTTCAAAGGGTTGTAGGGGGAGTAAATGAGACAATACAGCTGAAGCAGTTAGCACTATGCTTCGGTTCAGGTTAATTGGCAGCAACTTTTTTTTTTTTTTAGACGGAGTCTAGCTCTGTTGCCCAGGCTGGAGTGCAGTGGTGCAATCTTGGCTCACGGCAACCTCTGCCTCTGGGGTTCCAGTGATTCTCCTGCCTTAACCTCCTGAGTAGCTGGGATTACAGGTGTGCATCACCATGCCTGGCTAATTTTCGCATTTTTAGTAGAGATGGGGTTTTGCCATGTTGCCCAGACTGGTCTTGGACTCTTGGCCTCAAGCAATCCATCCACCCCAGCCTCTGAAAGTGCTGGGATTACAGGGTTGAACCACCACGCCCAACCACGCAACTATTAAGTATTAATGCTGTTATTATTATCATTTTCCTCTCGCATACCTTCATCTTGTGCATGCATTTAGAATCCAAGAATTCTGCATCTAGAAGGGCCTACAGGTCATTTAGCTCAGCTAGACCCAAAAATTGTTTATTAGAATACTGGTCCCACCAGATGCTCTGAGAATAAAAGAGTTCTGTGGTCAAATCGATTTGGGGAATGCTGCATACACACCCCCTTGGTAATTTATCCATTAGCATGTACATTAACATCTTAAAAACTCTAAGAAGTCCTGGAGTAAAGAAACTGGTTTAAGTTTGTTTGATTCAGTGTTTCCTACATTATTTGACCACAGAACAGCCCCCTACTCCATCTAAGAACTAACATTCTCAGATCAAGGAATGCTAATTTCATTTAAACTATTTATTTTATCGATGAGGAAACTGAGGTCCCAAGAAAGGATGCAATTTACCCAATGCCACATCCTAGACCAGTAACAGAACTGAGGCTCCCTTCCTGCTGTGGTGTGGTGGCACATACCCTATTCTCTTTGTGCCAGGCCCTGCACTGCCCTTCAATTTAATGTTCAAGTTCAGTGCGTGGTGGGGGTGGGGAGAGGCAGGGCTGCTGGTTGGGTATGGCCTTGGGAAGGTGGGTGAGGGAGTGTGGGTGGTTTCCCACCAGAGAGAGGGAAACTCCTCTGGTACTGAGGTTATTAGCCCCTTCACAGGGCTGACTGGGGACCAAGGGAGAGTGACACTGCCAAGCCAGTACCCAGTACCCAAGCCATTGCCACCCTCCCACGTAGACAAGTATGCAGGCTCCCTAGGCGAACACGTGAGTCCTCTGGGAGGGGTGGCAGAATGCACCTTTGGAACTCTGCTGCATGGGACTCTGGACCCTAAGGGGATACATTTCCCCACCTGACCCTGACCGTGCGTGGTCTCCTACCCATCCCCAAACTGGGGATCAATCTTGGTTTTACATCACTCAGTTGGAGCCTCCTCTTCAGAGACTAACTCCTCTAAGCCTCATCTCTGACCTGTTCCCTGCCCTGATCCAGGGGAATCCGGGGCAGGAATCACGAGGATCTACATTTGAAGCTAGAAGCCAGCAGGGGGCACTGGGCTAGGTGCTTCCTATTCTATCAATAATTCAGACTGCCCTCCCCTACCCCTTTGCCGGCTCTGGTGTGGAAGCACCAGCGGACCTCCTCCTCACTGGGCTTCCCAGAAACAGCCCTCCAGGTGTTGGCTCTGCCACTCTTTCCTTTGCTGCCAGGCCTCAGCAGGACCCACCTCGGTGCTGACCTGGCTCAGCAAAGCTGCTCAGGGGCTGGTAAGGCATGAAATACACAGAAGGGGAGATTCCCCCTGGGAGCTAGTCTCCACGCAGGACCACGTTAGACTCAGAGCCCCTCAGAATTCTGCCAGCAAGGTCCCAAGGCAGAAAGAGGAAAACGCTGAAATTGGGCCCCCTTTCCTCCACGATGAAAAGGAGGCGTGTGAACCAGGTGTCATCTTTTCCTCCCACAGCCTCTCTCAGGCCTTGAGAAGGAGCCTCAGGGAGGAGAGTGGAACAAGGAGTGTGCAGCTGCCACTTCCTGGGATCAGGGGACGCTGCAGCAAAGCCTCAAGTTTTAATTGTTAAAGTTTTTTTTTTGGTCTTTTCACTTTCTTTTTATTTTTAATAGACAGATAATAATTATATATATTTATAGGGCACAATATGATATTTTGATACATAAATATATTGTGGAACGATTAACTAAAGTTCATTAACATATTCCTCATCTCACATACTTATTTTTTTGTGGTGAGAATATTTAAAAATCTACTCTTTTAGCAACTCTGAAATATATAATGCATTATTATTAACTATAGTCACCGTGCTGTGCAATAGATTTCAAAAACTTATTTCTCCTAACTGAAACTCTGTACCCTTTGACAACATCTCCCCTAAACCTCAAGTTTTAAATTATCCCCAAATGACACTTTTTGTTTGGAAGTCATCCTCTGAACAACATAAGATGCTGATGTGGGACAGTGTTCCTGGAGGTTGCCCAGGACTGCTGAGCACCTGGAGCTAGAGATGGAACGAGCAGGATTCAGGCAGGACCAGGCCTTGCTGATTTGATAGAAGATAAACTATGGGGAATCTGTTACCACTGCCCCATGCCCTTTCCTCTCCCCTGCACACAGGCACCTTATAAGCAATGACCTAGAGCCTTATGCGCCTCCCTAATCTGGAAGGAAAGAGCAGCGACCCAGTCTCTGGCATGTCACTCATGGGTGGGCATTTCACATGACTCAGCAAAAGACTCTGACTTTTGATCCCTGAGAGTAAAGCAATTTTTCACCAACTTCACCAGAGCCCCAGGCAATGGAGCAGGAAATCAATATTGTAAATAAAACCCCAGCTCCACCACCCAGGCACCCGGCACAGACCAAACCAGCCACTTACCAGTCTCAGTGTTTTCGTGCTCGGTGTCGGTGAGCGTGAGGTTGGAGTTGGCCCGGCTGGACAGGCAGGAGCTGCGCCCTGACCGTGTGCTCCGGCCCCACAGCCGCACGGGGTGCTCAGGGGACAGCACCGTGTCAGCCTCCATGTCGGCATCAGAGCTGGCCCCCATGGAGTAGCCGCAGTGGGGGAGGCCAATGTCTGTCCGGTACAGGGTCCCGTGAGGGGACGTTACTTCTCCCAGCCCCAGCTCCCGCAGGGTGAAGTTGGCACCTGGGAGGAAACACAGGTGAGCTTGGTCAGGGCACTGAGAAGAGGTCTGCCTCTGCCTCTGCCTCTGCCTGAAGCCTGGCCTTCCTACCCCAGGACTCACTGTCGTTCTTTGAACTTGCTGTGGCATTCTATGCCCATGCCTTTGCTCAAGTGATTGCCTCTGCCTGGAGGGCTTTTTCTGCCCCCCTCTTCACCAGCCTGAATCCTCCATTTCCTTTAAGCCTCAACTTAAATTGCTCTTGCTCTGTGAAGTCTACCCCAATACCAACACCTGTGCAGAATTCACTGTCACTTTTTCCAGGCTCCTTCTGGAGTCCTTGGGCCTGGTCGTACTGCACAGTAGAGTTGTTTCAGGGTCTACCCTCTGCTGAAGGTGACCTCAACAAGGGCAGGCACCATGTTTTGCTTATGCTTATTCTTAAATCTCTGTTCCTAGAACAAAATACAGTACTCAGAAGGGGCTCAATAAATGCTTGTTAAAATGAATCGAGGGCTTCAGGTCTCCTTTTCCAGGGAGGATTGTCAGCAAGTCCTGAGCAGGGCAGAAGCCCAGTCAATGAGATCTAAATGGCTTCCTTGGGGCCAGAAGTTCCTTTCTGGCCAGGTCAAGAAAGCCTGAAGCTTGAGAGTGAAGAAGATGGGGATTGGCAAAGAAAGGTCAGCCTCGTACCAGGAAAAAGGCTCTGGCTGCTGCTTCCTCACCCCAAGTGGGTCTGTGATGGGGAACTGGCAGAGACAGGTCTCTTGAGGGCTTGGGCAGGCCTGGCAATGCCTAGGACAGAGGCTGGGGAGGATGTGGGTGAGAGAAGGTCACCTAGGATTAGTACTTGAGTGACAAATAGAATGCTGACTTTATGGAAAACTAACCTCCCTGTCACTCCTGCATGTGAATTCAATGTCTATTCAGGGACAGCTTCTCCCATATCTCTAGTATTTCCAGGAATGTGTTGCAGGGAAAAGGAAGAAGGAGTATACAAAGGCAGTAGGGGTCAGATCCCACTTACAGTGATGATCTGGAGAACTGGGCTTATAATCAGGCAGAATCCACGTTTAAACCAAGTCACGCTGGCCCTGGGCCTGTACTGAGATACAGCAGTGAATAGGATACAGTGCCCAACTTTACAGAACTCTCTGGCGGGTAGGGGAGACACAACCAAACACATGATTAAGTGTGCAAGTTCAAAGTGCGGAGATCCACAGAGAGTGTTCTGGGAGTGCAGGGGCAGAAGGTGGGATATTGGGGTGAGGAGCTCAGAGGAGAGGTTTGCAATGAGAGTGAATGGGGAGAATGACAAGTTAGAAGGCAGAAGAGGTGGATGGCCAAGCTTTAAAGGCCTCCTTGGCCAGGACTGAATAGGACAAGCCTTCAAAGGAAAGCAAGAAGGAACTGCCGGAGAGGTAGAAGGGGAGCCAGCAGAGATGCCATCCTATTATAATGGTGTGTCTCACTCTTAATCTGTGCTCCCCCGGTGTGTGCTCGTTATCTGGATCCAACACCTATCACACCTGCGGCAGAGTAGGTGCCCTGTAAAAGTTAGGTAACCCCACACACATACACACCCACGTGCACACACACGTGCACAGACACATGCACACACATGCACACATGCACACGTGTACACATGCATGCACACGCACACACGCATGCACTCTGGCAGTACTTTGGACAACAGATAAGGGGACAAGAAAGCAGGGAGGAGAGACCAGCTGGGGTGCTGCTGAAATGCAAGCTGCTGCGCTAGGCTGTGGTGGTGGGTGGAGGTGTGCCTCAGGTCTCCCACTCAGCTGGCTCAGGCTGGGACGGCCTTGATGCCAGGTTACAGTCATGAAGTACTTCCACACAGCTTGGTAAATAACTTGTGCCAAGCCACCTCAGTGCCTCCTTCCACACCCAGTGCCTCTCAGCCTCTGCTCTGGCTGCTCCAGCCCCTTCCCAATACCCCCAGTCTCCTCATGATCCAGTTACTAAACAAAGGGTTAATGTCAGTGGACCAAGCATAATAGAAGCCTGTGGGCTCCACTCAGTGGCCAGGCAGACATTCTGATTGGTTAGAGGCTGGGCCAACCAGATGTTAGCCATTTTGCATACCACTCCTCTGTGCCCTACTCCAATCTGTCCTCCTATTTTGCTCACCTAAGAAAAAGAAAAGGCTAAATTAGGGCCGGGCGCGGTGGCTCACGCCTGTAATCCCAGCTCTCAGGGAGGCAGAGGCGGGAGGATAGCTTGAGCCCAGGAGTTCGAGACCTGCCTGGGTAATACAGCGAGACCCCGTTCTCCACAAAAGGAAAAAAAAAAAAAAAAA